>NC_052341.1:12905816-13253941 GCF_016432855.1 Salvelinus namaycush
CATGACATTTTGATAACCATGTAAATCTCTCTCGGACAAGGTGACTTTTCAATATATTCGCCGGTATTTCCCCCCATCCACACAAAAAAACACTAATTATCTGCTAATGTGGCGATCATATAGAACTACAAATGCCTGTCTCAAGATTCACGTCAATCACCAGCGCCTTGATGATCTGGACGAGATTGTCGAATCAAGGCAATGTCCAAATTTGAGATTTTTGGTTCCAACCGGTGTATCTTGGTGATGCAGAGTAGGTGAACGGATGATCTCCGCATGTGTGGTTCCCACCGTGAAGCATGGAGGAGGATGTGTGAGGGTGCTTTGCTGGTGACACTGTCAGTGATTTATTTAGAATTCAAGGCACACTTAACCAGCATGGCTACCACAGTATTCTGCAACGATACGCCATCCCATCTGATTTGGGCTTAGTGGGACTATCATTTGTTTTTCAACAAAACAATGACCCATCACACCTTCAGGCTGTGTAAGGGCTATTTGACCAAGAAGGAGAGTGATGGAGTGCTGCATCAGATGACCTAGCCTCCACAATCACCCAATCTCAACCCAATTGAGATGGTTTGGGATGAGTTGGACCGCAGAGTAAAGGAAAAGCCGCCAACAAGTGCTCATCATATGTAGGAAGTCCTTCAAGACTGTTGGAAAAGCATTTCAAGTGAAGCTGGTTGTAGAAAATGCCAAGAGTGCAAAGCTGTCATCAATGGAAAAGGTGGCTACTTTGAAGAATCTAAAATCCAATTTGATTTTTTTTTTAAATTTGGTTAATACGTGATTCCATATGTGTTATTTCATAGTTTTGATGTCTTCACTATTATTCTACAATGTAAAGAAAAACACTTGAATAAGTAGTTGTGTCCAAACTTTTGACTGGTACTGTATAACACATGCTCCACTCTCAATTTAAAGTTGAACTTCTAGACTGATGCCGTGGCCATGGCTACTAAGATGGAGGGAGCAGCTGCGAACCAGAAGACTCCAGCCAAGGTAGCACTGGTCCACACCTGCCCTGTCTGTCAGGTGAGTAGTACTGGTTGGTACTGTATGTGCCTTTTAGGTTCCTCTCCATGTGTAGGCTATTGTACTGGCCTGTGTGGTAGTCTTTCATATGTGCAGTAGTTTGTTGCATCTTATTGCTTAGTTTATCATTTATGTCAACTTTGAAGTCAATCTAAGCCACATTGTTAACTTCCTTCATTTTGTACTTGACATTTATAGATGCAGACCCGAAGACATTCAAGTAGCACTTTCAGAGCAAGCATCCCAAGTCTCCAGTGGTCCCAGTACTGATGTACTTGATGTGCAGGCCTAAGGGACCACACACACTCAAATGGACCTACAGCTGGGGTAAGATTCTTCCATCATTCACACTCAGTAGACATAGTGTAAACAAAATGCTGTCCTCAATGCTTAAATTGTATTGTCTATGGCTCAATTTGTGGAAATGCTGTGATCGCTCATAGTCTTTAATGTTGTGATTTCCAGACACACTATGACCACGATTTAAATGCTGCAACTGAGAAGGAATGACGTCAAGGGACACACGCTGAGACCCCGAGTATGATTAGACATGGGCCAGATATTTGCGACTACGACCTGAAAGGGGTGCAGAAGCACACCAGCACCCTATTTTATGTTTATTCCATGGCCAACCATCTCTCTAGCTACCCCTTATTCCACACGATGCCTTTTATGCTCCATGGTCCCTCAACTTCTGACACTTTATAACTATCCATCTTATCTCCTACCTACCCTACCTTCACCCATTTTCCCTATGCTGCTTCCTTCACTTGTTCTTCTCCTGATTTCATAACATCTAGACTCAGTAACACGTTTAAAAGTATTGTGGTGTACTGTTCTTGCTACCTTTTTTCAACAAAATGGGTGTTGATATAGCTGTATTTAGGCATAGCTTCCTTGTTTTGAGTCTAAGTGTTTCTGATTCAGCTGGAGTTTACCTTGTATTTTATATAAAACCTACCCTACACATCCATTTTCCATTTGTAACTCGCCCACCGAAATTACAATATGCTGTTTTACATTTTGTTATTTGTTGCTGGTCTAATTCCTAAAATGGAAAAGCAGAAGAATCTGTGTGCTCTTGGACAGTAACATTTTATATGGTGCTCTTCAATGTTCCAGGTTTGTGGCATTGATGAATAAATCATTTAATGTTTACTTATTCAGATGTTTATATGTTATGTATAAAAGGCATATGTATGCATTGTTTACTATTTTGATTTCTTTAAAACAAGGTAATTGTTGGAGTTCATGTGATTGATGTGTGACTAGGTGTATTCCTGTCAAATAAATATGCTTATTCATTCATGATTATGGATACATTGTGCAATGAGTTAATTTGCCATGAATCTGCAACAGAACATGTCAAACAAGTTAGTTCTGAATTGATTTAATACAGCACTGCATTCGGACACCATGAATTGAAATATATGTCACCTTGTTCATATAGTTGGCAGAAATGATAAGCGATGAAATAAAAAACCCACTGGCTGAAAAAGAAGAGGCTCTGGAAAAATAAGAGTATGTTGCCCATTATATCATCTAGGTAGGTTGCTAGCTATATAGCTTCTTTGAAAAAAACGAGCCTAGTATTATTCATGGCACATTATACATATCTGATTGCTACTAGGATATTCTGTAAATGACCAAATGCACAAGACAACAAATTAGTTCAATAAAATATGGAACAGTAAATAAAAATGTTCGATATATCTTTCGTTTTGGATCAAAGTAGGTAGTAGCTAGCTGGCTGCCATCAAAGATGTCAGCAAGAGATAACGTGCAGGAGGAGCTTGCAAGGATTTGTAGTCTTGCACGATGTCTACTTTGATGCTAATTAGCATTTTCGAATATGAAAGTAAATAGAGGCGAATATATTGATAAAAGTCACCTTGTTCGAGAGAGATTTACATGGTTATCAAAACGTCACGCCAGGGTAAGCCTACACGAAACATAGCACTTATTGGAAGTGTTTTTAAAATCCCAAATGGATCAAATTAATGGTGGAAAAACGATTGGAACTATTTCTGTGTTTGACCGCTAGGTTTTATGGGTATTATGGCGTGTCCACTGTGGGGCTCAATAATTAGATACAACGAGCCGAAGCGAGCCACCTACGATTTCCAACATGGCATCTACTTTTCATTGTTGCTAGCTATCTGACCATTCAGAATCATAACAACGCACGCCTTTCGGCCACATTGATGCGCGTGCATCATTTTCGTGAAGTTGTCAGCCAACCCTTCTATACTTAAACTATAAGGCACGAGGGGGTGTGGTATATTGGCCATATATCACAAACCCCTGAGGTGCCTTATTGCTATTATAAACTGATTACCAATTAAATTAGAACAGTAAAAAATAATCTTAAACTGTGGTATACGGTCTGATATACCAGAGCTTTCAGCCAATCAGCATTCAGGAGCAAAACTACCCGGTTTATAAATACAAATATAGCACTGTCCAGGACATACAATCGAAGGTGTGTCCATAAAACGAGGGTCTAGTCTACCCAATAGAGTCCCTAGTATACAAAACAGATGAGTTTGAACAAAAAGCCAGGTCATAGCAATTTCTAAATCCTCAACCATCAGCAAACCTGTGAAAGGCCGCTGTGACTATAGTGACTCCTCCAAGATCAACGCAAAATAAATGGGGTGAAATTGGGTAAAGATGACCTCTAACGGTTGGAAGAGTAGCTACACCTACAAGAAAAGCACGCTTGTCTGTGTTTTTTTATCTCAGGGATGGTCTTTGTGATTTTTTTAAATGAATCACATTTTTTAAATCAGCTATATTTTAATGTGGAAAGACTGTTGTCCCATGCTTCCTCTTTTGGGCAAATTTCGTCAAGGCTTTGTCCCTTAATCTCTACATTTTTTTCTAAAATCTCATTTGTTGATAGATTTAAATAATCCTCAATTGCCCAGTTTCTATTCCGAGATGTTAATGCTGTAACGCATGAAGCTGTCATAAACCATATTCTGCTCTCTCTCTCTCTCTCTCTCTCTCTCTCTCTCTCTCTCTCTCTCTCTCATGCACACACACATGCACACACTACTGTGGAGCCAGTGGCTCCAGCTCTCTGGTTGCCTGGTAACTGTTGGCGTGGCGTGGTTGCTAGGGCCATGTAGGATGGGGGGAGCCTAAACTGCAGCTCTGATTTCTAGTGAACTGAATTGAGTCAGTCAGTGGGGAGAAGAGGAGAGGCCACTGCTTGCAGCAGACACGCACACACAGACCCTCTCTGTCTCTCTCTCACACACACACGCATGAGCACACGCACGGATGCGCCTAATGAACAATAGAGGCTGTGCCAACGGGGCCTGGGCTAGTCAGACAAGCTCTTATTCAGGGTCACACAGGCAGACCTAATGGCTCTGGCCAAAGTAGTAGACTACATAGGGGATATAGTTTCATTTAGGACACAGGCAGTGTGTTCATATATCAGACCTCCGTGACTAATTGACCAACAGGGAGGTGTCGTTAGTAGGATTTCTGATGGAGCATCCATCACACACACGCACACACATACACACACACACACACACACACACACACACACACACACACACACACACACACACACACACACACACACACACATAGACATATACACACAGTCTTAGATCATAAATAATGAAGAGTGCTTTTCTGGCTGTCTTCTATGTTGACGTTGATGTGAGAGAGAGAGAGAGAGAGAGAGAGTAAGAGAGAGAGAGAGAGAAATGGGCAGAGAAAGAGAATGGGCAGAGAGAGATCATGGTAAATACTTCCTACAGAACTGTCACGTGTGTGATTCTGCTTGATTGCATTTCTTTAACAAGCCACACGGTGATGCTGTCTCACAATATTTTCTCTGGGTTTCTCACAATAATACAGAGAGTGGAAATTAGGTCAGAAATAGCATAGTAGTCTATTCTTTACTTCCTCCTTCCTAGTCAGTGAGGGAGCTGACCTCAAATCATCATGCATTTTCCAACCATTGTGATTTCATGGACACAGGACCCTGAGTGACATAGTAAAATGATGCTCCCTTTATGCAGGTTATCAGAAAATGTAGGCTACATAACCCAGGCTATGAAACTGCCACTTAGGAGTTCTATTCAAACGTAATAAGCCCTTTCAAATAGATTTCTGTTTTGATGGTTAGCACAGGTGGGTAGCTGGTACTTTGACTTGTGATCTTGATCCTGCAAACTACAGTTACTACACTCTCTCACAAAATGGGTGGCATTGGAAGGTCTGCCTAACTGCTTTTACCATTATCAGGCAGATTATATATATTTTAAAAAAGCGTATTTACTTATATAATTATAGGATGCCTTGAAAGAGGGACTGGGGGACATATAGAAGCAGTGAGTAAAAACAAAAATGCTATTATGCCCTCTGACAATGTGACAGTTTTCCACCATTTCCATGGTGACAGTATAGTGCACAGGAAGCTGTAGGCAGGGTGTGCATGGGTGGGGAGGGGTATCAGTACACTCCAGCTGGGCTGGTGTGTGTGTGTGTGTGTGTGTGTGTGTGTGTGTGTGTGTGTGTGTGTGTGTGTGTGTGTGTGCGTGCGTGCGTGCGTGCGTGCGTGCGTGCGTGCGTGCGTGCGTGCGTGCGTGCGTGCGTGCGTGCGTGCGTGCGTGCGTGCGTGTGTGTGTGTGTGTATGTGTGTGTGTGCGCGCTCATGTTGGCAGGATGTGGCAAACTGTTGAAGTTCAAGTACTTATATTTTCCCAGCTGACAAAAGAAGAACAGAAACTCAACCTCAATATCATATTAAACTCATTTAATTTTGACACACTCTTTTGACACGCTATGACACAATTCCTTAGTACATTTCTTGAAATCTTCATAACTTAATTTGACAGTGAACATCCTTGTAGCCTACCCTGTCCCCACCCTCCTATCTCCAAATATTCAGTAAAACTAAGAGTAGAAAGTTAACAAGTACACCGTAATATCTTGTTATAACTGTCCTTGTTCTTCCTCCTGCCTGTCCACCAACACAGTCATGACTCATAACCCCAGGCTGCTACCATGACAACCATGTCATGTGGCCTGTCCTGTTGATGCACACTAAACACAAAACAGACACTTCACTCCAAGCGCATAAAGCCACACTCACACATACACTTTCAGTTTCAGTTGAAGTCCGTTAACCCCCCGCCCCCCATGCAAATGCACTATAATTATGTATATGACGCGTGCGTACATGTGAGCATATGTGGTGTGCATTATCATGATAATGCTCATGGACCCTCCCTAAACTTGTCTTTAATTTCTAATTTCACCAGTTGTGCCAGTTTCTCTCTCTCCCTATCTGTCTCGTTTGCATGGAAACAGCACCATACTGTATCCTGTAAAGCTGGAAGTGAGTAACTGCTTTTATCCCCCATCAGGTTGACTTTGTACTGTTTTAGTGTCAACAAACTTGTGATGTCTATCAAAATATAGAACACTGTGTGTGTGTGTGTGTGTGTGTGTGTGTGTGTGTGTGTGTGTGTGTGTGTGTGTGTGTGTGTGTGTGTGTGTGTGTGTGTGTGCGTGCCTGCCTGCCTGCCTGCCTGCCTGCCTGCCTGCCTGCCTGCCTGCCTGCCTGCCTGCCTGCGTGCCAGTGTATGTGCATGCATGTGTGTGAGTGTTTTACATTCAGATGTTGGTGTGGTGAGGGAAGCATATGTGTTGGCTTGGTAACCAACCTAGTATCCAGTGGCAACAGAGGTCTATTGAGCAGCCAGCGATGGCTCTGTATTGGCTGCTCTGTGCCCACCACACGCCTGTGTCACAGAGACAGTCCCTATGAAGAGTATTCACATAACAGGCATTGATTACTAAATGGGGTTATTACAGTTCACCAGTCATTGTTTAAACAACACTGAGCCTGTATTTAGTCACACCTAGTAATAGACTTCATCACTATCAGACACTGATGTAACGTTTAGCGATCACAACATAGACACCAGCAACTACAAGAAAACCATCAACTAGTTAACTAGTCTTTTAGCTTTGTCCTCAAAAGAAAATGAAGTCCTGCTTAAGTGTCACTAGAACCAAAGTATTACCTGCTATTTACACATGTTATGTAACAAAGTTGCAAAGTTGCTTAGAAGCTAGAAGTAGAGTTGCCATGTCTGTCGGCGCCATCTTGCCTTACAGGTATACCAGTTGTAAGTACTACGTCAAAGAGAGATAAAGAGAAAGAGAGAGAGAGAGACAGAGAGAGATAATTGCATCAGCATGTGTGTTTAGTTAGCTGTCCATCTATCAGCACCTGTAGCAGTTGATCTTACAACAGTTCTTTGTAAAAAACGACTTATTAACAGAAACCTGCAGGTGGCCGCAGTGAACACAGCTACCCTTTAATCACACACACACATTTGAGTAATTTAGCACACGCTCTTATCCAGAAAGACTTACAGTCAGTGTATTCATCTTAAGATAACTAGGTGAGACAACCACATATCACAGTCATAGTAAGTGGATATAATAGTAATTTCCTCAATAAAGCAGCTGTCAGCAGAGTCAGTGCTAGTACTAAGAAGTCAAGTGCGAGTGAAAACACACACAACACACAACACACACACTCAACACACACTCACGCGTGCATGCACAGACGCACGCAAGCACACATTTACCAACAGTTGTCATTGCAGTTCACCAGCCATTGTCTACACAGAACTGAGCCTGTATTTAGTCACACAAGGTAATAGGCTACATCACTATCAGACACTGATGTCACCTTTAGCGATCACAACAAGACCTGTCGAGTGGTTGGTTACCACTAACAATGCTCAGCAACATTTTTCCAAATGTGCAAAGTGAAACTGAAGCCATGATGTTTGTCTCATGGTGTTAAGATCCTTAGCTTGTCTTTCATTCTCACTCTCATCCTCTGTCTCTTCCACAGAAATACTGAATAATGTGAAGGTTTGAAGGTACTGTATCTATAGCAGAGCTCTTCAACCCTGGAGAGTTCCTGGAGAGCTACCCTGCTGTAGGTTTTCTCACAGTTGTAACTAACCTGATTCGGTTTATTAACCAGCTATTTGTTAGAATCAAGTGCGCTAGATTAGAGTTAAAGTGAAAACCTACAGGACAGTAGCTCACCAAGAACAAGTTTCAAGTTTTATTAGTCGCATGTATGGGATACACCGTCCAACGAAATGCTTACTTACAGGCTCCTGAATCGTTGGACAGTCCTGATCTATAGGGACAGACACAACAAGCAGAGGAGGAGTCTTTGTCTCTGTGTCCCGCCAGTAGGCTGTCAGAGCCTGTCCCCCCAGCACTCCTACCCCCCGCTCCCCCAGCCCCCTCCCTTGTTTGGGCCACTGTGTTCAGAGAGGGCAGATGGCTCATTACCATAAATAGGACAGCTAGAGACAGAAAGAGTGTGAGGGAGAGGGGCCACCACCCCCACACCATCCAAGGGGACCATGATGCCTGCCCTGCCGCCCAAAACCCCAGGAAATAGGAGGCCGTTGCTAGGTGAGGTAGAAACACAATGCTGCCTGACTGCCTGACTGTATGACTCCCCCTACCCTCCCATTCGACCTCATCCCAGCTCACGCCCCCTCATCCCCTGCTTTGGGGACAGTGTGTGTGTGTGTGTGTGTGTGTGTGTGTGTGTGTGTGTGTGTGTGTGTGTGTGTGTGTGTGTGTGTGTGTGTGTGTGTGTGTGTGTGTGTGTGTGTGTGTGTGTGTGTGTGTGTGAGTGTGTGTGTGTGCTCTCTGCTCCGGGGACAGTGGCTGCCTCTCTCTCTGCTGGTCAGGGACAGATGGCCGATGGGCCCTACCATTGCTACAGCTGGAGCCAGGCTGAGGGCTGAGCCAGCACAGTGGGGCCTAGTGTGTGTGTGTGTGTGTGTGTGTGTGTGTGTGTGTGTGTGTGTGTGTGTGTGTGTGTGTGTGTGTGTGTGTGTGTGTGTGTGTGTGTGTGTGCGCGCGGGTGTGTATGGCCAACACAGTGGTACCTGGCAGAGGGAGCTCACACCTTCTCCTCTCCGGCCCTCTAGGAGCAGGGTGCCGGAAGAGAGAAGTGTTAGGGCCTGGGTTGCAGACTATGAATAGCACCACACTTGCTGACTCACACCATGTTGGTATATCAACCAAAAATCCATAAATGTTTCATTGTAGTGTGTTGTTGAACGGTTGAGGGCTCATCTACTCTGAAAGGTGCTCTGTCATACATCTTACATCTTACAAATACATATGACATACAAACTCAAACTTATATAAAAGTTTATTCGCATAAATTTCACTTCTCCTTGGTTCATTGACTCCTAACAGTCAACTAGGCCCTGAATACATGCATTGATTTAGAAATGTATTTAAATGTACAAATAGACATATCTTCTCTCACCCTAAAAAACAATCACCCAGGAGACTCACGTTTCAAGGCCCCTGGATCCCAGTACAGATAAGATAGAGGACCAGACGGGGGCAATTTTCCCTGTCTGTGGAATGCCATTCAAGACAACCTAACACTGGAGACGCAATATCACATCTGCTCAGGCTAGACCTCATAGGTCAATAGGGCAAAGATAAAGAGGAAGAGAAGAGCAGAAGAACACAAGGAAGGAGAGAAAGAGGAATAGAGAACTCATGAAGAATTAATATAGCAGGGACAATGTGAAAAAAATTATTGACTTAAAAAATGATTTTCCTTCACTTTCATAAACTTTCATCACAAAAAAACAGAATATGTACCTGCAGCTATTATGTATGAACATGTAATAAGGCTTGTCTTTTGTTTGAGATGTAAATAGAGAGCTGTTTGATGAGTAAAGAAAGGAGAGATGGCACAAGAAAAAAACAAGAGGGAGGGACATGAGTGGACAGTTGACCGACCAGAAGGAAAAAGAGAAAGAAAGGACGCGTCCCAATAATCTCTCCTTGTCGCTGAAGTCTGCACTCGTTCACTACTCCCCACAAATGTTTAAGTATTAGATTGGTGCAGGCATGGGCTAGAGGGAGTTCCCATATACCGGTCATTTTCTTTTAAATCCATGAAAGGAAGTGTACAAGTGTACGCTTTGGGAGAAAGGAGAGATAGCTTCATTCTTGTGTCATTTATTCCATTTGTGTTACTATTTTAATTGTTCAAAATAAAATTTGCTCTGCATCGTTGGGAAGCATTTCACAGAGAAGTCTAAGTCTTATTGATTTGATTTGATTTTGATTTGCTGTGCTGTCTCACCTCCCCAACATTGATCCTGGTTTCGGCACCCTACCTACCCTGCAGCCACATTCTCCTCTCCTCCCCTCTCCCCCCTGCCCTCCTCCCCTACTCTCCTCCACTCCCCTCTCCCCCTCCCCTCCTCTCCTTCTCCCCTCCCCTACTCTTCTCCTCCCACCCGCTACTCTCCTCCTCCCCTCCTCTCCTCTGCCATGCTTCATTACCCTGTGCTCAGTGAGGCAGAGAGAGGCAGCACACGCTTCTTTCTATCCACACACACACTGTCTGCAGCCGTGTTGCCCATAGCCACAGCCAGCCAGCCAGGCAGGCTCCCCATAGACCTAGAGTTCTTTATACAGCCCCACGCCCCTAGGCAACGGGTCACACTCACTCACAGCCCTACACCCCACTGTACACTCACGTCTACACAATAACAATGTCCACACCACTATAGTTCCACAACTAACATTTTAGCATGCTAACACTTGCCCTTTAGCGCTTTACATTTCCAACACTCTGTACACACTAACTCTATTCAAACTAATTAGGACATATACTTATGTAACACTAATAGACACTCAACCCCCATAGTGTATAGACTGTATCCCACGTTTTTGTGATGCATATCCTTGACAGTCACTGAACAGTAATTGTACACACATACATGAACTTTATTAACAAAACACACACACATGCTGCTCAGGGAACAATAACTAGCTCCACGGCAGCCTACTATGGAGCTGATGGTGCCAGACAACATTGGCAGGGCACAAACACCACAATTGTCCCCCCAACACAAAGTGTACTTGTGCCCAAGGCAGAGTGGGGTGGATGGGATGCTGTGTAAATCAATGTGGTGGCAGTGGGACGGGTACACTCTTAGATGAAAAGGTTCCAAAAGGGTTCTTCCGCTGTCCCTATAGGATAACTCTTTTTGGTTCCAGGCAGAACCCTTTTGGGTTCCATGTAGAACCCTCTATAGAAAAGTCTCTACATGGAGCCCAAAAGGGTTCTACCTGGAACCAAGAAGGGTTCTTCAAATGGTTCTACTATGGGGTCAGCCAAAAAAGCCTTTAAGGTTCTATACAGCACCTTTTTTTCTAAGAGCATAGAGCCCAAAGTATTCAGTGTTGTTACCTCTGGCAAGCCTTCACTGGTTACACTGAAGATGTTGAGGAAGACTTACTCTGAACCCCCTTTCACTGTAAACAACAACAACAACAAACAACTGATGAGTGAGGATGAATACATTTACAATTTGGGATCATTTCAACATTGTAATGAACTATACTGAACATAACACAACATGTCAGAGTGGCTTGTCTATCTGTATGTCTGTCTGTCTGCCATCCGTCTGTCTTTTCATCCTCTTTCCCTTGTCAGTTAATAGACTTGCCGAGGTGTTCATTTGCCAGCATGAGGCAGTCATTACCAGTAGAAAACATAATTTAGCAGGGTAATAGAACAGTCCAGGATCAATAGGCTAATTTAATTGCCCCTGCATGTGGTTGATTGTATTGCAGGGTTATTTGCAGGAGCTTTTATAGAGAGGAATTATCCTCCCGTGTAGTTTTACTGGGGCTATAAACCATGAACCACAATCACAGCAAAGAAGAGAAACTAGCCTGGTCTCAGATCTGTTTGTGCTGTCTAGTCTACTTGTTGTTGTCATAGCGACAGTACAAACAGATCTGGGACCAGGCTTAAGAGAAACGGTTGTTATTGCTCAATAAGAAACTCTGTCCAACTGTAGTTACTACCAGCACTGAATTGGTTGCTACAATGACATAAAAGCAGGCAAAGTTCAGTGCTATGCTGTTATATTGCTAAACTGAACTTCAGGAGTCGCCGTTTCAATGGACATTGCCGGTTGTAAACGTGATAAAAGCAGGGTAAGTCACATGCCATATATCCAAGCCTTCCTTGACAGCTTGGACAATGCCATTTCCCTAGCTGTCAGCACTCTATTGGCAGTCTAACTCATCGGGTTGGAGTTAAACTTTGCACCGCTATACTCTCCAGTTGTCCCTTTGGTCCTTCCAGGAGAAGCTGTGACCAATTGCGGTTGTAAATCCAGGTCCTGACTCCTGAGATCCCCATCAGTCAATACTTTAGTACCAAGCTTTACAACAAAGCCCAGGCCAAGCCAGGCCCAGGGACACTGCTTTCATCCGAAGAGGAGGAGTAGGGATTTGAGGACCAAAATGCAGCGTTGGAGTTAGACATAATATTTATTTAACAAAACCGAAAACACGAAGAACACTTGAATAGATACAAAAACAACAAACGAAGTAGACAGACCTGGACTACGAACTTACATACAACGAAGAACGAACGAACAAGTACTGACTACAAACAAAACGAACTCACGAGACAGTCCCGTATGGTGCAACAAACACTGACACAGGAAACAACCACCCACAACAATCAAAGTGAAAACACCTACCTTAATATGGCTCTCAATCAGAGGAAATGAAAACCACCTGCCTCTAATTGAGAGCCATATCAGGTCACCCTTAAACCAACACAGAAACACATAACATAGACTACCCACCCAAACTCACGCCCTGACCGTCAAACACATACAAAAACAACAGAAAACAGGTCAGGAACGTGACAGAACCCCCCCCTCAAGGTGCGAACTCCGGGCGCACCCCTAAAACTCAAGGGGAGGGTCTGGGTGGGCGTCTGACCACGGTGGTGGCTCAGGCTCTGGGCGAGGTCCCCACCCCACCATAGTCAAACCCAGCTTCCGTATTCCCCTCTGAATGACCACCCTCCTACTCCACCCACTTAATTTAAAGGGCACCGTCGATATAAGGGGCAGCACCGGGATAAGGTAGCTCAAGACAGAGAGGTAGGTCAGGATAGAGAGGTAGGTCAGGATAGAGAGGTAGCTCAGGATAGAGGGGCAACTCCGGACTGAAGGGCAGCTCCGGACAGAGAGACAGCTCTGGACTGAGGGGCAGTTCTGGATGGCTGGCTCTGGCGGATCCTGGCTGGACAGCTCATGGCTGGCTGACGGATCTAGCTGCTCATGGCTGGCTGACGGATCTGGCTGCTCATGGCTGGCTGACGGATCTGGCTGCTCATGGCTGGCTGACGGATCTGGCTGCTCATGGCTGGCTGGCGGATCTGGCTGCTCATGGCTGGCTGGCGGATCTGGCAGATCCTGTCTGGTTGGCGGCTCTGGCAGATCCTGTCTGGTTGGCGGCTCTGGCAGATCCTGTCTGGTTGACGGCTCTGGCAGATCCTGTCTGGTTGGCTGCTCTGGCAGATCCTGACTGACAAATGGCTCTAGCGGCTCCTGACTGACTAACGGCTCTGACGGCTCGGGACAGACCGGCGGCTCTAATGGCTCGGGACAGACGGATGGCTCAGACGGCCCTGGGCAGACGGATGGCTCAGATGGCGCTGGGGAGACGGATGGCTCAGATGGCGCTGGGGAGATGGATGGCTCAGATGGCACTGGGGAGACGGATGGCTCAGATGGCACTGGGCAGACGGATGGCTCAGATGGCACTGGGCAGACGGATGGCTCTGGCCGGATGAGGCGCACTGTAGACCTGGTGCGTGGTGCCGGAACTGGAGGTACCGGGCTGAGGGCACGCACCTCAGGGCGAGTGCGGGGAGGAGGAACAGGGCTCTGGAGATGCACTGGAAGCCTGGTGCGTGGTGTAGGCACTGGTGGTACTGGGCTGGGGCGGGAAGGTGGCGCCGGATATACCGGACCGTGAAGGAGGACACGCGCTCTTGAGCACCGAGCCTCTCCAACCTTACCAGGTTGAATGGTCCCCGTAGCCCTGCCAGTGCGGCGAGGTGGAATAACCCGCACTGGGCTATGCAGGCGAACCGGGGACACCACCTGTAAGGCTGGTGCCATGTACGCCGGCCCGAGGAGACGTACTGGAGGCCAGATACGTTGGGCCGGCTTCATGACATCCGGCTCGATGCCCAACCTAGCCCTCCCAGTGCGGCAAGGTGGAATAGCCCGCACTGGGCTAAGCACGCGTACTGGGGACACCGTGCGCTTTACCGCATAACACGGTGTCTGACCAGTACGACGCCCTCTCACTCCACGGTAAGCCCGGGGAGTTGGCTCAGGTATCCAACCCGGCTTCGCCACACTCCCCTTTAGCCCCCCCCCAAGAAATTTTTGGGTGAGCCTCTCGGGTTTCCAGCCTTGCTTCCTTGCTGCCTCCTCATATCGCCGCCTCTCAGCTTTAGCTGCCTCCAGCTCCTCTTTGGGGCGGCGATATTCTCCTGGCTGCGCCCAGGGTCCTTTGCCTTCTAGGTCTTCCTCCCATGTCCATTTCTCCAAATAATTCAGCCTCTCCTGTTGTTGCTGCTTGGTCCTGGATTGGTGGGTGGTTCTGTAACGGGCTTCCTCCTTCTCCTCATCCGAAGAGGAGGAGTAGGGATTTGAGGACCAAAATGCAGCGTTGGAGTTAGACATAATATTTATTTAACAAAACCGAAAACACGAAGAACACTTGAATAGATACAAAAACAACAAACGAAGTAGACAGACCTGGACTACGAACTTACATACAACGAAGAACGAACGAACAAGTACTGACTACAAACAAAACGAACTCACGAGACAGTCCCGTATGGTGCAACAAACACTGACACAGGAAACAACCACCCACAACAATCAAAGTGAAAACACCTACCTTAATATGGCTCTCAATCAGAGGAAATGAAAACCACCTGCCTCTAATTGAGAGCCATATCAGGTCACCCTTAAACCAACACAGAAACACATAACATAGACTACCCACCCAAACTCACGCCCTGACCGTCAAACACATACAAAAACAACAGAAAACAGGTCAGGAACGTGACAGTGTTACAGTATATCTCCATGCTCGGTAGTCAGGCAAAGTTGAGGATATGCCAAAACAAAATACAAAAAAGGAAGCCTGTATAATACAGAGAAGATACTTAAGGTAGATACTGTGTAAACAGAGGTAGGAGCAGAACTACATAGCTGAGCAACATGTTTCGACCAACCAGTCTTCCTCAGAGTGTGGATATGGAAATGGAGGCAGGGGTAGAGCTGTGGAATCCCACTCCTCTTGAACAATCCCAGGAACTGGAGTGGTTAGATTTTCTCTAGGAAGTGGGTTGATCCCGTGATCAGAGAGAGGCGTCTATTTCATGGTCAGTGCTCCAACCAGCAACTCCCAACTCCCTATTGTGATGTTATCCTCCTTTATGGAATGTCCAACCCCCCACTCAATCTAGGTCCCCTCTCATCCTCCTAGCTGAATAGGCCTAGCCTGGGGCCTATAGGGGCCTATTGATTTTGATCTGTGATGCCTTGGTGCCTCACACTATTGCAGCTCTCACCCTGACCTGTAAAAAGGATAGCCACTCAAGAGCAGAGAGGGATTCCTTTTCAACCACTGACTGCTCTATACAGATAAATCCCCATGGCCAATGCTGTTTAGACTGTTGGGATTCATGTGAGATAATAATAATTTAATTCTGGCCACACTTCCTCTCCTAATCCCTGCCTTTCTGTCTTCCTGCTTCTCTTCCTGCTTAGTTATAATGGTATAGATTAAAACTTTCTTAATGATTTTTAAACTGTTTCAAAGAAGTTAAAGAAATACTTATTAAAGGCAGAAACTCTTTTTCCACGGTTCATTGAACACAAAATGTAGACGTTGTCATTCATCTATCAGTAAACTTAGCCCGCAGCAGGACTTGGTTTAAAAAACAGGATTTACTAAGCAGCTGCTTTAACATTCCTGCATAGAAGTCTGTTATGTCCTTTTTTATCAGTTAAAACATTGCTGATTGTTGTTTGTTCGCGTTATAGTGTTTGTGTACCAAATGGCATCCTATTCCCTTTACAGTGCACTACTTTTGACCAGGACCCATGCATTATATGAAGAATAGGGTGCCATTTGGGAAGCAGCCAGGGCCTGGGTGTTCATCCTGCCCTGGAGTGAATCAACAGTTCAACACCTCATCAAAAACAATGACTATTTACATTTCTAACCTGAATAAATAGGCTGAATCAATAGAGAATTACTGGCTAATTGTTTGGCTTTAGTCTTTCTGAATGTGTGTTCCCTTTTTCCTTCTGGATAGCCACTCAAAAGCAGAGAGAGATTACTAGACAGGCCGTCATTGTAAATAAGAATTTGTTCTTAACTGACTTGCCTAGTTAAATAAAGGTTAAAATAATAATAATAATAAAATAAATAAATAATGTTCCTACCTGCCTGTCTATTGAGTTATTTTATTGCCCCATCATTGAAGGAGGCCTTTATCAAGCTATAGATAAGAGACAGCCAGCGCCTGTTGACACAATTCATAAGGCCTGGTTAGCACAAAGGCCTGTCAAACACAGGGCTTCTGTAAACAAACCGTCTCCAGTACTGCATTTAGGATTATTACTGTAGGCTAGGGAGGAAAGGACAAGGGAGGAGCGGGAGGACAGGAATGGGAGGAGAGGGAAAGACCTAGGGACCAAAACCTGAAGAACAGATAAGTTAAAAGAAACCTGTTAACCGCACCCGGTTCTTAGGCAGGTTTTCAGGTCTTCGGTCTAAGCCGCTGCCTCTGGAGTACAATGTATCGCTGCCGGCATGGGTTTGAATCTGCTCTATCTTCTACCCTTCACCTCTATCTCTCTCCACCAATAAACATACAAAATACTTAATAAAATGAATACTGTATATATTATTATTATTTTGTATATATATTTTTTTATCTACGGGTGTAGCTCAGCAAAGGTAAAGGGGTTTTCCTTGAAAATCAGGATGTCCAAAGGTTTCTTGTGTTCTGTCAAACCATTTTGTTTTTGATTGCCTCCCCCACACTTTTATAGTGAACTTTGATCGTCATGTAATGGAGTAATAAGCTTGAGTTAGGGCTGGGCTCATTGACAGGGTAAACAAGCAGTATTTGCATTCGCCCAAGGGCAGGTACTGCCTGTTTGTCTGTGGAGCCGTCACTGCACACGTCACCTGGTGTAATGAAATGCAGTAAGTAACACTTACTTACTCACTTACTTACTGCATTTCATTACTCAGGTGACGTGTGCAGTGACGGCTCCACAGACAGACAGGCAGTACCTGTCCTTGGGCGAATGCAAATACTGCATGTTTACCCTGTCCGCTGGCCTTGAGATCCTTATCTATGGAAATACAGCTAAATAGCTGAGCAGAGTAGGCTGTGTGTGTGTGTGTGTGTGTGTGTGTGTGTGTGTGTGTGTGTGTGTGTGTGTGTGTGTGTGTGCGTGCGTGCGTGCGTGCGTGCGTGCGTGCGTGCGTGCGTGCGTGCGTGCGTGCGTGCGTGCGTGCGTGCGTGCGTGCGTGCGTGTGCGTGTGTGTGTGCTCATGAGTTTTATACTGTTTAACAACTTAAGTTTGAACTAATTAGCACAAGTTGGCCTGAGCGTAGTGATCCCCTGGGAACTTCAGGTGATGGTGTGTGCATTTGAAAGGTTTGCGTGAGTGGTGTGTCTCATATCACACTCATTCTGCAAATGAAAACATTGCACAGGTAGGATCATTAGGCTTTGGCCCATATGGCAATCCCAATCGGTGTGTCTTTAGCATGATGATTCAGCCTCATTCTCACCAGTGCTGTCATCGGCCTCTACTCCCTGTAAGAATATCATTTGACGGGAGCCATACAATAAAGAACAGGTGACAGAAGAAGGCAGTTCCACCGTATGACCCTTGTCCCCAATGAAACCCTCATCAGAGACCAGTCACACAAGACACAATTTGGCCTCCCACCTTGCAATGCAATTACACATTCTCTTTCAGAAACACACCCTGGTGGAATCCCAATTAGCAATTTAATTCAACAAAATAATTAGATCCATATCACCACTGCTGAAGGCACAGAGTGATGAGAGCACCACTGGCTTCCTGTTTCCTCCAGCGGGCCACAGGTTAAACACCTTTCATGTGTGTCTGCGTGTGTGTGTGTGCATGCATGCCCCCCTGCATGCGTGCATACGCACGTGTTTGTGTATGCAAGCCTGCCTACATAGATGTGTGTTCAGGCGTGTGTATGTGCATGCATGCGTGTGGGTGTGTGTAGTTCAACAAAATGTAAATCAAAACTAGACGTTAAACTGACGTCTGTGCCCAGTCAGGAGCACGTGGGTGCATGTGTATATTAATGACATTACCAGGCTTGTAGCAGCCATAACCTAATCTTCTGTAGAGATGCATTACAGACACGTCTATGTTAAGAGCTGCTTAAATTCAATAACAACTCCAGCACAGTGACTGAGAGTTGTTATTGAATTTTTGAATTTGCCACTTTAATAATGATGTTTACATATCTTGCATTACTCATCTCATATGTATATACTGTATTTTATACTGTCTATTGCATCTTGCCTATGCCGCTCAGTCATTGCTCATCCATATATTTATATGTATATATTCTTATTCCATTCTTTCACTTAGATTTGTGTGTATTAGGTAGTTGTTCGGGAATTGTTAGATTACTTGTTAGATATTGCTGCATTTGCGGAATTAGAAGCACAAGAATTTCGCTACACTCGCAATAACATCTGCTAACCATGCGTATGTGACCAATAAAATTTGATTTGATTTGATGTTGAGTGTTACCACAATCACAGATCCTCATAGGCCAAAATATGACTGTGTAGTGTGTGTGTGTGTGTGTGTGTGTGTGTGTGTGTGTGTGTGTGTGTGTGTGTGTGTGTGTGTGTGTGTGTGTGTGTGTGTGTGTTTGTGCGCGTGCGTGTGTGCGTGCGTGTGTGTGTGTGGTTGCTCACCCTCTGGAAAGCTAACTACGGTGTGAAGAGAGTATCAGGGGGAGAAATAGCAAGCCAGGGAAATCAGAAGAGAGTCAGAATGAAGAGGACTTGTCATTAATGGAGTGTTTTAGGAGCTCCGACAGGGTTGGAATGGAGTATTGCTGTGTGTGTATGTGTGTGCATGTGCGTGTGTGTGCGTGCATGTGTAGCCTCTCTTATCGGATAGCGGCCGGCAGGGGCGTGTCTGTGTTTGTCTGTTTGTGTCTGTGTGTCTGTGAGTGCGTGTGTGTGTGCAGCCTTTCTTATCGGCTAGCCGCCTGGCAGGGGAGTGTGTGTGTGTGTGCGTGCGTGCGTGCTTGTGTGTGTACGTACGAGTGTGTGTGTGGGAGCTTGGAAACTTGCGGTCCGTATAAAGGGCCTGATTCATTTCCGCATGAGTGGGTCTCAGTGGGACAGTGTCAGGCTAGCCAGGCCGCACAGATTTATATACCATTAAAGCAGCAGGACTCCTGTTCCTCCTGACCACAATGCCACCACCACTACTAACACACTGCAGCCTGTTAATCTGACACACTGCGCACACACACACTGCGCACACACACACTGCGCACACACACACACACACACACACACACACACACACACACACACACACACACACACACACACACACACACACACACACACACACACACACACACACACACACACACACACACACACACACACATTGAAACATACACACACACATAGTCGCATGCATGCCCAAGAGCATGAACAAAATGCAACCAAGCACGCACACACACACACACTCTTAGACACCAGTCCTGATATACTGCACACTCTCATACACACACACACACATGATCTCTCTCTCTCTCTCTCTCTCTCTCTCTCTCTCTCTCTCTCTCTCTCTCTCTCTCTCTCTCTCTCTCTCTCTCTCTCTCTCTCTCTCTCCCTCTCTCTCTCTCTCTCTCTCTCTCTCTCTCTCTCTCTCTCTCTCTCTCTCTCTCTCTCTCACACACACACTCTCTCACACACACATACACACACATACACACACTCTCACACACAGAAAATACACCGTATCTACAGATTGCATCCATCCTCATGTTTCATCCCTCCACTACCACCTCACATACATAGTTCATCTCACACACTCAGTTCAACGGCTAGGCAGGTAGACTAGCGTTTAGAGCGTTGGGCCAGTAACCAAAAGGTTGCTGGTTTGAATCTGTCGATGTGCCCTTGAGCAAGGCACTTAACACTAATTTGATCCAGGGGTGCTGTACTACTATGGCTGACCCTGTAAAACAACACATTTCACTGCACCTATCTGGTGTATGTAACCATAAAACATAAATTAGCTCCTCCTTCTCATAGGTACCTCTCCACATTTAATTTCTTCCTTCATCTCTCCTCAATCTTCTCACACTTCATTCCATCTACTGTATGTATCACCTTCCTTCCATTTAGCCAACATAACCCCACCATCAAAACATAACCTCCTCTTACCTATGCATCCCATCTAACTACATTACATAATGCTCTACTATTGCCTCTCTATTTTTCATAAATATTCTCCAAAATGAAATCCAAGGCAGACTGTTTGTGAGTGATCTGGTCTGTGCCATTCCCTCCTCCCTGAATCAGGTATCTGGACCTATCCCTGTCAGTGGTCTCTTGGGCATAATGCTTTAGATTGTAGTAACAGATTTAAAATCAGATTAGCACAGTTCCAGGCGCACAGACTAATGGCTCTGTCTTTTCAAGGCATCCTCAATCAGCTCCGTTGCCCTGGTGATTGCTATATCTTGTTCTCCTCTCCCATTTGCTGTCTTTGCAACTTCATCATCCAGCTAGGGAAAGAGAGGAAGGAGTGATACAGGGAAGGGAGGAGAATAAAAATGAGGCAGAGTGATTCTGTGCTATAGGCTGTACGCTGCTGCTGCTGGCTGTATGGCCCTATGAATAGCTCTTAGCATGTACAGTATTGAAATGATGACACGGCAACCTGAGCAAAAGCAAAGTACAGACAGTACAGTAAGTGAATGAAGAAGATGAACTCAAGGATTATATTTTGACTTTGGTCATAAATCCTAACGCTTTCCTTCTCATACACTCTCGTAGAGTATGGCACATCTATCTACTATATCAGAATAGCAGGGAGATTGGCTATGGAAGATACCATGAATACCATTCTAAATGTATTATTATTCCTCTTTATCTCAGCTAGGTCTGTGTGAGAGTAGACAAACACCACGTACATACACTCACAAACCGAAACATACCTGTACATTCAGAGAGGATTACATAAACAATGTAACGTGTGAATAATGAATGTAAATCATGACCGTCAGACCTACGTCGGTGGCGACACAAGCTACATACACACAAAGGATTTATTCAAGAGAAATATAATGGTCCTTAGCTCTCCAAATATATCTATAAACAGAATGTGGCATATAGGTCAAATATATGACCTTAAAGTGTTTGATTATTCAAAGGGGCATTTTTGGGGGATGATTCATTCCACTCCCACAAGGGAGTTTTAACCAGTAAACCAGAAACAGACAAACAGCTTCCTGCATCATTTGTCCATCCTTTCCTCTTCTCCAAGCACGAGATAGGCCATGTGACCCAGTCACCAACAGTAGCCATGGTGAAATGTGCTGGGGGAAAAACAGAAACAGCAACTTCAGAAAGAAAACGAGTGAATGAGGACAACTCAAAACTGAGACTTCAAATCAAAGACTTGATAGAGCACCACATGTGGGATTGTATTATTTCTTTCAAGCCTCAAAACCCAGAAAAGAAAACATCAACATGAAAAGGAGTTAAATGGGTTAGAACAACACTGCATCTGGGTAAACAAACACTACAGGTCCTGTTCAACCCTCTAATGGCTGGTTTACTCGAATCCAGTGTGGCTGTAGCATACCACCACCCTATGATTCACAGAAGATCCTGTTTGTCCAGTTGAACTAACTGAAGGGCATGAAGTGAAACAGGGTGTGTTTCTGTGTTTCCACTAGAAGAAGGATACAAAAGCATTGTAAATACTACAACATCCCAAACAGAACAATGGCGTAGAAAGACATTTCAAAGTGAACAAAAAGGTAGGTCATTAATTACAAGGTAATAGAGAAATGATAAGCCTTGAACTCAACATATTGAAAGAAGAACTTTGGCAGGAAAATAAAATCTAATGGGGCAGGCTACTTTGGTAGCTTTCAGAGTTATCTCTCTGAGAGAGCTTCTAAAAACAGGATCGAAGTGGACAGAGGAGGAGGTAAAGCCCAGCCTTATCTCAGCTCATTGGTCACCATAGCAACACCCACCCGTAGCACACGCTCCATCAGGTATATTTCACTGGTGATCCCCAAAGCCAACACCTCCTTTGGCCGCCTTTCCTTCCAGTTCTCTGCTGCCAATGACTGGAACGAATTGCAAAAATCACTGACGCTGGAGACTTATATCTCCCTCTCTAACTTTAAGCATCAGCTGTCAGAGCAGCTTACCTGTACACAGCCCATCTGTATATAGCACACCCAACTACTTCATCCCCATAATGTTATTTTTTGTTGTTGTTGCTCTTTTGCACCCCAGTATCTCTCCTTGCACATCATCATCTGCACATCTATCAGTCCAGTGTTAATGCTAAATTGTAATTATTTCGCCTCTATGGCCTATTTATTGCCTTACCTCCCCAATCTTACTACATTTGCACACACTGTACATATACTTTTTCTATTGTGTTATTGACTGTACGTTTGTTTATCCCATGTGTAACTCTGTGTTGTTGTTTTTGTCACACTGCTTTGCTTTATCTTGGCCAGGTCGCAGTTGTATATAAGAACTTGCTCTCAACTGGCTTACCTGGTTAAATAAAGGTGAAATAAAAAATGAATAAAAGGAGAACAGAGGGGTGGGAGGAGGAGCTCTAAAGGGGGTCAGGTATCACATTGATGTGAGAGTTACAGTTTGGTGTAAACTCACTGATACTAAGAGAGTTGCACAGTGGCCCATACCAAATGAGTAATAGGGTCGACTCCAGAATACAAATAATGCAGCCCTTTCCATTATACTGTAGGTCTACATGACTAATACTGTGCCTATCAGTCACATATGTACTGATATCAGGGGTCTCTTTAGTGTTGGCTGCATATTGAGGCATTACAAAGCTTAACATATCCCTTTAATGATGACCCGCTGGAGCCCTTAGGCAGAGTTATACTACAAATTAATCTGCTAGCGGAAGAGACTGCTTAGTCCAGAAAAAGTAGGCTACATTGTATCATCATCATGACTGCTGGCTGGCTGGAGTCCCCCGCCAAAATGACGTAGATGCCTTCTAGTCCCCCGCCAAAATGACGCAGGTGCCTTCTATTACTTTAATCCCCACTTTCATCACCACATGCTGTGTAGTTTATTCTACCCGCTGAAATAAACTGTGTTATTTGGAGACACCCCAAAAAATGTACTGTGTGGTATTTTAATTAAGTTTACAATATGTCATATTCTATTTAGGCTACACAATGAACTCGTGTGAAAAAAAGTAAAAAAGAAAATGGAGTGGCGTCGGCGTCGGCAGCGCCACAAAATAACCATGTGCTTCTGCGCTGCGGCAGTTGCCAGGGGATATGGAATGGGAGGGGTTATGATTGGTTGAAGTGGGTTTGTTGCCTTGGCGACGGCGAGGGGTTCGGTAGCGTTGCTGTGCGGCGTGATCTGCGCGCTGCGTGGATGGAGGAAGCAGCTGCCGATGTGATCTCTGACACTGAGACAGACATCTGAACACACAATTCCTGCCATACTGCTACTTTGCAGGCAACGCTTGCATGAATGTAAGTACTTGAAAAGGCGTCTTTAATTTATTTAATGGTGTGATATTACGGAATGCTTTAATGTGTTTTTCGTGGCCGGTGAAAGGTAGCGCAAAATAAATGGGAGAAGTGACTGATAGCTCGAGCAGCCAGCATGGCAGTTCAATAGCGAACAACATGTACTGTACTTCCCCCATTTGTTATCTGAGCTCTAGCGCTGCGTTATGGAATGGTAAGCTATAATAGAAACAATGCTATATCGAAACTTTACAATTCTTTAGACTTTGTTAATTTTTTTCCAGTTGTGCTAATACGTTGTTTTTGGCGTCTCTTGTCTTCCATGTGGCTCTTTAGCTATCGAGTTAGCTAGATGTAGCAAACTTATTTTACGGTCGAGTAGTAAGTAGTTAGCCAACAACGAGAAATTTGACCGTCCAATGTGTTTTCATTTTAATTTGAGCTTGCATGAAACACTGTTAACTTAAATATCAATTGCAACAATGTGTACCGACGGTGGATATTTTGTATCCAGCTTGGATGGCTTCGCCACTTTTACACCAAATTTAATTGGTCAGATAACAAATGTCTCGTTTGCGCATGCAGTCATACGTTGAAAATGTATAGTTCTAGATTCTGTATAGTGTTGGCTTGCTGCCCGTTTTAGTTGTCATTCGATTGCCATGTCACGAGTCTGGCAGTGAGTTCGACTATTTCTGTCAGACACCATATCGATAACTGCTTGAACTTATTTCATATTGAGCAACGAGGTCGTGTCAATTTGTTGTAATTTGGACCGTGGACCATTTTAACAGTTTGATATGAGTCTTCTTGAATCCAATTTCAAACGTTTGTCGGTGAGTCGTTCATGTAAGGACTCTTTATCTGTTTATTTGTATTATGTTTTTTTTTTATATAAAAAATGTAGGGCAACTTTGTTGGGCGACAGGAGCAAGGGGGGGAGGTTTCCGTGTTTGTGACTATGTAGCTCATTTGCCGTGTGTCCTCTGTGATTCATTTCTTGGAGATGATATCATTCAGTGAGTTATTTTACTGTTATTGATAACTCGTTTAGTGACATTGCCAGTGGAAAGTGTTTCAGGGGTTATCGAAGAGCTGAGCAAGCAAAATGTAGCTTGCTAGCAGCTTGCTAACATTTATGTTATTCCGCTAAAGCTCCTCTGTCCCATGAGTTGGCCTGTACGCAATGCAATATGTCTGGATGGACGTTGAGTCAATTCCTCAATCACTCACATGCCCAGATTGTTGCGGTGTTACAATTTTGTCAGTTCAAATGTCCCACACACAGTTCCAAACCCATCCACGCGCATATATGGCGCTAGTGAGGCAGGAGCGTGGCCTTTGTCATAACGCATTATTGGACAGCGACACAGCTCCCTGTTGATAGAAGTCACAACAGCAACTCCGAAAGGCTTATTCACATATTGGAGCATATCAGCACATTACCGGACATGCAATGAGTTTAGTGTCAAGTTGCCTTTGATGTAGCTACAGATAACTGCCGAAAATAAAGGACACTCCAACAGTGTCGTAATAGGGCTTTGGGCTACCACGTGCCGCCAGAACAGCTGCAATTCACCTTGGCATAGATTCTACAAGTTTCTGGAACATAATTGGAGAGATGCAACACCATTCCTCCACGAGGAATTCCATAATTTGGTGTGTTGATGGTGGATGAAAATGCTGTCTCAGGTGCCGCTCCAGAATTTCCCATAAGTTTTCAATTGGGTTGAGATCTGGTGACTGAGACATGCACACCCTTTAAACCCCCATGGTCATTTGAGACCCCTCTTTCAAAGTCACTGAGATCTCTTCTAGACAAAATAATTTACTTTGACATTTTTAGTCATTTAGCAGACGCTCTTATCCAGTGCGACTTACAGGAGCAATTTGGGCTAAGTGCCTTGCTCAAGGGCATATTCAACAGATTTGTCACCTAGTTGGCTCGGGGATTCAAACCGGCGACCTTTCGGTTACTTTCCCAATGCTCTTAACCACTAGGCTAATAATGGGCAACTGGGCATTTATTTTAGACATGACCCTAACCATTATGGGATGTTTATTGCTTATTTAACTAAAGAACCGCAACTGTGATTTTGGACATTGAAATTGGCACCAGAGGCTACAGCTAGGCTGCTACGCTGTTCATGATGTAATGGATTATCACAAGATTGTCCCAGATACAAATTACTAGCTATCTCCAAACAGTGAGTGGCTGTTGGCGGCCAATTCATTATTTTTCTCGAACGAGGTATGTCAGTTGGTGTGATAACATACAATGATAGTTTCCCCTCTCGTGTGTCTGTGTGATTATATTACCCCCTTTCTCCTATCTTACAAAAGTTACAAATTTGGGATTTCTGATTGTAAAAAAATAAATAAAAATAACCTATATCAATTATTTGGATTGAAAATTGTTGCCTACTGTAGTTGTCTTGTTATGCAGGCAACGGTTTGTTTGGTGTATGTGGTGTGTGTGTTTGACATGAGGGTGGAGAGGGGCAATGTTCCTTTTTTTGACACACAGTTTGCTGACTAATGTGCCTCAGATAAACAGTAAAACAAAGCAGGCCTGCGATAAAAGGAGAGAAACAGAAGTGATCAACCTGTCATTTGTTTACTGCCAGGAATTCATGCCAATAGTGTGTTTGTGTGTGTGAACACAGTGTACATCATGATTGGTTTTCTTGGAACCATCTGCTGTTTTTTTTGCTCTTTTAATACCCTGTGTGTTTTTGTAAATATGTTTTTTTATACCATTCGCATTGTGTGTACAAGTATGTATACTTGCAGAGGAGGGCTGCAGTCAGAAGGGTAAGTATTTTAGCTGCCTGAAATAGCCTGAGACCTGCTCTCTTTCATGGCATTCATGACTATAAATATGCCCTGCCCATAACCCTAATAACGCTGCTGCTAACTCCGCTGCTAACCTCGCTATGGAATGGCTATCTCTCTCCACTCAGTGCAGCACAGGCACATGGAGCTGAACAATTGTCACAAATGTGTGTGTGTGTGTAGGGGGGGCGGTGCTGTGCGTCGGTCATCTTCGCTGCTCCACATAATACGGTTATTTAGATTGCGGGCATGAGATTCTGGAATCTACATTTCCTCCCTGTTTTTTATTTATTTATTTGCGCTCAACACTAGTTGAGAGACACACACACACACACAGCCTATTCCACAGAGTGGAAGGAGCCATGCCATTTAATCAAGAAGTGGAATAGAAAGAGCAGCTGGTTCAATCTTAGTGAATATTCTGTCCTTGT
The DNA here is from genome assembly GCF_016432855.1 of Salvelinus namaycush. NCBI lineage: Eukaryota > Metazoa > Chordata > Actinopteri > Salmoniformes > Salmonidae > Salvelinus > Salvelinus namaycush. The sequence goes on from NC_052341.1 coordinate 12,932,904, forward strand.
CCTCTGGGACATGTTAAAGTGTACTGACATTATACATCTCACTCTGCAGACAAAGGGAATGAAACACATGTTTCTGAAACATGTAGGAGGCTATTCAGTGCCTTCAGAAAGTATTCATACCCCTTGACAGCCTGAATTTAAATGGGATTAGATTGAGATTTTGTGTCACTGGCCTACACACACAACCCCATAATGTCAAAGTGGAATTATGTTTTTAGAAATGTTTACCAATTAATGAAAAGCTGAGTCAATACGTATTTAACCCCTTTGTTATGGCAAGCCTAAATATGTTTAGTAATTTTTTTAAAACAAGTCACATAAGTTGCATGAACTGTGTGCAATAATAGTGTTTAACATGATTTTTGAATCACTACCTCATCTCTGTAACCCACACATACAATTATCTGTAAGGTCCCTCAGTCGAGCAGTGAATTTCAAACCCGTTCAACCACAAAGACCCGGGAGGTTTTCCAATGCCTCAAAAAAAAGGACACCTATTGGTAGATGGGTAAAAAAAAAAGCAGACATTGAATATCCCTTTGAGCATAGTGATGTTATTCATTATGCTTTGGATGGTGTGTCAATACACCCAGTCACTAGAAAGATACAGGTGTCCTTCCTAACTCAGTTGCTGGAGAGGAAGAAAACTGCTCAGGGATTTCACCCTGAGGCCAATGGTGTAAAACATACATAGTTTAATGGCTGTGATAGGAGAAAACTGAGGATGGATCAACATTGTTTACTGAACAAAAAAACAAATGCAACAATTTCAAAATGTTACTGAGTTACAGTTCATATAAGGAAATCAGTCAATTAAAATGAATGAATTAGGCCCTAATCTATGGATTTCACATGACTGGGCAGGGGTCCAGCTATGGGTGGGCCTGGGAAGGCATAGGCCCACCCACATAGCTGCCAAGCCCACCCACTGGAGAGCCAGGCCCAGCCAATCAGAATAAGTTTTTCCCCATAAAAGTGCTTTATTACAGACAGCAATACTGATCACCCACAGATGATCCAGCAGGTGAAGAGGCCGGATGTGGAGGTCCGGGCTGGCATGGTTACAAGTACTGCCAAATTCTCTAAAACGATGTTGGAAGCAGCTTATGGTAGAGAAATTAACATTACATTCTCTGGCAACAGCTCTGGTGGACGTTCCTGCAGTCATCATGCCATTTACACGCTCCCTCAACTTGAGACATCTGTGGCATTGTTTTGTGACAAAACGGCACAATTTTAAAGTGGCCTTTTATTGTCCCCAGCACAAGGTGCACTTGTGTAATGATCATGCTGTTTAATCAGCTTCTTGATATGCCACAGTTGTTGTGTAGATGGATTATCTTGGCAAAGGAGAAATGCTCACTAACAGGGATTTAAACACACTTGTGCACAAAATTTGAGCAAAATAAGATTGTGCGTATGGAACATTTCAGGGATTTGTTTTTTAGCTCCTGAAGCATGGGACCAACACTACATGTTGTGTTTATTCTTTTTCAGTGAAGTTACTCCACAATAATAATCTAAATGAAAGAGTGAAACGAAGGAAGCTGTACAGAATAAAAATATTCCAGAACATGTAAGGCACTAAAGTAAAACTGCAGAAAATGTGGTATCAATACACCCAGTAACTACAAAGATACAGGTGTCCTGCCTAACTCAGTTGCAGGAGAAGAAGGAAACTGCTAAGGGATTTCACCATGAGGCCAATGGGAATTTTGAAACAGTTACAGAATATAATGGCTGTGATAGGAGAAAACTGAGGATGGCTCAACATTGTAGTTACTCCACAATACTAACCTAACTGACAGAGTTAACCTGTTTGGGCTGCAGGGGCAGTATTGAGTAGCCGGATAAAAGGTGCCCATTTCAAACGGCCTCGTACTCAATTCTTGCTCGTACAATATGCATATTATTATTACTATTGGATAGAAAACACTCTCTAGTTTCTAAAACCGTTTGAATTATATCTGTGAGTAAAACAGAACTCCTTTTGCAACAAACTTCCTGACAGGAAGTGGAAAATCTGAAATCGATGCACTGTTCTAGGGCCTGCTTATTAAAGTCCTTGATATTTATTAGTTTAGATGCACTTCATACGTCTTCCACTAGATGTCGACAAGCAGTGAGAGAAGAAATTGAGTGTGTAACTTGATCTGGGCTCGAATAATAGCTCTTGGCATGACGTGTCACCAGTTTCCTGTTTTCTGGAGAGCGCGAGAAGGGACCTGGATTTGCCTTCTGATAAGCTGTCGTTATGGACGACTAATATCTCCGGCTTTGATTTTATTTGATACATGTGACAATATCATCGTAAAGTATGTTTTTTCAATATAGTTTAATCAGATTATTGAAAATTTTTCGGGAGTTTTGCCGTGTTCCGTTCTCTGAGTTTGTTGACGATGGAGAGATTCGCGCCACTTGGCAAGTGTGCTTGCTAAATCGAGAGGGGAAAAGGCCGTTCTAAAACCAAACAACGATTGTTCTGGACAAAGGACCCATTGTACAACATTCTGATGGAAGATCAGCAAAAGTAGGACCCATTTTATGATGCTATTTCATATATCTGTCGAACATGTTGTACTAGTCGTTTGCGCCCAGATTTTGGGTACTCTCTCGCTATACCTAAGCTGGATGTCGTAATGAAGTTATTTTTAGAATTCTAACACGGCGATTGCATTAAGAACTAGTGTATCTATCATTTCCTATACAACATGTATTTTTTAGTTATGTTTATGAATAGTTATTTGGTCAGAAAAAGTGTCAGAAAAATATCCGGACGTTGTGGGAAAAAGCTGCTACGTTAGCACAATGTATAACCACTGATTTCAGCTCTAAATATGCACATTTTTGAACAAAACATAAGTGTATGTATAACCTGATGTTATAGGACTGTCATCTGATGAAGCTTATCAAGGTTAGTCAAAAATTATATATCTTTTGCTGGTTTATTCGCTATCGCTAACGTGCCTATTGCTATCGCTAACGTGCCTTGATGAATGAATGCGGTAGTGTGGTAGGCTATTGTAGTAAGCTAATATAATGCTATATTGTGTTTTCGCTGTAAAACACTTAAAAAATCGGAAATATTGGCTGGATTCACAAGATGTTTGTCTTTAATTTGCTGTACACCATCGATTTTTCAGAAATGTTTTATGATGAGTATTTAGGTATTTGACGTTGGTGTCTGTAATTACTCTGGCTGCTTCGGTCCTATTTGTGACGGTGGCTGTGATGGTAGCTGCAATGTAAAACTGATTTATACCTCAAATATGCACATTTTTCGAACAAAACATAGATTTATTGTATAACATGTTATAAGACTGTCATCTGATGAAGTTGTTTCTTGGTTAGTTTGGTTGGTTCTTGGTTAGTTAGGTTGGCTTTGTGCATGCTACCTGTGCTGTGAAAAATGTCTGTCCTTTTTTGTATTTGGTGGTGAGCTAACATAAATATATGTGGTGTTTTCGCTGTAAAACATTTTAAAAATCGGACATGTTGACTGGATTCACAAGATGTGTATCTTTCATTTGCTGTATTGGACTTGTTAATGTGTGAAAGTTAAATATTTCTAAAAAAATATATTTTGAATTTCGCGCTCTGCCTTTTCAGTGGAATGTGGGAGGAGCGCCAGAGCGGTTAACTTCTTGACGCTAGGAGGCAGAATTTTTTTGTTTGGAAAAATAACGTTCCCAATGTGAACGGCCTATTTCTCAGGCCCAGATGCTAGAATATGCATATAATTGACAGATTAGGATAGAAAACACTCTAAAGTTTCCAAAACTGTCAAAATATTGTCTGTGAGTATAACAGAACTGATTTTGCAGGATAAAACCTGAGGAAATCCAATCCGGAAGTGCCTCTTATTTTGAAAAACCCCTGTTCCATTGCCTGCCTTTCCTTCATTTAAAGGGATATCAACCTTCCTCTTTAATTCTGAAAAATGAGCGAGATTTATCAAATTGCGTCAGGGACCTTGATTAGTTCAAGCGCGCGAAAGTGGTAGCTCGACATTTTATTTCTGTCTTGTATTGAATAGTTTACCCTCCGGTTGAAATATTATCGATTATTTATGTTAAAAACAACCTGAGGATTGATTATAAAAAACATTTGACATGTTTCTACGAACTTTACAGATACTATTTGGAATTTGTCTGCCCTTCATGACCGGCACGAGCCTGTGGATTACTAAACATAACGCGCAAACCAAATGGAGGTTTTTGGATATAAAAAACATCTTTATCGAACAAAAGGAACATTTATTGTGTAACTGGGAGTCTCGTGAGTGCAAACATCCGAAGATCATCAAAGGTAAGCGATTCGATTTTTTATTGCTTTTCTTACTTTCGTGACCAAGCTACATTGCTGCTAGCTGTTTGTAATGTTTTGTCTACTGATCGATGTCCTCACACAAACGCTTGGATTGCTTTCGCTGTAAAGCATATTTTCAAAATCTGACACGACAGGTGGATTAACAACAAGCTAAACTGTGTTTTGCTATATTGCACTTGTGATTTCATGAATATAAATATTTGTAGCAATTTTTTTAAAATTTGGCGCTCTGCAATTCAGCGGTTGTTGATATAAATTATCCTGCTAAAGGGATCCGTGCGCCAAGAGGTTAACACTAAATTTGTTAAGCTAAGGCTTGCCATAACAAAGGGGTTAAAGGAAGCGTTGCCCACACATTCCACCATAATTCCCTCAGCTACAGAGAGATGAACCTAGAGAAGTGTTCCCTCAGCCAGCTGGTTCTCTGTTCACAAATGCAAATAGACCCCACTGAGCCTCAGGACAGAAACAGATTTGGACCAACCAAATTATAAGAAAGAAAAAACATAACTATTTGACACACTGGAAAAAATCTACCAAATAACTTAGCAAATTGGAATACTGTCTGACCCTAAACAGAGAGTACACAGTGACAGAATACCTGACCATGTACTGAGTGAACATAGCCTTGCTATTGAGAGGCCGCCATAGGCAGAAAACAGGCTATGTGCCCACTGCCCACAAAATCAGGTGGAAACTTAGCTGCACTTGCTAAACTCCTGCCAAATTTATGACCACTTTAGAGATGTATATTTCCCACATCACACAGACCCACAAAGAATTGAAAAGCAAATCAAACATTTGATAAACTCCCATATTTGCAAAATACCGCAGTGTTCATTCACAGCCACAAGATTTGTGACCTGTTGCCATGAGAAAAGGGCAACCAGTGGAGCACAAACAACATTGTAAATACCAACAATATTTGTTTATTTTTCTTCCCCTACTATTCGTACTACAAATATTTGCACATTGCTAAAACACTGTACAAACCTTTTTGAGTGCAATATTTACTGTAAAATTCAAATATTTTTGTTGGTGTTTTGTCTTCTCACTCTTATTTATTGATTATAATTTTTGTTCATTTGTAAACACGTTTCCCATGCCAATGATGCCCCATTTGAATTGAAAAAAGGGTTTCATTGTAAAAATCCTGAAGTATCCCTTTAACAAGAATGCCATTTTATCACAGTGTGATAGACTTTGACCCATAATGAAGAAAGGTTAGGATATACCTCTTCAGAACTGTGGTATTGGTGTGCATAGGGGATTGTCTCTTATCTGGTGCCGTCTAATTGAGGCCATTCGGATTAGCAGAAGTTGACATGTCTGTTATTAATAGACGGGAATGGTTAACTAATAATAAGATATGCCATTTATCCAAAGTGACTTAAAGTTGAAGTCGGAAGTTTACATACACCTTAGCCAAATACATTTAAATTCAGTTTTTCACAATCCCTGACATTTAATCCTAGTAAATATTCCCTGTTTTAGGTCAGTTAGGATCACCACTTTTTATTTTAAGAATGAAATGTCAGAATAATGGTAGAGTGATTTTTATTTCAGCTTTTTATTTCTTTCATCACATTCCCAGTGGGTCAGAATTTTACATGCACAATATTTGGTAGCATTGCCTTTTAAATTGTTTATCTTGGTTCAAATGTTTCAGGTAGCCTTCCACAAGCTTCACACAATAAGTTGGGTGAATTTTGGCCCATTCCTCCTGACAGAGCTGGTGTAACTGAGTCAGGTTTGTAGGCCTCCATGCTCACACACGCTGTTTCAGTTCTGCCCACAAATTTTCTATAGGATTGAGGTCAGGGCTTTGTGATGGCCACTCCAATACCTTGACTTTGTTGTCCTTAAGCCATTTTGCCACAACTTTTGAAGTACGCTTGGGGTCATTATACATTTGGAAGACCCATTTGCGACCAAGCTTTAACTTCCTGACTGATGTCTTGAGATGTTGCTTCAATATATCCACACTTTTCCTCCCTCATGATGCCATCTATTTTGTGAAGTGCACCAGTCCCTGCTGCAGCAAAGCACCCCCACAACATGATGCTGCCACCCCTGTGCTTCACAGTTGGGATGGTGTTCTTCAGCTTGCAAGTGTCCCGCTTTTTCCTCCAAACATAACGATGGTCATTATGGCCAAACAGTTCTATTCTTGTTTCATCAGACCAGAGGACATTTCTCCAAAAAGTACAATCTTTGTCCCCATGTGCAGTTGCAAACCGTAGTCTGGCTTTTTTATGGCGGTTTTGGAGCATTGGCTTCTTCCTTGCTGAGCGGCCTTTCAGGTAATGTCGATATAGGACTCGTTTTACTGTGGATATAGATACTTTTGTACCTGTTTCCTCCAGCATCTTCACAAGGTCCTTTGCTGTTGTTCTGGGATTCATTTGCACTTTTCGCACAAAGGTACGTTCAACTCTACGAGACAGAACTCGTCTCCTTCCTGAGCGGTATGACGGCTTCTTGGTCCCATGGTGTTTATACTTGCGTACTATTGTTTGTACCGGTGAACGTGGTACCTTCAGGCATTTGGAAACTGCTCCCAAGGATGAACCAGACTTGTGGAGGTCAACAATTTTTTTTCGGAGATCTTGGCTGATTTTTTTTGATTTTCCCAGGATGTCAAGCAAGGAGGCACTGAGTTTGAAGGTAGGCCTTTAAATACATTCACAGGTACACCTCCAATAGGCTAATAGACATCATTTGAGTCAATCAGAAGCCATGACATAATTTTCTGGAATTTTCCAAGCTGTTTAAAGGCACAGTCAACTTAGTTTATGTAAACTTCTGACCCACTGGAATTGTGATACAGTGAAATAAAAACAATTGTTGAAAAAATGACTTGTGTCATGCACAAAGTAGATGTCCTAACTGACTTGCCAAAACTATATTTTGTTAACAAAAAATGTGTGGAGTGGTTGAAAAATGAGTTTTAATGACTCCCACCTAAGTGTATGTAAAGTTCTGACTTCAACTGTAGGCATGCGTACGTACATTTTACATATGGGTGGTCCTGAGAATGAAACCCACTACCCTGGCATTACAAACGCCATGCTCTACCAACTCAGCTACAAAGGACCACGCCGTAAACTAACTTCTCTCACTCCTATTCTTCTATTGGCTCCAGTGTGCTAAGGTGCTGCAGTCAACACCCTTTATACCCAATTAACACTGAAGTTGCGAAGACAATCTACTGGTGGTCCAACATTACCGATGTGTGCAGCAACTAGGCCTATCTGAACCATCTGGACTGTCGTAGTGTGTGGGGTTTGAGATAATGTTTTCCAATTGTAAAGCCATTTGCCTGTAGGAACAAAAACTGACGAGTTTCTTGCAAACTACAGTACCAGTGACCTCTGGTTGTGGCCTGACATTAGTCAGTCTAGAAAAGGTCTGCGTGATTTGACAATGACCTTAAATGTGCTGTTGTCCTCTGTGTGGTTGGTTGGATAATTTGTTTTCCCATGTTTATAGCACAATGGAAGAAAAAGATGCCAGTGGGAGGATTACAAAGACAATCGCATTAAGTCACAGATGTCTGGTTTTGATGGACAGACGGACAGAAGCAACACTTTGAACTTTGCTAACGGTGTTGCATTAAAAAGTTAAACAATGAATTCCTGTCATTCAACCCAGGCTGTATGATTTTAAAGGAAGTGAAATATGAGCAAAAACCGTTTGCCTTCTTGCTGTGGTTCTTTCTTTTTGAAGTCGCCCTAATTCAGTTATATTCATCATGACCGTCTATCCTTCATCTTGTCCTCTCTGTGCATTGTCCCTGTGGGGTTAGTAAGGTGCGTCGTCTCTGTCCATCTCTGCTGGCTTCTGATTTCTCCAACTGAACCAGCCGCCTTGGCTGTTTCTGCTGCCCCCTATCAACCCATCAAAGCTCGTGTCTGTCTGCTGATATGATCTGGCCTTTGTTTGGAGGTGACTGCTTTTAATGACTGCAGCTGCACACATTTTTCATCTCCTGACACACAGGAGGAGGTAGCCGTACACACACACACCCTGAGCAACGCTTCCGTTGTCTTGGTTACATGACATCAGAGTGCAGTAATCAAATAAACGTGGCTGCTCTGAATTTGGGTTGCAAATGTATTACCGCTCTCTTCTCTTCAGGCAGAAGTGTGCCCCTCCACTCTTTAGGCCCCCAATCACAAAACAACAGTTGGTGCCCCTATCCCAACGGGGAGTTGTAAAACAGGAGGTTGGGTATGTGCACTTTTCTGAAAGCGTTACTCTCTGATCCGGTCTAAGACGAGTGTGACTTTACTGTGTGTTCAGACTTTAGGAGTGTGTTTAATTAAGCATGTTTGTAGTTTTGCATGTCTGATTTCTGAGAGTGGGGAGGTCGGAGGCGGGAAGATGTGTGGGACTTTAGGCCCCATATAGAGGGCGAGTAATGGCGTCTTTTTGTAGGCACTAACTCCGCCATGGTTCATTGGACAAACGCCTATGGGGAAAAGCGTTTTTGGATGAACACCGAAAATAAGGTCTGTGGTAAACACAGGCTTAAGAGAGCAGCTAATGTCACTTTTTTGTGAATTTTGAAGCATTTATGTCATAATAAAGGTATTGTTAACTGACTGCTATTATCTCATAGAACAACATGTATAAGATCTCCTAAGCCTGTTTTAACCCCTGACCATATTTTTGGTATTTATTCCAAAAACCCTGTTCTTTCACCATTCATTTTTTCCATGGGGATTTCTGAATGAGCCAGAGGTAACTTATTTTTGGACATTTAGGACTACAAGCTGGCGAGCTCTGTTGAAATGATGCTAAAGTGTGACCGTTGGAGGGTGGGAGAGAGAGACTCCTGCTTGAATAAACCGGCTGGGTTTAAAGGAGATCGTAGTGTGACGACGCAGAACATAGAGCGGCTTGGCTGACATTGATCAGGGTTTGGGCGGAGGGGGGGGGGGGTGACCACTGGGGCAGTGCTACTGGGGTTTTAAGGCTTTTGTATGGTACAGTAAAACAGAATTCATAATGCTCTTAGTCCTATGTTCAAAGAATGCACAACACATTGGTGTCAAGTTATTACATTGTAATGTCAAGAAAAGCTGATGAGACGATGGTTATGAAAAAAGTATTGTCATTGTCAATATTTGTCTATTCAATCAATCATTGCTGACATTCTCCACACAAATTAAATATTTTTCCTGTCTTAAAAGAGCACAAGCATTTACATTTGTTTCAATAGTTGCCTAGTGCTGCTCTTTTCGACATGATTCTGCAACATCTCTCCTCTGCCACGAATCTGTGTTAGCTGGCTGAAGTCTAAACCACATGACCCCTAAGAGATAGATGGAAGGCATTCACACCTACCTCCCCTCACACACACAGCTCATGTTTTACTATCCTTGTGGAGACCTAACCCTGTATTTCCATTCAAAATTCCATCCCCTAACCCCCAATTTTAACCCCTAACTATAACCTCCAACTTAACCCCTAATTTTAACCCCTAATTATAACCTTCAACCTAACCCCTAATTATAACCTTCAACCTAACCCCTAATTATAACCCCTATGCCTAAAATAGCCTTTTTCCTTGTGGGGACTGGCGAAATGTCCTCACTTGTCCGACTCTTCCTTCGTTATTTGCTTTATTACCGGTAATGTGTTGGGCAGACCGCACCACCCTCTGGAGAGCCCTGCAGTTGCGGACGGTCCAGTTGCCGTACCAGGCGGTGATACAGCCCGACAGGATGCTCTCAATTGTGCATCTGTAAAGATTTGTCAGGGTCTTAAGGGCCAAGCTGAATTTCAGCTCTCTGTGTCTCTATCTGTCTCTGTCTGATTATCTCTTTGTCTCTCCCTCTGTCCTGTCTGTCTCTCTCGCTTTGTCCTCTTTCCTGGTCTTCCTCTATATAGGCCTTTGTTAGGCTATCTGTGTCACTCCCTCCACTAGTCTAAGTCGGTGAGCTAAAGGACACTGTTTATCGTCACAACCTGATACTAGCTGTCGGACTCATATGACTGGTAGTCAGGTGACTTGGCCTCCCGAGTGGCGCAGTGGTGTAAGGCACTGCATCTCAGTGCTAGAGGCGTCACTACAGACTCTGGTTTGATCCCGGGCTGTATTACAACCGGCCGTGATCGGGAGTCCCATAGGGCGGCGCACAATTGGCCCAGAGTCGTCCGGGTTAGGGGAGGGTTTGGCTGGGGTAGGCCGTCATTGTAAATAAGAATTTGTTCTTAACTGACTTGCCTAGTTAAATGAAAACAGGAAACATTGCAGCTGCTGTGTGTGTTGTGGTGCTCATCACTCATCGCTGTTCTTTGACATCTTTTTGTTTTCATCCTCAACTCTGTTTGGTTTCAACGGTTTTGTATTTCCCCATATGTCTGCTATGTGGGCATTGTTTTGTCTGACAGTGCATGTTGTGGCAATGGGTACATTCAGCTGACGCATGCAGCCACACACACAGCCAGATAACCCTTCTGTGAGAGAGCTAATCTCCCTCAAGTAGGGAACTCCACTCCTTACACTGGTCAAGCACACAGTCCCATAGAGGTGTCTGTGAGTTGGTGTGTCTCTGTAAATTAACTTCCTCACCAGGCCCGAAGGGTTTCCCCCTTGCTCAGTTCTCTGTTTAGAATACTGTGGGGGTTGCCAAATGTCGCCAGAGCAAAAACAACTGCTCCTTTATATGAGGAGAATGCCAAGCCGAATCTAACTTATTTTTCTCAACTCAACTCTCGTTTGCTTTGACCTCAAGCACAGATTAGACCCACATGTATATCTCGGTGTCAGAGGAGTTTAAAACCTCATTGAAAGGTCTATCAGAGGCCTCTGAAAAAATTATTATCTCATTAGGTTAGTGTCTTTCTGTCCTTTCTCATCAGTGGAGATACCTGTGTTTACTACAGACAGACAGACAAGGCACCCACACACACTTAATAAAAACACATATAAACCAGTTTCACCAATAAAGTAAGACGCAAACTTGTTGAAACATATCTTACTCCTTGTTCCAATATCAGACAGACCAGGTTGTAAAGTAACCCCCACTGTAACAAGTATCAGTTGAAATCTAACCAACCTTAGTCGTTATATATGCGTAAGCATCGTGACACACCTTTGTGTATCTATTACAGAGGTGATACAGGTTTGAGTCAGTGGTTTCGGTGCAGGAGCGAGGGAGGGATGGTTGTGTGTGTCTGTGTGTGCCTTTACCCACCTCTATTAACTTCAAAATGCCATGTTGTTTAGATATCAATGCAATATTTGAATTGTGGTGTGGAGCCATTGAAAATTGTTGTTCGTAGGGTCTCATGATTTTACTGCACTCTCAAAGAATGACATCTGGGCTGATCTCTCTCTCTCCCAGTCAGTCACTGTAGCCTAGCCACCTCTTTGTGATGGAGGTTTGAGGAGAATGGGGCTAGACTGCTGGCCTCAGCACTTTAAGCGACGCGTGTATTGATCCCTCCACATCAGCCTCTCTTCTCATGCCTCGCTCTGCCACCATCACCACCTAGAATACAATCACTTCCCTTTACAGCTAGGCCCTGCTGCCACGGCAACCACACTGCAGATCAGGAGATAGGCATCTGGTATGTGGTCTCTCTCTCCTCTTCTGTTCTTCATGACCTGCTCTGTTTTAATAAGGCATTGAAGTTGCACTGAAACAGTGACAGACTATATGGACTTGTCTAATAAGAACTGTTTGTTTTTAGTTTTTTCCTTTGGGAAAAGTTTCAAGCATTTTGTTACTGTGTGCCTGACCTAATGAACCCTGAGCTGGTGTAGTCTGTCATCTCTACCCACTATTGCAATCCTTCTGTACACAGGGAGAACTGCCCGAAGAGATTAAGTCACCACTAACATAATGCCTCCATATGTTGTTTTGTGTCTTCAAATCAGTGCATTAGAAGGATAAAAGAGATCAGTTTGCAAGGGAAAATAGCCTAATGTGTGCTTCGGTACCTGTCGTGTTTTGTCTCTGTTACCACAATCATGTCATGAATTTGAATGGATGGCAGGGGCTGGCCCGACGGAGAGGCGGGTTGTTTTAACTTGCAGATGAGCCGATGGGCCACCATCCGGGCCGGTGCTGCTCCGGTAGTGATTTGCTTAGCATTGCGCTAACAGTCAACAGGCTAATCTCTCTCATTAGCTCTCTCTCCACTCCTCCACCCCTCCACTCACAAACACAAGTGGCCCATTAACCAGCTAGCACATCCCTCGCTCGCCTTGCCGCCTCTCGCTTTGATGCCTTTTTGATAAGAGCAAGGATAATGACGATAATCATAACAGCGATGATAATTCACTATCCAGCTCAGCGGCAACGTGCTAATCGCCTAAGCACTTCCTGTGTGCTCCTCAGATGGATGCTCTTCTGCTTTTTTTTTTTTTACACACTCACATTTTAACACACACACACACACACACACTGTTGATATTTAAATGTGCGTGGCTGGTGGAGTGTGTGATCTAAAGGATGCTGGGCCGGTGGTGGTGCTGCAGAGAGGTGGCGGGGGGGGGGTTGGTGTTGAGGGAAGGAGAGTCTTTGTATGTGTTGGTTGGTGATTAACCTCGACTAGCATGTTTGTTGCCCCAGACCTGCACAACAATAAACAGAGCAGAAGATGGTTTTAATGGTTAAATAGTAGCTGCAGATACAGTGCATTCAGACCCCTTGACATTTTGTTAGGTTACAGACTTATTCTAAAACGTATTACATTTTTATTTTTTCATCATCAATCTACACAATACCCCATAGAGCACACCTGTATTTGGGGAGTTTCTCACATTCTTCTCTGCAGATCCTCTCAAGCTCTGTCAGGTTGGATGGGGAGTGTCGCTGCACAGATATTTTCAGGTCTCTCCAGAGATGTTTGATCGGGTTCAAATTCGGGCTCTGGCTGGGCCACTCGAGGACATTCAGACACTTGTCACGAAGCCACTCCTGCGTTGTCTTGGCTGTGTGCTTAGGGTCATTGTCCTTTTGGAAGGTGAACCTTTGCCCCGTTTTCATCAAAGATCTCTCTGTACTTTGCTCATGCCAAATAGTACAATCTTGGTTTCATAAGACCAGATCATCTTGTTTCTCATGGTCTGAGAGTCTTTTATTTTCCTTTTGGCAAACTCCAAGCAGGCTGTCCATGTGTGTTTTACTGAGGAGTGGCTTCTGTCTGGCCACTCTACCATAAAGGCCTGATTGGTGGAGTGCTGCAAAGATGGTTGTTCTTCTGGAAGGTTCTACCATCTCCACAGAGGAACTCTAGAGCTCTGTCAGAGTGACCAACGGGTTCTTGTTCACCTCCCTGACCAAGGCCCTTCTCCCCTGATTGCTCAGTTTGGCCTGGCGGCCAGCTCTAGGAAGAGTCTTGGTGGTTCCAAACTTCTTCAATTAAAAAATGATGGAAGCCACTGTGTTATTTGGGGACCTTCAATGCTGCAGAAATGTTTTGGTACCCTTCCTCAGATCTGTGCCTCTAAACAATCCTGTCTTGGGGCTCTAAGGACAATTCCTTCGACCTCATGGCCTTGTTTTTGCTCTGACATCCAATGTCAACTGTGGTACCTTATATAGACAGGTGTGTGTCTTTCCAAATCATGTTCAATCAAATGAATTGATCACAGCTGGACTAAAATCAAGTTGTAGAAACATCTCAAGGATGATCAGTGGAAACAGGATTCACCTGAGCTCAATTTTCAGTCTCATAGCAAAGGGCCTGAATACTTATGTAAATAAGTTATTTCTGTTTTATTTTTTGGCAAAGAAATGATAAAAAACCTGTTTTCGCTTTGTTATTATGGGGTATTGTGTGTAGATTGAGGCAAAACAAATATTTCATCAATTTTAGAATAAGGCTGTAACATAACAAAATGTGGAAAAGTCAAGGGGTCTGAATACTTTCTGAATGCACCGTTTATGCCAGCCAAGTGTACTGTAAGAAGTGCAATAGATAAGCTAAGTTTGTTGGTCAGAGAGGGAAGGAAGGAAGGGAAGCTACCTGGTTGCCTGCACTAGGACACACCCACACTGTTTTTACACCAAACATTACCTCTCTGCCATACCTGTTTGAACACAAACTAGCCTTCACACAAAGCTTTCTTTGCTACACTTTAACGTGTGCTTTAAGAAGCCCATGTAGGGCGGAAGGTAGCCTAGCGGTTAGGAGTTGGACCATTAACCAAAACGTGAAAAATCTGTGTGCCCTTGAGGTCTTAACCATAATTGCTCCAGGGTCGCCATTGATCATGCCTGACCCTGGCCGTGACCCCACTCTCTAAAGGTGTCTAAGGGGGAGTTGGGATATGCAAAAAAACATATTTCCAATTCACACATGCTTATGTATTATATAACTATAGAATTAGAATAATCATTCTATTTCCATGATTCCAACAGTTCACCCAAGTGTTTTGCTCTAAATCGCATGTCAATCGCAATTGAAACATTTGGTAAAAAATAATGCCTAGATTGTTTGTTTGCCCATATTGTGCAGCCCTATGTGGCAGTGTGGAAATTACCTCAAATGAGTGCAGGAAATGCAGACATTGCTGAAAATACCGAAAAATATTTTGGGTTGAATTTAATAGTGTAAAACATTCAGAATGAAGAAAGACCCATTTGAAATAATTTAGAATGTATGTGTTGCCACCCTAGGGTCATGCACTACTCATGAAGCATATTGAGAACTTATATTATTCAAAAACATCATACTGTCTCAAAATGTTAATACCGTGATATGATAGTTTGGCCATATCGCCCAGGCATATGTAAACGAAAAGGTTGCAAGATCGAATCCCCGAGCTGACAAGGTAAAAATCTGTCATTCTGCCCCTGAACAAGACAGTTAACCCACTGTTCCCAGGCCGTCATTGAAAATAAGAATTTGTTCATAACTGTCTTGCCTAGTTAAATAAATGTAAAATAAAAAATGTACGTGTGTGAAATAGGACAAATATAAGCACCCGCCAAATAATTATCATTATTATGTGATGCCAATGTCTCATACGCACTTAGAAACCAGACAAACACGCACCTACACAGTGGTTATTGAGCTTGGATCAACATGATAGGATAGTTGTAGACGAATATAACAAGTGGCATCAATGCAGACAATTGTGATTGGTTCCTACAAGCCCTATACAATACATATCAGCAGAACACAGGCTAGAGCAGTTTGTCCTCTAGTATAAAGTGCTGCCTGTTACTACAGGTATGTTTGTGTTGTATTAAAGATGCAGTCCGGTATCTTAAGCACTTATACATTTGTAACATATTTATAGAGAGAAGAAATTGGGGACCAAATTTTCAGGAACCTGTTTTGGCTCGTGAGCACTACTTTCAAAACTACTGACTAAAATAATACAAAAGTTTTGGAGCATCACTTTAAGAGGTGTGGCACCACTCCAGAGGCTACAGACCTGTCTGTCTGGTTTTATATATTTCCCCTCTCATTCAGACCAGAGGTTGCACCCAGCCTCCCATGTGGAAATACGGGGGATGTATTTGTGTTGTGGTTCTGTATGTGGAGCTCATTCTCTTTAACACAAACGGGCAGTTCTCTCGCTGTCTGACATGTCTGATTGCTCTACTTTACTCTGAGTTATGATTCATCTTCATCCTCCGCTAGCCTGCTACTGGAGATCTGACTTATTTATTTATTTACTGTTTCTATGCCTCTTTGCTGCTTGTTTTCCCCTCTTTTCTCCTTCCCCCTCTCTCTTCTACTCCTCTCTCCTCTCTCCTTCCCCCTCTCTCTTCTACTCCTCTCTCCTTCCCCCTCTCTCTTCTACTCCTCTCTCCTCCCCCCTCTCTCTTATACTCCTCTCTCCTCCCCCCTCTCTCTTATACTCCTCTCTCCTCCCCCTCTCTCTTCTACTCCTCTCTCCTCCCCCCTCTCTCTTCTACTCCTCTCTCCTTCCCCCCTCTCTTCTACTCCTCTCTCCTTCCCCCCTCTCTTCTACTCCTCTCTCCTTCCCCCTCTCTCTTCTACTCCTCTCTCCTTCCCCCTCTCTCTTCTACTCCTCTCTCCTTCCCCCTCTCTCTTCTACTCCTCTCTCCTTCCCCCTCTCTCTTCTACTCCTCTCTCTCCTTCCCCCTCTCTCTCCTTCCCCCTCTCTCCTTCCCCCTCTCTCCCTTTCCCCCTCTCTCTTCTACTCCTCTCTCTTTCCCCCTCTCTCTTCTACTCCTCTCTCTTTCCCCCTCTCTCTTCTACTCCTCTCTCTCTTTCCCCCTCTCTCTTCTACTCCTCTCTCTCTTTCCCCCTCTCTCTTCTACTCCTCTCTTCTTTCCCCCTCTCTCTTCTTTCCCCCTCTCTCTTCTACTCCTCTCTTCTTTCCCCCTCTCTCTTCTACTCCTCTCTTCTTTCCCCCTCTCTCTTCTACTCCTCTCTTCTTTCCCCCTCTCTCTTCTACTCCTCTCTTCTTTCCCCCTCTCTCTTCTACTCCTCTCTTCTTTCCCCCTCTCTCTTCTACTCCTCTCTCCTTTCCCCTCTCTCTTCTACTCCTCTCTCTTCTACTCCTCTCTCTTTCCCCCTCTCTCTTCTACTCCTCTCTCTCTTTCCCCCTCTCTCTTCTACTCCTCTCTCTCTTTCCCCCTCTCTCTTCTACTCCTCTCTCTCTTTCCCCCTCTCTCTTCTACTCCTCTCTCTCTTCTACTCCTCTCTCTTCTACTCCTCTCTCCTTTCCCCTCTCTCTTCTACTCCTCTCTCCTTCCCCCCTCTCTCTTCTACTCCTCTCTCCTTCCCCCCTCTCTCTTCTACTCCTCTCTCTCCTTCCCCCCTCTCTCTTCTACTCCTCTCTCTCCTTCCCCCCTCTCTCTTCTACTCCTCTCTCTCTTTCTCCATTGACTAGCCAACCCTAGACCTAGAGGTGGGATGAGTGGCAGGGGGTTTCTGGTGCACATCACATCCCTGACCTCTTTTCTGCTCCTATCATCCCTCCATCGCTACGCTCCGAGGCTGCTCCCTCCTCTCTCTTCTTCCACTCTATGCCCTCCCTCTCCCGTCTCCCCCTCTTTCTCCTGCTTTCTCTCAGTCCAGAGCAGAGCTTGACCCAATTCCTCTTAAACAACAACAGTGAAAGGATGGGCCCCAGCTGCCCTCCACCCCTCTGTTTCTCAGTGTCCCTCAACCTCCACCCCAAGCATCCGCCTCAGCCCAGACATAACCCAGACCACTGAGCCCAACACCAGTCTAGTCACAACCCACCCCATTCCCAGCCCCACCTCAAGCCCAAGCAGCATCAGCTCAGCACAACCCAAGCCACAATCTGCCTATACTGGGACGTTTGGTGGTGGCCTACAGACTGTAAGGTTCCCACAAGCTGAATGCTGATTTGGTTGTTGGCTACAGTCAAGACACGGCCAGCCTAGATGGATAACTTATTTTCCCATTTACTCTCTTTCTCTCGTTGGGAGGATTTCTGCTCTTAATTGAAGTGACAGCAGCAGGGTTGTCATGGTGACACTGGGGACATAGATTAAAGCTTGTTGTGAGCAGGGAGAGGATGAGAGGGAGGGGGGAGGAGAGGGGTGATATCTCTTGCTGGCTGCCTGCTGTGCTCTTGGTTGGCCTCATTGACCATCATGCAGTGCTCTACACACTAGCATATCTGTGTTAGTATTTACTGCAGCTGCATTGACATAATTGGACTATATAGCCTATATTTCTTCGCTGGTTTTATGAAGTAGAAGTAGCTACTAAATGTGTGCAAACATTCCAGAGGAGGACTGCCCAAAGTATGTGAGACTATTTCCTGTGGAGGGAGGGAGGTGGAGAGGGTCTGAGTCTTTCAGGACAGGCCTACTGAACATTATGTAGCCTAGCTTCACTTAGCTGTTTTTTGGGAGACCAGATGATCGCTATCCGGGCTAATCAACAATATTCATATTGACTTGGCTGAATTCCTCAGTGCTTTTGAATAGTGGAAGGAGGACAGGCAGTTGAATCCCTCTGGTATCAGGTGGTATCAGGTGGGTTGAGTTAAGCTAAGTAATGGTCTTGACTGCTAGATGATTGCAGGGCAGGTGGCTCTTTATTTGAGAGCTGTCCACTCAAGGCAGTGTAAGAAGGAAGGATGCCCTCCTCTCTCTCCCTCCTTTAGCCGGGACAGGATTTTGCAGATGGTTTCATGCTCATTGGCATCTAACAAGCAGGTGGTCTGGTCTGAGATGAGGTGGGCGGAGAGGTGAGCAGTCTGGAGAGACTGGAGTCGTCTCCCACACTTTAGAGGTCCTCCTCAAAGGCTCTCGGCTGGAGAGGGAGAGAGGAGGGGAGGATAGTCTCTCCACCATCAGCCTGCGTGGGAGAGGGGGCAGAAAGGAGGAGGAGAGGGGATAGTCTCTCCATTTGGTGGGAGAGGAGCGGGAGAGCGGGACAGACAGATGGGGTTGTACCCTGACCATGCTTGCCCTCAGGCCAACCTTAGACAAACACGTTGAGTGCTTGGAAGAGCACATCATTTCAATGTGTCACATCAATTTATTTCACGTTTCCAGTGGTGTTGGGAAAGCAGCTCCCTCCTCATTCCCCAGCATAACTACTGTGTCGCTGTGTGAAGGAAAGTTCTATGTTTCCACCACCGTTTTTATGTAGCCACTTAAAGCCACTGGTTCTAGCCTATGTAACCACCGTCTCTGTGTAGCCACTTTCTCTGTGTGCTGTGGCATCCCGTCTCTGTGTGCTGTAGCCCCCCCCCCCCCCCACTAGTGCGTCCTATCCTGCAGTTGTTTTCTAACCATTTCTCTCCTCTCCAGACCTACCTGGTTTAATGGGTCCAATCATCGGGATGTCGCCGGATAAGAAAGCTGAAACGCCGGGGATGCAGGAGGAGAGGGCGGGGCTTAGGGGCTTATGCGGGGGGGCGGGGACTCTCCCGGAGGCGGAGTGCGGCGCAGCCAGCCCATTGGCCACCAGCCTGGACCGGGGATCCGGTGGCTCCGAGGATGAGGAGCTCACCAACCTCAACTGGCTCCATGAGAACCTGCTCCAGAACTTTACCCTAGGGGGGCCCGGTGGGGCCCAACCCAGCGCCAGCCCCCTCTTTGACATCGAGGGTGACCCCGGGGCCCCTCAGAACCCATCGTCTTCATCCTCTTACTCCTCGTCGCAGAGGGACTCTTTGAAGTCCAAGCCTCCCTTCTCATTCTCTCTGTTGATCTACATGGCCATAGAGCAGAGCCCCAGTAAGAGGCTGCCGGTGAAGGACATCTATGGTTGGATCCTACAGCACTTCCCCTACTTCTCCTCCGCTCCCACCGGCTGGAAGAACAGCGTCAGACACAACCTGTCACTCAACAAGTGCTTCCGCAAGGTGGAGAGGAGCCTGGGAAAGGTGAGTGAACACACACACACACACACACTGTTTGTTTACCTTGCAAGGAGCTGGCAGTGCCTGGGTTTGATTCTCACAAGGGTCACACTAACATGTTATTTAACCATTTAAAAGTTGTCATGCTGACACTGCAGGGTGAGATTGATATGTTGACATTGTGGGTTTGAAGTGGTCTTCTTATGGGGTTGAAATTAACTCAAAGTATCCTTCCCCATTGAGATGATTTGTTGTGTAAAGGTGCCACGAAGAGTCATTAGAGCTCTTCACTGATATTCTGTAGTGGCAGTAGTGTGACTTTGACAATGTGCTCAAAGTGTTTGACTAACAGTGTTAACTGTACACCTCCACTCTGTGTACCTGTGCCTGTATAGGATTTGCAGCTCTCTGTATGGCTGATGGGCAGGGCCAGGGTTTTAACCCACCCTGGGGCCCCCTGACGTGTGTGTGTCAGGGCCAGTGTAGTGCGGCCCCCTGCCTGCGGCCCCCTGTGTGCCTCCCCTCGCTGTGATAAGGCTGGGAGAGCCGGTGTATACCAGTCAAGGTCATAGACCCTCCTCTCTCTCCTTCAGAGGAAATGCAAACGCAGCAGTAAGATGGGGAGTTATCTCTCAACGACCAGGCGCACACACACACACACACACACACTGCAACTGTAGAGCCACGACCAGGCGTGCGCGCACACACACACTGCAACTGTAGCGCCACGACCAGGCAGTGGACACACACTGCAACTGTAGCGCCAGGCAGAGGACAAGCCCAGGACTGAAGACCTGACCTGTACCAACACAGAGAGAGGGAGAGAGACAAGTGTCTGTGAAAGAAAGGGTAGAGAAGGGAAACGAAAGGACGAAGTGAGGGAGAAAGTAGAGCATATATAGGAAAGAGACATTGTTTCTGTAGTTGTGTTGGACACTGGTTCAAGCTCAGCTCGGGGGAAAAAAGAGGATATAACTATACTGTTACAATGGGCTCAGTGGCTAGATAAAAACTAGTTTGCTAGGAGGGGCTGAAGACCAGTTAGAAGTAGAAATTAGCTTAGCGGCAGCAGGACTGTTGCCCAGTGCATCACAATGTAGACAGTCTCTCTGGGTTCAGTGTGCTGGGGGCTCAGTGTGAGCCCACCCGTCTGCTGAGAGAGCGCAGCACTGGTTTCAGATGACACACGCTGCCTGGTGGTTTGCGTTGCCGTGGTGACATTTCCTCCTTCCTGCCTGCGAGCCGGCTAGTAATCTGAGTCAAGGTTATATCCCTCCTTCCTCCTCCTGGACAGAACCCCACAGACACATAATGAGAGAACCATTTACACACTCGCTCTCACCCCCCACCCCCCACACACGTAGACATTTATGTTTTTTTTTGTGAGAACACCATGGAGACGTGTTGTCTCAGTGGTAGTTCATGAACTTGCATTGGTTATGACAATGCCTTCACATGTCTCTGGCTACTGTAGTGGGAGGTTCTACAAAGGCAAATCACATGGACAGCACTATAAAAAGCTAAACTCAGTCCAACCCTGTAATAAATCATTTAAGGACAGTGTGGATTGTTTATCGACTGTTTTCCTCCCATCATGCAGTTCACCCAGCAGGGTCTGGATTGTTTATCACATGCTCAGGTGACTGCATTATGAGTCATTATGGCAGCTAAAGCCACTAAAATCCTGTAAGACTACAGTGAGACTCAGTGAGACTTAGGGCTGGGTGATTTTTATTGTATTTTAAGGTATAACGGTATGGATCAACATACCGGTATGGATTTTTACAATATCGTCTATAACAATGTTTTGATACAGTGCTAAACAAATGAAAAGTTTGTCCTAGTTTAGCGGAGTATAAAACAATCTGAATGGAGAAAGCCTGTTAAAACCACTTAGAATTCATTTGTTGATATCCTAGGGTCATGCAATACTCATAAAACATATTTAGAACTTTTTATTATTCAGAAACATGACGCCATACCATCAAAAATGAGAGTATCATGATATATTGTTTTGGCCATATCGGCCAGCACTAGTCAGACTACAGGGAGACTACCGTGAGAGTCAGCCACGCAGGCAAAAAAGTTCTAGGTGTTTGCCGTGGAAAATCTAGTAAGCCTAGTCATGATGAGTACTTTACCAAAGTATCTCTTGATACTACCCGTGAGATGCTATATGAATTTATCCAATAAGAAATGTTCAGTTTTTAAACATTTTGCTACGATGTACCCCAATGAACACCTCTCAGGGTCAGTCTTACTGTAATTTGTGATGTAGTATGTGATGTTTTTTTCAGGTGAATGGTAAGGGTTCCCTGTGGTGTGTGGACCCAGAGTACAGACCCAACCTGATCCAGGCCCTGAAGAAGCAGCACTTCCCTGCAGCACATACCTTCTGCACACCGCCCGCCTCCCCACCCAGTGCCTCCTCACCACCCAGACACCACTTCCTGCAGGACTGCTCCCTCAAAGGTGATTCCTGCCTTTTTTTGTTCATTTTGTACAATGCTACACATTTTGCCAAGAGGTGTAAAGAAAATGTTGCTGTTTTTAAAGCAAGTTTGCTGCAATTCTACACATTTTGCCATTGGGCTGAGAGAAGATTTAGCAATTTTAAAACTAATTTTGCAATTCTACAAAAAAGAATGGGGAGGGTGGGATTGATTTGTGGGTCTTCACAAGAGGGCCCGCGGCCTGTTGCCCATCCCTGATCTAGAAATATGATTGGTATTAGATTTGATCCAGTGCATGTGATTTCAAATTCACATGGTTGTTGCCTCTACACATTTTTGTCATGCAACATTGGCCGGCAAAACATTCAGCATCACCATCCTCATCTTCAACTGTCATTTTAGTCATTTATTTGATTTCTAATCATAGATGCCTCAAGGTAGATTCTTCTCATCTGTATCCTCCACTTCTGTCTCTTTCTCTGTCTCACTCTGTGTGTGTGTGTGTGTGTGTGTGTGTGTGTGTGTGTGTGTGTGTGTGTGTCTCTGTCTCGGTGTCTCTCACTTTAACGCTCTCTCTCTCTCCCCTACCCTCTTGTTTGGTAACCTTGACTACAGAGGCCCTGGTGATGCTGATAGAGTGTAGAGCAGAGCACTCAGTCTCCACTCTAGTTGATTATAAATAATTTAGAGCCCCTGAAGTGTGGTATGGAGAGAGCTAGGAATCCTCTCTTCCTTTACCCCTCTACAGCCCCCTTGCCAGCCGGCCACACACACACACACACACACACACGCGCTCAGGCTATTCCACTGACCACCATGCATGTTCTCTCCTCTTCCAGAGTCTGACATAGATGCTGCCACTGCCATGATGCTCTTAAACTCTGCCCCTGGTCATCACCACGCCAACCCATGTAAGAGACGCCACCCCACACCATGCCTCTTCTTCTTCTTTGCTTCTCTCTGTGACCTTTTCATTACTACTCTCCACCCTTTCTCTTTGTCTCTCTTCCACTTTCTCTCTGTCACCCGCCCGTTTCATGCTTTCCTCTTTTAATGCTTTTACATCACTCGCCCAGCATCACTCGCCCAGCATCTATCCACCCCTTGTAAAACATCTTCCTGTGTCTCTCTATTGCTTACTATGTACACTCAACAGCACAGTTGAAGTCCTGCATATTCCCGTTCCAAGCCAGACAAGGTTGCATATAGAATTATCTTCCTGTGAATAAGTGGTGTTGTATTTCATGCCTCCCCCCCATGTGTCTTAATAGTGTTCATTCCACGAGACATTTCTGCCTCTGCTGTTGTTATGAATCTTAATTGCTGTTATCTGCTGAACATACGGACACTCCCTAGCCTGCTGGACACATGGACACTGCCTAGCCTGCTGGACACACGGACACTCCCTAGCCTGCTGGACACAAGGACACTCCCTAGCCTGCTGGACACACGGACACTCCCTAGCCCGCCGCTTATTGGATTAAAAACACTTGACTCTCTTGTTCACAAACTAATCCTACTGCCCTGTTGCATTCAGAAACACAGTTTCTTTAGTGTGAAGATGGTTTATTCCTCAATCTCTCTCCCTCTCCTCTCCTTACTTCCTCATCTCTCTCTTCTTTCCCTCCCTCTCCCAGGTGATCCAGACAGTCCCCTGGACCTGTCCCGGCCAGACTTGGTCCTGGTGAGCAGCGATCCTAAGCAGGACCACAACTACAGTAGCATGGCCCTGCAGCGCTGCTCCTCCCGCTCCTCCTCCTCCTCCCTCTCCTCCCTGGATGAAGGAGGCCCAGGCCACGCCAGGCCCCGCCCACGCCGTGCCGGCAGCGAGGGTTTCCATAGCGACGAGGAGGACTCCGACCTCGGGGACCGGGACGAGAGGGGCAGCCACTCCCGTCCTGCTCCTCGTCGCCCCTCCCCCTCTTCCTCCTCGGTGAAGTGCCCGGCGGGTAAGAGGGCACGTAGGGAGGTGACAGCCAAGCCGGAGCTGGATGAGGAGCTGAAGGAGGCGGCTGGGTCTCTGCTTCACCTGGCTGGGATCCGTACCTCCATGGAGCTCAACAAACGCAGTGCCAAGAGCAAAAAACTGAACAGGAAATGAGGTGGTCGTACTGCCTCGCCCTCAGACTCCCGCCCCTGTAACCCTGATCTGATTGTGTGTCCTACTGATAGGTCCAGGTTGTGCCGCCTCCTGCTTTTCTGATTGCTGATTTTTGAGCCAGTTTTTTGGTTTGACACGATGGGATGGGAAATCCCTCCCTATCCCAACACAACAAATGGCAATAGTATCTTTCACACAGGAGAATAAAGCCATATTGAGACTTTTGTAACTCGGGCGTGTCAGGTGGGTGGGGTTAAGTGGGGTGCTTGGGGTCTACTGTGAAGAACCATCACAATACCCATCTTTCCAAAACGAACTGCCTGTTTCAGATGGCTTCGCCACAGATCCTCGCAATTCAAAGGATTTTCTTCTCGATAAAAGAAAGACGAGACCAGAAAAAGCTTAAAGTTTTTAAAACTCAAAGCATTGCATGCTTCCTCCTCAACCTGTATCCTCTTCCAAGTGAACCTATTTATAAGAGAATGAGTGCATGTCTGTAACAAACAACTAACCTCTCATCTTCTCGTCAGTTTCTCCCTTCTCCGTGCAAAAATCAAATAAAAACATGCCACTGTTTTTTGATAGGCGACAACCTTGGTCTGGAAATAACATAGAAAGAGAGATGCAATAATTGATCTGTAACCTTAAACTGCTCTTTATATTATTTAATTAGTTCAATGTTGGTATTCTTCTTGGGTTGATGACAACACTGGTGTCTAAAAACAATACAATATAGGGAATGTATTGAAGTAGTGAGATGATTCATGGCACTGGCCGTTTAGAGTGTGATCGGAACAACCTGATCCCAGAGCAGAATACTGGACTGGTTCCATGTCAGGGTTTAATAGCATGGTGGGGAAACGCAACAAAGGAAATGTTGGAACTCTGCTACTGCCGTGTTAAGAATAGGAATAAAACAACGATGACCGACTGCTAGATTGGCAAGAGTCCACTCTGGTTTCCTACACTGAGAGGAAAACGTCATTACGTCGTCGTACCATCAGAACCCACTCCTCTTCATGGCTTTTCCTCTGTGGCCCCTCTTATTCTGTTATACATACATTATTTGTGTTTAGTGTGTAAACCTGAGAAATGACACATTTGACACAGGCCCCTGTATTTGTGATTCTTCTCTTGATCTATCCTGTTCTTGTCCTATCCTACCCTGTCCTACCCTGTCCTATCCTCTCCTATGCAAGGTGTATCTGGCTGAAACACAGCTATGGTTGTAACCATCGTGATCCCGAGACGATGCGCTTGCATGAGAGCACTCACTGGCAGATGTGCTGCTCAGTTTTCAATCATGTAATATTAGTCACACCTACTGACGCTTAGTATTCAGGCCAAAGGGAAGTTAAGACAAGGATTTAGTTATAAAAACGTTGTAGTGAGGTTAGATTGACAATATTGTACTACTTACTGCCTGTTGTTGGCTGTGGCAAAGTTTAGACTGTGTTGACAGAAAGAGGCTTTGGTTTGTCTTGCTCCACAATAAGAAAACACGGAGGAGGGAGGGCAAAATCAGGAAACACACCACCCTCTTAGCTCCGCTGTACAGTAATGTGTTTACTGCCAGTTGATTGCATAGAGTTCAGTGACGGGAAGTACAGGATGTTGCAACAGAACTTGTGAAGAGAGGAGGCTAGACTGGTTTTCTTTCGGCGCTTGCATGCATTAACCTGCATTAGTAAGCAAAATGCCAAAAGCCCACAGCATGCCTATATGATAGAATTGCTTTTAGTTGGTTCACTGTATGACTGTATACTGCCCTCTGTCATGAGCCCACTTAACTTTCCACTTCTGTTGTATAATGTTAAATTAATTCACTTCCATAAATATAGATTGCATGCAGTGCCAAACATTAATTTGTGCCATTGCGACCATGTTCCTCTTCTCACAGTTTTTGTGTGACTGACAGTAACATTGGTGCCCTAGAAGCCAACTAACAGGAAATGTAGTACTCTGACCTTGTGGACTGACTTTAGTCTGACATGCAGTTTATTTTGTTGTTCAGGAATGGGAATCACTTTGTTCTTAGAACTAAGCCGCGGTTCTCCTAAATATGATGGACAGATGGACATTCACTGTCTGTGAATAAACAAAGAACAAATTAATGTTGTCCATTAAATCATCAATGTATTTATTATAATTAATTTATAATGGGACGATTGAATGGAACTTCTATCAAATAATGGTCATTTGAAGCGAGTGGAAAGGTTACTTCCTCTCTCCCCTCTGGAAAATTATTTTGATGAATTTTGTTTTATTTTCTTCATTTTACTGCCATAGACCAATACTTTCACTATGTGATATAGTGATAAAGATATCTGTGTCTGAGAAAGTATTTTGCCAATGTATTTTGTCTTTCCACGACTGCCAAGTGTACCGATTGTTTTGTTGTTGAACTGGATAGAAGAAAATTTATGAGCAAATTGATCCTGAACCCTTTTTTGCCAACAGTGGTGTTGTACAGAGAAAGCCGACGTAGACATTTCAGATGAATGGATATTCCCTAACTATTAAGAACTTCTTCTCTGCAAAGTTGATTTTAATCATCAAACTTCACAGCCTTTATCTGAATTAGTATTGTTTAAGTTTATATAATATTCTGACTGCCAGAAGTAGTCGCACCATAGATATTAGTTGGCGCTCCTTCTTACATGTTAGGATCCTGCCACCATAGAAGTCATCTACATGTTCCCGAGGGTTGCCCTGGTGTTAGTCTTGGTACCCCCATGGACTTATGTTTAAACTTAGATAGTTGAGGACAGTTTCCAGTAACTTGTTCATGCTGTAGTGCTTGTAGCTAGAAGGAAGATGTTATCAGACTCAAAGTGAACTTTATCCTGAGTCTCTTAGTAAGTGAATGTTTTTGAGATGGATCTTTAGGAATAACTGCATGACATGGGGCTCTAAGACACACCGTGGGGTACCCCAGGGGTCTATATCGTTCACTTTACACAGTGATACATTATGTTAGACTCAAAGCTGCATACATAGGATTGCTTCATTGTTTGAAAACTTGTTATTGGATATTGATTATGCGATTTAAAAAAAAATTATTTGTATTTTTTTCAAAAATGCAGTTGCAATTTATTGATTCTGATAAAGCGTTTTGTGTTGAACTAACTAAAGCTGCCAACCCAGTATCAGTCAGTCGTCTGCCATGTCTGTTAGACAGACACCTTTTGGTTTTTGTATGCTAACCTCTGTTAATAAAATGTTTTATAAAGTTTATTTTCGCCAAAGATATGCAATTGCATTATATATGGTATTACAAAATAAAAAAAATATTGTTTTATCATTTTTGTTTTTTCATGTTATTGTTTACTTTGATGAATGGACTATTATAGAGAAACTTCTGTCTAATCAAAGGATATATCAGGATAAATGGACTTTTTCATCTGAGGTACTGATCACAAATCCAAAATGACATTGACATCTGGTGCATTTGAAAAATAATTATGCATTCCATAAACTACACATTTGAACAACCAAAAATGTGTGACTCAGGCAGCCCCATTTGTTTGTTATTTTACAAATTTGATCAGTTTCCAAAAAGTTCTGATGTGAAAAGATCTGTGATTTGGTCAAAGCCCAATTAGTGGAAAAAATATCCGAATGGGCTGCCTGTGTAAACTCGGTCATTGGTTATGAAACCCGAAAGTCAAGGGATCATGCTTTAGTAATAAAATGGTGATCAACATCGCCACCTGGTGTTTAGAGGAGGCAATCACTAAAATGTAATGGAGGTCAGAAGTGACTTTTGAAATGCAAATAATTATAGGTCCCATTGTCCCAAAAGTATTTTTTTTGTGTCATTTTCCTTTAAAATGTGGAACACATTTTATTTCTTACTTCAAAACAGAGTGCTAATGTGGTTAAAACGGTCAAAATAATTTATTTCTAAACTAAGGAGGTAAGCACTTTGTTGTGATGGTTCTAATTTTAAGACCCCTTGAAGTATCAAAAATAATATTTGATGAGGAATTATTTTTGGCCTTACTGCTATTAGCCCATACAAATGCACTGAATAACAGATTCAATAGATGGAACAACTATAGTCCCCACAAAAAAAGTGTCTGTCCTATATCTGAGCGATACACTAAACAGTCAACCCTGTCTAAGCCGGGGGGTTCTACTAACCTATATGGAATTGTTTTAAGGGCTCTCGAGTGGCGCAGCGTTCTAAGGCACTGCATTTCAGTGCTAGTGGCGGCACTACAGATACCCTGGTTTGAATCCAGGCTGTATCACAACCGGAAGTGATTGGGAGTCCCATAAGGCGGCGCACAATTGGCCCAGTGTTGTCTGGGTTTGGCCGGTGTAGGCCGTCATTAGAAATAAGAATTTGTTCTTAACTGACTTGCCTCGTTAAAGGTTAAAAGTGTTAAACCACCGCATGCGGCTATGTGAGATGGATTATTATGCTAATTAGATTTTCGCTGGGGCACAGACATTGACTTTAGGGGATTTTAACAACTCTTAGCTGATATATAAATATAGTCTTAGACCTAGATAATACAGTAGTATCCTCTAGTAGTGAAACATTCTTTTATCAATGAGTTTACTTCTAAACTTGGTGATGTAACACAGATAAATCTGTTTTATTCATGTGTAGATAGTAATGGGTTATTAACCAGGAAAATACTGTCTACTCCCATTACAGTCAAGCCCTGTTCGTGAGAGTCTCACCTTCACACTGAGGGATTATATTAGTGTGTAGCCCCAACTGTTCGGACGCTACAGACAGAAGTTGACAGATCGGCTGTATCGACTTGAGTCCCAAGATGCTTGTTGGGGTCATTGAGCAACACCATGGTGTTCGTGAGAGTCTCAACTTTCCATAGAGGGTTCATTATAGACAAACCGTTCAGACGCTACAGACGATTTTGTGAGAAGGATGATTTTTTGGGATGTCTCATGGTTTGACAAACATTGCTCTAGCTCTGTCAACTTTCACCACAGGTGCGGATGAGCGACATCGGCGAATGCAGTGGATTGAGACGCATCCAAAGCAAAAAAACAATTCAATTCAAACGGCTTTTTTGGCATGGGAAACATATGTTTACATTGCCAAAGCAAATGGAATAGACAGTAAACAAAAGGGAAATAAACAAGGGAAACATTACACACACAAAAGTTTTAAAAGAATATCGACATTTCAAATGTTATATTATTGGCTATGTACAGTGTTGTAACAATGTGAAAGTAGTTGAAGTTTGAAAGGGAAAATAAATAAACAGATAAATATAGGTTGTATTTACAATGTTCTTAGTTCTTCAATGGTTGCCCTTTTCTCATGGCAATGGGCCACAAATCATGCTGCTGTGAATGCACACTGTGGTATTTTGCCTAACAAATATGGGAGTTTATCAATGTTTGACTTGTTTTGAAATTCTTTGTGGGTCTGTGTGATCTGTGGGAATTTACATCTCTACTGTGGTTATACATTTGGCAGGAGTTTAGGAAGTGCAGCTAAGTTTCCACCTCATTTTGTGGGCAGTGTGCACATAGCCTGTCTTCTGCCTATGGCGGCCTCTCAATAGCAAGGCTATGCTCACTCAGTCTGTACATAGTCAAGAATTTTCTTACATTTGGAGTCAGTCACAGTGGTCAGGTATTCTGTCACTGTGTACTCTGTTTAGGGTCAGATAGTATTCCAATTTGCTCTGTTATTTGATAGATTTTTTTCCAGTGAGTCAAATAGTTATGTTTTTGCTTTCTTATAATTTGGTTGGTCCAAATGTGTTTCTGTCCTGCGGCTCTGTGGGGTCTGTTTGCATTTGTGAACAGAGCCCCAGAACCAGCTGGCTGAGGGGACACTTCTCTCGGTTCATCTCTCTGTAGCTGAGGGCATTATGGTGGAATGTGTGGGCATCACTTCCTTTTAGGTGGTTGTAGAATTTAACAGCTCTTTTCTGGATTTTGATAACTAGTGGATATTCTGTTAATTATGCTCTGCATGGATTGTTTGGGGTTTTGCGTTGTACACTAAGTATATTTTTTCAATTGGGTGTTTGTCCCATTTCGAGAATTATTGGTTGGTGAGTGGATCCCAGACCTCACCACCATAGAAGGCAATGGGTTTGATAACTGATTGAAGTACTTTTAGCCAGATCCTGATTGGGATGTTGAGTTTTATGTTCCTTTTTGATGGCATAGAAGGCCCTTCTTGCCTTGTCTCCTAGATCGTTCACAGCCTTGTGGAAGTTACCTGTGGTGTTGATGTATAAGCTGAGGTAGGTGTGTGCTCGAGGGCAACAGTGTCTAGATAGAATTCCTGGTTACTGGACCTTTTTTGGAACACAATTATTTTTGTCTTGCTGAGATTCACTGTCAGGGCCCAAGTCTATCAGAATCTGTGCAGAAGATCTAGGTGCTGCTGTAGGCCCTCCTTGGTTGGGGACAGAAGCACCAGATCATCTGCAAACAGTAGACATTTGATTTATGAATCCAGTAGGGTGAGGCCAGGTGCTGCAGACTGTTCTAGTGCCCTCGCCAATTCATTGATATACATGTTGAAGAGGGTGGGGCTCAAGCTGCATCCCTGTCTTACCCCACTGCCCCGAGGAAGACATCTGTGTGTTTATTGCCCATTTCAACTGCACACTTGTTGTTTGTGTACATTAATTTTATAATGTCATATGCTTTCCCCCCAACACCGCTTTCCATCATTTTGTATAGCATACCCTCTTGCCAAATTGAGCAAAAAGCTTTTTTGAAATCAACAAAGCATGAGAAGACTTTGCTTTTGTTTTGTTTGTTTGTTAATAAGGGTATGCAGGGTGTACACATGGTCTATTGTACGGTATTTTGGTAAGAAGCCAATTTGACATTTGCTCAGGACATTTTTTTCACTGAGAAAATGTTGGAGTCTGCTGTTGATGTACATATGTACATACTACCTCAATTGGCCTGACCAACCAGTGCTCCCGCACATTGGCTAACCGGGCTATCTGCATTGTGTCCCGCCACCCGCCACCCGCCAACCCCTCTTTACGCTACTGCTACTCTCTGTTCATTATATATGCATAGTCACATCTACATGTACATACTACCTCAATCAGCCTGACTAACTGGTGTCTGTATGTAGCCTCGCTACTTTTATAGCCTCGCTACTATTTTTCACTGTCTTTTTACTGTTGTTTTTACTTCTTTATTTATGTACCTATTGTTCACCTAACACCTTTTTTGCACTATTGGTTAGAGCCTGTAAGTAAGCATTTAACTGTAAGGTCTACACCTGTTGTATTCGGCGCACGTGACAAATAAACATTGATTTGATTTGATGATACTGTAGATGATTGTTTCTGAGATTGGTGCTGACGCATAGTTCAAGGTAATTATTGGGGTCAAATTTGTCTCCAGTTTTGTGGATTGGGGTGATCCGGCCTTGGTTCTAAATATTAGAGAATATGCCAGAGTTGAGGATGATGTTGAAGAGTTTAGGAATAGCCCATTTGAATGTGTGGTCTATACTTTTATAATTTCGTTTAGTATACCATCAACACCACAGGCCTTTTTGAGTTGGAGGGTTTGCATTTTATCCTGTAGCTCAACCAATGTAATTGGAGAGTCCAGTGGGTTCTGGTAGTCTTTAATAGCTGATTCTAAGTTTTGTAAATTATCATGTACAGTGTATTCGGAAAGTTTTCAGACCCCTGGCCTTTTTTCCACATTTTGTTACGTTACGCCTTATTCTTAAACGGATTAAATTGTTTTTTCCCCCCTCACCAATTTACACACAATACCCCATAATGACAAAGCAAAAACAGGTTAAGAAATTTGAACAAATTCATAAAAAATACAAAACTGAAATATCACAATTACATAAGTATTCAGTACTCAGTACTTTGTTGAAGCACCTTAGACAGTGATTCCAGCCTCGAGCCTTCTTGGGTATGACGCTACAAGCTTGGCACACCTGTATTTGGGGAGTTTCCCCCATTCTTCTCTGCAGATCCTTTCAAGCTCTGTCAGGTTGGATGGGGAGTGTCGCTGCACAGCTATTTTCAGGTCTCTCCAGAGATGCTCGATTGGGTTCAAGTCCGGGCTCTGGCTGGGCCACTCGAGGACATTCAGAGACTTGTCCCGAAGCCACTCCTGCATTGTCTTGGCTGTGTGCTTAGGGTCGTTGTCCTATTGGAAGATCAACCTTCACCCCAGAATGAGGTCCTGAGCGCTCTGGAGCAAGTTTTCATCAAGAATCTCTCAGTACTTTGCTCCGTTCATCTTTCCTTTGGTCCTGACCAATCTCCCAGTCCCTGCCGCTGAAAAACTTCCACACAACAGGATGCTGCCACCACCATGCTTCACCGTAGGGATGGTGCCAGGTTTACTCCAGACGTGACGCTTGGCATTCAGGCCAAAGAGTTCAATCTTGGTTTCATCAGAGCAGAGAATCTTGTTTATCAGGGTCTGAGAGTCTTTAGGTGCCTTTTGGCAAACTACAAGTGGGCTGTCATGTGCGTTTTACTGAGGAGTGGCTTCCGTCTGGCCACTCTACCATAAAGGCCTGATTTGGTGGAGTGCTGCAGAGATGGTTGTCCTTCTGGAATGTTCTCCCATCTCCACATAGAAACTCTGGAGCTCTGTCAGAGTGACCATCGGGTTCTTGGTCACCTCCCTGACCAAGGCCTTTCTCCCTCGATTGCTCAGTTTGGCCTGGCGGCCAGCTCTAGGAAGAGTCTTGGTGGTTCCTAACTTATTCCATTTAAGAATGATGGAAGCCACTATGTTCTTGGGGACCTTCAATGCTGCAGACATTTTTTGGTACCCTTCCCCAGGTCTGTGCCTCGACACAATCGTATCTCTGAGTTCTACGGACAAATCCTTTGACCTCATGGCTTGGTTTCTTCTCTGACGTGCACTGTCAGCTGTGGGAGTTTATATAGACAGGTGTGTGTCTTTCCAAATCATGTCCAATCAATTGAATTTACCACAGGTGGACTCCAATCAAGTTGTAGAAACATCTCAAGGATGATCAGTGGAAACAGGATGCATCTGAGCTCAATTTCGAATCTCATAGCAAAGGGTCAAAATACTTATGTAAATAAGGTATTTCTGTTTTTTACATTTAATATATTAGCAAACATTTCAAAAAAACTTTTTCGCTTTGTCATTATGGGGTATTGTGTATAGATTGATGAGGAATGTATTTGATTTGATCCATTTTAGAATAAGGCTGTAAAGTAACCAAATGTGGAAAACGTCAAGGGGTCTGAATACTTTCTGAATGCACTGCTATATGTTTTTTGCCCTTGGTTCTTTGTTAAATGGCCGAAAAGGTTGGAGAAGTGGTTTATTCATACATCTCAATTTTGGATAGATAGTGTTGTTGTTTGTTTAGTGTGTTCCAATTTTCCCGGAAGTGATTTGATTCTATGGATTCCTCAGTCACAATGAGCTGTTTTCTGTCATTCTGTTCCTTCTTTTTTCTTTGTGTATTTCCGTATTGTTTTTGTGTTTCACCATAGTGAAGGCGTAAGCTAAGGTTTTCTGGTTCTCTGTGTTTTTGGTTGGATAGGTTTAATCAATTTCTTTCTTAGGTTTTTACATTTTTCATCAAACCATTTCTCATTGTTAGTTGTCTTAGGTTTTCTGCCAGAACATTTGATATGTCAGCTGAAAGGTCAAATATATTGTTCAGGCTTTCTACTTCTAAGTTATGTTGTTGGCCAATTGTTTGTTGATAGGTTAATATACTACCCTCCTTCCATCTATACAATGTCTTAATAGTATGTAGTTTGTTCGGCTTTGATGCCTCATGCTTGATTCTTACTCCGTTCAAGTAGATTGTGATTTTGCTGTGATCTGATAAGAGTGTCAGTGGGCTGACTGTAAACGCTCTGAGAGACTCTGGGTTGAGGTTGGTGATAACGTAGTCTACAATACTACTGCAAAGAGATGAGCTATAGGTGTACCTACCGTAGGAGTCCCCTCGAAGCCTACGATTGACTATGCACTTACCCAGCATGCAACATAGCTGCAAGAGTTGTGACGTGTTTTTGCTGGTTATGTTGTCGTAGTTGTGTCTAAGGGGGGAGGGGCATATGTGAGAGGGAATGCTGTCACCTCCAGGTACAGTATGTGTTTGTCCCCCTGTGTGTTAAGGGTGTCAGGTTTTTGTCCAGTTCTGGGATTTAGGTCACCACAGACTAGTAGCTGTCCCTGGAAAGGATTGATGTCTTCCTCTAGGATGAAGACGCTGTCTTCATTAAAGTATGGGGATTCTAGTGGGGGGACTATAGGTAGCACACAGGAGGACATTTTTCTCTGTTGAGATCATTGGGCTCCTGAGTGGCGCAGCAATCTAAGGCACTGCATCTCAGTGCAAGAGGAGTCGCTGCAGTCCCTGGTTCGAATCCAGGCTGCATCACATCTGGCCGTGATTGGGAGTCCCATAAGGTGGCGCACAATTGGCCCAGTATCATCTGGGTTTGGCCGGGGTAGGCCGTCATTGTAAATAAGAATTTGTTGTTAACTGACTTTCCTAGTTTAAAAAATTAAATGTCCTTTTGAATTTCAAGCCAAATGTTTTTGTTTTGATTAATGTAATAGTTCATGTAATAATTGTAATTTTTTGTATTTTCTTTTGTATTATTGACTGTGCGTTTGTTTATGTGTAACTTCGTGTAGTTATTTTTGTCGCACTGCTTTGCTTTATCTTGGCCAGGCCACAGTTTTAAATGAGAACTTGTTCTCAACTGGCCTACCTGGTTAAATTAAGGTGAAATACAATAAATAAATAAATAATAGATGAGTTAGGTCTGTTCTATACCAGATTAGCATACCCCCCTGAGTACCTTCCCTGTTTCACACCTGGTAGTTTGGTAGATGGAACTACCAGCTCTCTGTAACCTAGAGGGCAACCAGTGGGTCCGTCTCCTCTATACCATGTTTCTTGTAGGATGACAATGTCTGTATTTCAAATGTCTTTGGTGAATTCCAGGTTCCTGCTCTTTAGGCCAAAGGCAAATGACCTCAGGTCTTGGATATTCCAGGATGAGATAGTGAAGGCTTTGTTTTCCATAAAGTGTCCAATGTTGTTAGTCCTGTGGTTTGGCCTCAGACCAGTAAGTGTGAGCAGAGCCTGCTGAGCATCTGATACATGCCATTGGCTTGGGCTAGAGTAAGAGTGGGGTTGCTTCTGTTTGCCTGCTCACGGCCTGGGCGTATGTGTGATTTTCATGTTGAGGCCCTCTTTGCAGGGTTGGGGGGCAGGAGGGGCATAGGTTTGATCTGAGTGGGCCTGAGGTGAGGTGTGGCATGGGGTGTGGGCATGGTTGGTTTGGGGGAGTATTGATTGGTTAGGATGGGGGTGTGGATGTGGCTGGTGGTGCTGTGGTCTGGATGTAGGTCCTCTCAGCGTGGATCCTCTAGGTGTACGTCCTGGGGGGTCCCGCATGTCTGGGAGAGTGTCTCGCTGGTCTGGGCGGGGTGTCCGTTGATCTGTTGCTCCTGTGAGGTGTTGGGGCTGCGGTTGAGGGCGATGTCCTTTAGGGTCCTGGCGAAAGTGGGCACTGCTGCCTTGTATAGGTGGACCTGGTCGTAAAGGCTGTTCAAGTCCAGGGTGGAGTGGTGAGCCAGGTAAACATTCGATTTTGAGGCACAGTCACGGGAAATACTTGCGTTTACCCGCTGTATGGTAGCAGGGTAGAAGTCTTTTTGTGGTAGCAGGGTGGAGATAACCACTTGTGCGTTTAGGAAAGTAGAAGAAGCCTTTTCAATCACTCCCTTGAGTGCTGTGCCTGTGTTTATCATTATCTGGCTGGGTGACCCTAATTGGTCCTCGTACAGAAGGTCTAGGGCACGCTGGGTGTTTGGACACTAGAGTTTAGACACTGTGTTTGGGAAAAAGTGTATTTTCTTGTATATATTTCTCGTTTGAGTCCATACGGATTACAATCTGTGGCTTGTTTGACAGGGGGGTGCTAGGAGGGCGTGGGAACCCCTGGGCTTGGGGTTCTTCATTTATCTGTCCTGCTGTGATGTCGAGGCTATGGTCAGGATCTGAGGTGGGATGTTCTGCTGGCTTCTCTAGCTTATCTCTAGTTTAAACTGACAGATTTTAATGGGGATTTTGTTATTATGCTAATTACATTTCCGTGGGGGCGCGGACATCAACCCTAGGGGGTTTTAAGTTATCATGTCCAGCATTGGGCCCCGGTGTAAAACGGTATTGCAATACAGACTGACATTGTGTTCTAAGGTTGTGTATTGTGTGTGTGACAGGACAACACACACACACACACACACACACACACACACACACACGGAACATGCAAGGAATGAAGGAATGCCATCTCTTACAAAATATTCTTTCATGGCTATACACTACAGCAAAGAGATACGATTATGTAAGGAATACACAGCAATTTTTTATTGAACCTTTATTTAACTAGGCAAGGCAGTTAAGAACACATTGTTATTTACAATGACGGCCTACAGCGGCCAAATCCGTGCCAATTGTGCACCCCCCTATGGGACTCCCAATCACGGCTGGTTGTGATACAGCCTGGAATCAAACCAGGGTGTTTGTAGTGACGCCTCAAGAGCCTTAGACCGCTGTGCCACTCGAGAGCAATAGTGTGATGTGCATTTGATAGTGATTAAAGGTCCAATGCAGCCGTTTTATCTTAATATCAAATCATTGCTGGGTAACAATTAAGTACCTTACTGTGATTGTTTTCCATTAAAATGGTCAAAAACAAACAAAAATAGTTTCTAAGCTAAGAGCAATTTCTCAAGCAAGAATTTTGCTAGACTGTCTGGGTATAGAATAACTATCTTCAAAGTAATGACTCGGGACGTCGGGTTTGATATGAAAGCTTCTTTTAGTAATAATTCTTGATCACGTTACATTTAACAACTTTAGATTCTACAGAGCAATGCCAGTAAGATGCTAGCGTAAAGGAGCCAAATAATCACCTGTTAATTGCACTTAACTAGCGCGTTCACTCTCTACTTCCTGTCGCAAGGCATTCTGGAACTTGCAGTCAAAAGCGTAATTCAATACTAACCAATACAATTACATATGTAAATAACTGTAAAGAAATATCTTTAGATACAGCTCAATGAATTAA
Source organism: Salvelinus namaycush (assembly GCF_016432855.1). Classification (NCBI taxonomy): domain Eukaryota; kingdom Metazoa; phylum Chordata; class Actinopteri; order Salmoniformes; family Salmonidae; genus Salvelinus; species Salvelinus namaycush. The sequence goes on from NC_052341.1 coordinate 12,970,170, forward strand.
CTTAAACATTAACTCTGTAACACATTAAAGTTACAACATCCTCCCCCCCCGATGAACAACTGTGTTCATCTAGATCTCTAGGCAGTATATCAACTGAATAGGTCTCCTCAACCAAGTCCCTGAAGCAGTACAAACTGAACATGATCTAACTAGGCCATCTCGGCCTGGAAACAGTTCCTCAATCTTTCCTAGTTTCCAGGTTTGTCTGGGTGTGTTATCTTCTCCTACGAGTACAACGTCACCCGCTTTCAGTGGGGTGGGCTGTGGTGTATCACAGCGGTGTGCTGACTTTAGATCCAGCAAGTAGTCTCTTCGCCAACTGTTCCAGAAGCTGGTCACAAGTCTCTGCCTGTACTTCCATCTGCGTGTCATGTCCTCCTTGTTTAGCGTTGGGTGCTGAGTGTCAGCTGGAAATGGCTTTGGAGGCAAAGAGGTTAGTCGTTTACCCACCAGGAAGTGTGCTGGGGTCAGGGGTTGTGGTTCATCCACTTCATTGTGCACGAAGGTCAGAGGCCTAGAATTTAGAATTGCTTCAACCTCTGTCAGGACTGTGCACATCTCTTCAAAGTTGAGTGAAGCTCTCCCAAGAACCTTTCGCAGGCATGTTTTCACTGACCTGACAAGTCTTTCCCAGAATCCGCCCCAAAAGGCTGCTCGCTCGGCGATGAACCTCCAGGTGATGCCCCTTTCTGAGAAGAAAGCCAAGAGTTGGGGCTCTTCGATTGCCTTCCACAGCTCTTTCAAGTCCTGATCAGCTCTCTTGAACGTTTTTGCACTGTCTGAGTAGCTGTACTTGTTGGGCAGAACCCATGGGTGCTGCTCTCTGAATGTGAAGCTGGACTGTTGCAGTCTTCCTCCTACACTGAGTAGTTCGTGTTCGTCCAGGAACGGTTTCAGTTCTCTGATTTTACAGTCATTGTTTAGGCTTTTTCCTGCCTTCAGTAGTTTGATCTCCTGTCCAAAACTCTGTTGTTGTGTTACCTTAATCCAGTACTTTTCTGCATCGAACAGTTCGTCAGCAGTCAGTTCACCTTGTATCTTTATGGTTGTACGAGCATTGGCTATGAATCTCTTTATCCAGGCGGTGACTCTGAACACTCTTTTCAGTTTGCTGTACCTTTCAAGCTCCAACACAGGTTCAGTGATTGCTGTGCTGTTTGCTGCGAGTTGTACAGTAACCTGGCAGCTGGACTTGAGTTCTGCATTCACCTCTTCCGGAACCTTGTTATCATCAGTCTCTTCGGACTGATTGGGTGATATCAGAATTCTGGGTCCATTCCACCATAGCTCGCTCTGAGTCAAGTTTCGAACAGTTTGTCCTCTTGTAGGGAGGTCATCTGGATTAGTTTTCCCTTCAATATGTGACCATGACTCTGGATTGGTCAAGGACTGGATCTCCGTCACTCTGTTCGCAACAAACTGTTTCCATTTCTGAGCTGAGCTGCAAATCCAATGCAGCACGATCATCGAGTCTGTCCACATTTGGATCTGTTTTTCTTCCAATTTCAGTGTGGTCATCAAGTTGTTTGCGAGTCTCGCTCCAATCACAGCTCCCATGAGCTCCAGGCGTGGCAGCGTCATTTTCTTGAGTGGGGCTACCCTGGACTTGGATGCGACTAGACTTGTTGTTTCCCTGTCTTGTGAATCACCTTGCAAGTAAGCTACTGCACTGTAAGCCCTTTCACTTGCATCACAGAACACGTGTAGTTTCAGAGTGTGGCTATTCTGTGGCCGCATGTCTGTTCTGTACCACCTTGGTATGGTGAGCTGGTGTAACTGGGGTAGTTCTGAACACCACTGTTGCCATTCTCGTGTCAGATCAGGCGGTAATTCTTCGTCCCAGCTGAGTCCCCTCTCCCACATTTCCTGGAACATGCACTTGATCCTGATGGTGAAGGGAGTTAAGAAACCAAGAGGGTCGAATATACGTGCAGACGACTGCAGAACACTTCTCTTTGTGTTTTCCTTTTGCTTTAGAATGCTCAGTAGCGGCCTGAGGTCAAACACAAAGTCATCCGTTTCCGGTCTCCATACTAAACCTAAAACCTTCAGCACTAATCCTTGTGTTTCTAGCGTCAACGGGTGGTCAGTTGTCGTACTCTCCTCCCATTTTGTTTTTAATTCAGGAGAATTGGTCATCCACTTGCAGAGGTCCATGCCTGCAATCGACAACATTCGCTTTGCAGTTGTTGTCACAAGGTAAGCCTCTTCAACATTGCGTGAACTTGCAATGAAATCATCTACATAGAGTGACTCTCTCAGTATCTCTACAACTTCTGGTTGTTCTGTTTCATATTGTTTTAGGTGCTTCCTGATTGTAGCTGCCAGCAAAAATGGACTTGGGGAAGCTCCAAATACCACTCTTTTCATCCTCAGCACACGCAGCTCCTCTTCATTTTCTCCCCTTGGTGGGCCTGTGAGCCATAGAAATCTCACGGCGTCTCTGTCTCTCTCTGCTAGGGATATCTGCAGGAAAGCTTTCTTGATGTCTGCCATGAATGCGATCTCATGTAGTCTGAACTTTATCAGAACGCTGAGCAGATCCGGATTCAGGTTCGGTCCTGTGAGTAGACAGTCATTGAGGGATGGACAGCCATCTTCATGGGACGAGGCATCAAACACCACTCTCAGTTTTGTTGTCACCTTATCTTCTCGGAGTACTGCATGGTGAGGTAAGTAGTATTTTACGTTGTCTGCACTTGATGCGTTGTCCTTGGGCACGTCCTCTGCCATATCCTGTTGTAAGTAGTCCTCTACCACTTCATTGTATCTGCTGTACAACGTCACATCCTTCTTCAGTCTTTTCTTCAGACCTTCAAACCGTTTCTTGGCGATTCTATAGTTGTCTTTGAGTTCTGGCATTTCTCGTTTCCATGGCAACTCCACGTGGTATCGACCATCTTTGAAGGTGGTTGTTTCCTCGAACCTCTGTAGAGCCTCGGTTTCCTCTGGGTTCTGTGTTTTCTCGCTTATAATACCCAGAGACTCAAGCTCCCAGAATGCATGCAGTTGTTTGGAGACTAGTGTGTCTTCATCAAGTGGGATGAACATGCAAGTTGCCTCGGCGACACTTGACATGAACACGGGTCCCTGCACCGACCATCCAAAGGTGCTCTCTAAAGCAACCAGCGTCTCCGTCAGTCGCTCCACTCTGCCTGATACTATCTGCCAGTAGTAGTCTGCTCCTATCAGGACAGAGAGTTCAGGATCATTGTCATCTCTTGGAAAGTCTGCGAGCTGCAGTCCCTTTCTATTGAGCTCATGTCGAATCTGTTCACCAGGAACCTTCATCACAGCTGTGCACACTTGTGGGGTTTCAATTGCCTCTATCTCTATTCTCTGCTGTTTGTCCCAGACATTCTCCAAGATGACTTTCACTGTGTTGCGTTGGGACGTTGCTGGGGCAGAGGAGCCAAACGTGTGAAGAGTGAGTGCCTCTTGTCTGATTACTGGTAGCTTCAAGCCCTTCACAAGGTTTTCATGTATGAAGCTTCTCTGACTGCCTCCATCTAGTAAGCAACGAGCTATCTTCCTGCCCGATGGGCCTTCTACCCATGCCTTTGCCGTTTGTAGCAACACAGTGTTCTGTCCATCTGGTTTCATCTTCACTGAATGGGGAATAACTGAGGAAACAACAGCATCTACAGAAACAGTAGGGGGTTGCACCTCACTCCTCTTACTGGTACACACAGCAATGTGATGTCTGCTTCCACATGTTGCACATGACACATCTTTGACTTTACAGAATTTTGCTATGTGTCTCTGTCCTAAACATACAAAGCATCTTCCCATTTTCTTTAGTTTCTCTTTGCGTGCAGCAATATTGTGGTCAGGGCAGTTTTCTGATTTGTGGTCTGCACTGTCACAGAATAGACAGTTTTGTTCCTTCTGGCTGGCTGTATGCAGTGCTGCAGCAGAGGGCATGTTGGGTCTTTTTGTTTTCATTTCATTGGAGAAGCATGATTTGTTCCATGGTTTGCTCTCTTTCTGTTGGTTGCATGATCTTGTCATTTGTAGCGCTCTCTCCCTGCTCTGAACCTCCTTCTGTAGGAAACTGACAATCTCAGACACTTTCCATTCATCATCTACTCCCCTCTGACGACTATAGTCAAGAGCTATGTCCTCTGAAATCATCTGCAGTAAGATTGGGCATAGTAGGCTTCCATAGGTTTCTGACACTACACCCAGTGATTCCAGGCTCCTAATCTGAATTTCACATTCATCATATAGCTGCCTCAATGCATTTAGATCAGAGGATTTCTTCACAGGGGTGATTCAGCAGCTTTGACATATGAGCACTAATCACAAGATCTTTCCTTCCAAATCTGCTCTTGAGTAGAGCGATTGCATCATCATAGTTACTGTCTGTTAACATCAGTCCTGCTACTGCCTTTGCAGCTGGTCCAGTGAGATATGTTTTCAGATAGGTAAACTTCTCTTTATTACACAGTGAATCATTGTTGTGAATAGCGGTCTCATACTGGCTCCAAAACTCCTGCCACATACTGACATCTCCATAGAATTTCTCAATAATCAACTTTGGTAGCCTTACTGATTGTCTCTGTGATCTGTTGGAGTTAGCGTCACTCACCCGTGCTGTTAGTGGATTGAGATCCTGGTTTTTCTTTATCACTCGTTGTGCACGGCTCTTCAGCATGATAACGCGCTCTTTGTAATCCTCCGTGCATGCAATCTCTGCCTCCAATCCGTCCAATGGCGTTAACTGTTCAATTCCACGATCAAGTTCAAACAAACTGTTCTCCTTAGCTAACAGCAATTCCAACAATGTACTCAAGTGATCGGTATCCGGATTTGACTGGGTTATTTCCACGTCAATCTGATTCAAAATCCGTGTTGTGGCACCTCGAATGGTACCCCGCTTTCGTCTCATTCTTTCGGTTTCATGCCGACGTTCCTCCTCAGCCATTTCAGCTGCTTCTTCATCGCAGCTCATATCCCGGGTTTCGGCACCAAAATATAGAATAACTATCTTCAAAGTAATGACTCGGGACGTCGGGTTTGATATGAAAGCTTCTTTTAGTAATAATTCTTGATCACGTTACATTTAACAACTTTAGATTCTACAGAGCAATGCCAGTAAGATGCTAGCGTAAAGGAGCCAAATAATCACCTGTTAATTGCACTTAACTAGCGCGTTCACTCTCTACTTCCTGTCGCAAGGCATTCTGGAACTTGCAGTCAAAAGCGTAATTCAATACTAACCAATACAATTACATATGTAAATAACTGTAAAGAAATATCTTTAGATACAGCTCAATGAATTAACTTAAACATTAACTCTGTAACACATTAAAGTTACAACACTGGGAGTGGTTTGAGTGGGGAGGAGAAAACAGAAAATTAGCTGAGAAATTTGGAACTCTTCCTTATTGGTCTATTAACTAATTTACTGCATGGTGATGTCACCATGGAAGGCCAAAACTCCCTCCCACCAAAACAGGCTGACATTTCAGGCGGTCTTTTCAAACAGCTCGCACACTACAAGGGCATTATCATCATTTTCACAATTTCACAGTATGATTCCAACCTCATAGTATGGAAATATAAAACCCAGGTAATCATGGTTTTGACTGCACTGGGCCTTTAAGCAGAATGGGAATCTCACTGCTGCTGTAGTTTGTTGATGGTGCTGTTGATGGTGCTGTTGTCAAAGAGGGAGCTGACTGAGACTGGAACAATTAGTAGTCTCTTCCCACAGCCCATAAATTATTGAACAATTAGAAAAAACAAATCAGTAGAAGATTTGCATCCATCTGTGATATGTCCCTCTTTTCATTATATGACATCTGGGGTGTAATCATTACACAGGGTCTGTTGCAAAATGATTAGTCTGTTGCAAAAAGTTTTTCAACAGAAACCGTTTACTCCAACGGAAAATGTAAACGAGAGTTTCTATTGAACAAATTCAGGTAGGTTCCTCCCCGTTTCGTTTGCTTCTTAAATGGTATACGGTTTCCATAATGAATACGCCCCTGATCTTTCGGTTTGGAGTAAACAGCTTCCATTGCAAAAGTTTGCAACTGTTAGCAACATTGTCTGACTAATGAATACACCACAGGGGGCAGTCCTAGGTTTGAGGTTTACGTGGCATCATCATTACCTCCCAACAGATGGCGTTATTTCCTACGTGACATTACTAACCCTTCGCAATGAGGAAATCAGAGCATGATGCCTCAATATGGCTCCATCTGTGAGTGAACATTCACTAGACTGGAATGCATGAATAGATAGGCTACCTCCTCTCAGTCAAATGTATATTATTCATGATGCCATTCCAGTGTTTCCCCTAGGACTTTTTTCAGCAGCGGTGGCAAAGTTAGCGCAGAAAATTAGCTGAGAAATTTAGCGCGGAAAGTTAGCGCGGAATGCATGAATAGATAGGCTACCTCCTCTCAGTCAAATGTATATTATTCATGATGCCATTCCAGTGTTTCCCCTAGGACTTTTTTCAGCAGCGGTGGCCAATTGCGCGGCCTCTGACCAAAGATTTTAGAGGCTCACCTCTTGGTCTCAGAGACAACATTTTGCGGCCCGCCACCGCTAAATGAATATAGGAGAAACACTGCATTCAAGGTCCCATACATTAACACTTGAATGATCACTATTTCACTGAAATATTGAATCATGAATGAGCTTTGTTCAGAAATTTCACAAATAAACTGCCCATTGAATAAAGGCATTGAAGCTCAATATCTAACTCACAGAATGTTTACCATACTATGACAAATACACAAGTACAAAGAGCATTCAATGAGACCTGAGCATTCGCTCAATAATTAACACTAGAGCTCAGAATTAGCAGCAGGACGGCCTACTGCTGGATATGCTCAGTCAGAGCGACCCATCAATCCCTATGCATAAAATGTGGCCACCTCTTGTTGTAGTTCAAGAGATGCCAATTACTTACAGACACTATTTGCAATGGGCATCAGTGTCTGCATCCCACATGACCTATGGTCCCTGTTCAAAAGTAGTGCACTAAATAGGGAATAGAGTGCCATTTGGGTCACAATCAGCCAGCCACCAACCACACAACATGTGGTCTATACAGCTGTCAGTCAGGAACTTAAAGTAATGACAGCTGACCACAAAGGAGAAGACCTCAGCTGTGAGGTGAAGTTCAACACTGGTGATTGATAAAGTATGTTTTTATTACACTGATTTACATAGACAGCTGAACTGTGAGAAAGACCATGTACAGGAGTAGTGATGTCTGTCTGTAGGCTTATTTGTTCCTTCTAAGCACTGAGTCAATGACTGGCAGTGGCACACAAACTCAGGGTTTGAATTACACATTGACTCTTGGGGTGCCCGACGAGGTGTCTTATGGGTCCCAGACATCGATATCTTTGAACATTTTGGGGGCGCCATATTGGTATGAGAATTCTTCTGAGGGGCCCTGATTTGATGACCCATCTAGCCCACCTGTTATCCAAACCCTGTGCACAATCCTGTGTTGTCGGGGGAAAAGAAAAGGGTAGTCCAGTCTATCCTACAGGAGTCAATCAGGTGCTTGTTTAGACATAGTTATGCAAGGCATTGTGTCAGATATGTCAGGACTGTAATAATAAACCTATACTGGCTTCTACTTCAGACAACAGAAGGAAACCACATTGACCAATTATACACTGCTCAAAAAAATAAAGGGAACACTTAAACAACACAATGTAACTCCAAGTCAATCACACTTCTGTGAAATCAAACTGTCCACTTAGGAAGCAACACTGATTGACAATAAATTTCACATGCTGTTGTGCAAATGGAATAGACAAAAGGTGGAAATTATAGGCAATTAGCAAGACACCCCCAAAAAAGGAGTGATTCTGCAGGTGGTGACCACAGACCACTTCTCAGTTCCTATGCTTCCTGGCTGATGTTTTGGTCACTTTTGAATGCTGGCGGTGCTCTCACTCTAGTGGTAGCATGAGACGGAGTCTACAACCCACACAAGTGGCTCAGGTAGTGCAGTTCATCCAGGATGGCACATCAATGCGAGCTGTGGCAAAAAGGTTTGCTGTGTCTGTCAGCGTAGTGTCCAGAGCATGGAGGCGCTACCAGGAGACAGGCCAGTACATCAGGAGACGTGGAGGAGGCCGTAGGAGGGCAACAACCCAGCAGCAGGACCGCTACCTCCGCCTTTGTGCAAGGAGGTGCACTGCCAGCGCCCTGCAAAATGACCTCCAGCAGGCCACAAATGTGCATGTGTCAGCATATGGTCTCACAAGGGGTCTGAGGATCTCATCTCGGTACCTATTGGCAGTCAGGCTACCTCTGGCGAGCACATGGAGGGCTGTGCGGCCCCACAAAGAAATGCCACCCCACACCATGACTGACCCATCGCCAAACTGGTCATGCTGGAGGATGTTGCAGGCAGCAGAACGTTCTCCACGGCATCTCCAGACTCTGTCACGTCTGTCACATGTGCTCATGTGCTCAGTGTGAACCTGCTTTCATCTGTGAAGAGCACAGGGCGCCAGTGGCGAATTTGCCAATCTTGGTGTTCTCTGGCAAATGCCAAACGTCCTGCACGGTGTTGGGCTGTATGCACAACCCCCACCTGTGGACGTCGGGCCCTCATACCACCCTCATGGAGTCTGTTTCTGACCGTTTGAGCAGACACATGCACATTTGTGGCCTGCTGGAGGCCATTTTGCAGGGCGCTGGCAGTGCACCTCCTTGCACAAAGGCGGAGGTAGCGGTCCTGCTGCTGGGTTGTTGCCCTCCTACGGCCTCCTCCACGTCTCCTGATGTACTGGCCTGTCTCCTGGTAGCGCCTCCATGCTCTGGACACTACGCTGACAGACACAGCAAACCTTTTTGCCACAGCTCGCATTGATGTGCCATCCTGGATGAACAGCACTACCTGAGCCACTTGTGTGGGTTGTAGACTCCGTCTCATGCTACCACTAGAGTGAGAGCACCGCCAGCATTCAAAAGTGACCAAAACATCAGCCAGGAAGCATAGGAACTGAGAAGTGGTCTGTGGTCACCACCTGCAGAATCACTCCTTTTTTGGGGGTGTCTTGCTAATTGCCTATAATTTCCACCTTTTGTCTATTCCATTTGCACAACAGCATGTGAAATTTATTGTCAATCAGTGTTGCTTCCTAAGTGGACAGTTTGATTTCACAGAAGTGTGATTGACTTGGAGTTACATTGTGTTGTTTAAGTGTTCCCTTTATTTTTTTGAGCAGTGTATTTTCCGATAGGAGATGAATTGTCAAATAATACTTTGAAATAGAGTGGGCTTCTTTAGCCATATATACCTTTGTTCTTCAGTCCCTATTGTGGGCTACTAGCCCCCTGTACTGGATGTCTATATATCTCGAAAGACTGTTCTGAACAGGACTCACAGGGTGTGTAGGGTTTGGTTCCAGCCTAGTACTAACACACATAATAGTGATGATTAGGCTACAGTAGGCTAATAATAGTTCAGAGGTAACGTGAGCCCATAATATGCTTTATTGTTTCATTCTCAGCCATTTTCAGACGCACATTCATGTTTGCAGTAGCAAGAAAAAACGTCGAACTACGATGTGCTATTGGTGGAAGTTCTTCCCATGTGATTGATGTTCAATTTTCTTGTTGTCGGACGGTCTCTGCGCTAATGGCTCCTCCTGCAATAGCAAAACGCAGCTGAGCAAGGGTTGCAGGGGCAACGCAAATAAATATTAAAAAATCTCTAGCCGCAGGAAAGGGGTGACTTATTGAGCAATGTTTAAGAAAAAAACATTTTAGATTGCGTGCTTAGACGTCGTTCCAACTGTAGCGAAGGGTTCGGTTTTTCTTTTAAATTCTAAATACCCCAAATGAACTCCGTCAGAGCAACCAGCAGAAGACCCAGGCGAGTGTCGAGGCCGCGCCCGGTACAGCCGGAAAGGAACAACCAGGAAAGAGGTAATGCATTTAATGTAGTCGCTAAGCTAATTGGGCCCATTTCAAACCTTTACAGACATACGTTAATTACGTGACTTGTTGACTCAAGGTAAACGTTTGCGTGTTGTCAGGTTGATTTTCAAAATTAGGGTTGAAAATATTTCCCTTTTGGTTGAGACGGTAGGAAACGCCGAGGCATCTTGCTCTGTCCACAATCCTTAAGGCCGCGCTTTGTTTGGCTTGGTTTGTTCCTAGACCTAAACTAATCCTTGCTGATCTTGACTAGCTACAGATCGTAGAAGAGAATACTCAAACGACTATTGTACATTGTAAATAACGGTTAGTCAGTCTCTTGTGGATGCCTTAATATTTCTAGTCTCGCTAACGTTAGTTTTTACTGGTATAAAGTTAGCCAGCTAAGTGAACTAGTAGTACGTTAACGTAACGAGCAAATTGGCAACACATGACGGACGTTCTGTAGACGGCTAGCTAGCCAACTAGCTACGCCTTTGTTTAAATAACAATTAGGAAATTATCGAAGTGAACATAACTTACAATTGTTATTTGCACATTATGTAGAGGACAATTTTAGTTTCCTGTCATTACGCCTTCCCCGTTACTAGTTTAACGAAAGTTGCGTTCTCTAGAGTTGGTATTTGTGTTGGCTGGTTAGCTAACATTAACCATCTAGCCAATGCAGCTAGCTAGCTACTGTTACTAGTCACAAATTGTAGAGAAAATAACTAGGAGGTGAATAAATCACGTTTTAGCTGTGGCTAAGGCTAGCTACTGTCGTTGGCGTCGACAGCTAACGTTAGTAGCTTGCTAAATTCGCTTGACGCATCTAAAGTAGCTAACACATTTGTCTGTGCGGCGTCTCACACCACCTTAACCAAGGCCTGGCTGTGTTAGGATTACATTTGTATCTATGACTGAGGACACCCACCGGCGTTATACCGAGGCACACAATGGGGTAACCAGGCAATCTTACGAAAGCTAACCTTTCAAATGTAAACAACGTTTAGGTTCTATGCACGACAATTTGACAACAATCGTCTAGTTACCGGTACGTTAACAGCTGATGGTTAGACAAAGCGAGCTAATTTATAAAAGCAGGGGAAATTCACTTGGGACTGACCGTCAGAGCTTTTTGAGTGCAAACAAACTCCTTTCTCTATTTTGGTGCTAACGTTAGCTAGGTGATTCTCATTTGTCTAATCTGACTAGATTTTAGTCAATTTGCCAGCTACGTTATTGTAAACATTAACGTGTAAGTATGACCAGTTATAGGATAAGCCATACAAGTCACGGTAGTTGAGGAGGCTTCAAAATAGTCAAGGCAGCTGTTCAAATGATGGTCTGAGGCCTCCGAAGTGAAGAGGTACATGTAATGTTAGCTAGCTAGGCTATATTGGCTGCGTTGCCCAATTATTGGCAAAGGCGCTGATCTGATTGGTCAAAAGACCAATCAGTTGGGAAAATATCAGTTTTGGGCTGCCTGTGTACATGCATCCATTGACATCTAAAATAAATTGGGTATAAGTTATGGGGTACTCATCATGTGACAGCATGACCAAGCAGAGAGGTACTACCACATCCTTTTTGAATACGACTACCTCCAATTGTTAGAAAAGAGGGCACTCTGTACTAATGTGTATTTTCCTAATTAAGTATTTAGGGTGTTTAGACAGGCAGCCAATTCTATTTTTTCCTGCTAATTGGTGTTTTGACCAATCGCATCAGATCTTTTCAGAGCTGATCTGATTGGTCTTTTGAACAATGAGTGAAAAAAATCTCACAATTGGTCTGCCTGTCTAAAAGCAGCCTTAGGGAAGCATAGCTATGAAGTGCAATAAGAGTGTTTGATGCTGTCACTTGTGATCTGAGCTCTCAATACTATAGATTACAGGCTTACATATAGACATTTGCATTCTTCATCGGCCTGAAAGAGAGGAACACTGTTTTGTTTTTGGTCATGCTGCCACCTCTTAAACTGTCCCCAATACACGGTATCCTATTAAATTAGAGCCGGCTTTGTTTTTGTACCCTAAAAACCTGAAATGTTATTTAGCAGAATTTGGCAAAGTCTTTAAAAGAGGGCCGGGACAATACCAGTATTGCGATACTCGTTAGTATCATGGCAAGGAAACAAAACAAGACGCGGACTTAACTTGTTTAGGAAAACAGCCTTAATGTTGGAAACAAACATAATTATGTTGTCATCTAGAGCAACATGTATTTATTTTCCAAGCTATAACACACTATTTTACATACAGCAGGTTTTTAAAGGACCGAAGAGTTTAGTGTGCTCCACGTTTTCATTTTTGCCATGGAACAAATATTACAATACTGGTATTGTCCTGGCCCTACTGCCCATATCCATTGATCAGTTCGATTACTAACTAGTGGGGCACAGGAACCATGACAGGAACAATGCCGCTATACTCTTTCGTTAGGCTGTCTTAATTAAGTGAACCCTGCTTCTTCCTGATGAGGTCTTTACTGTCTCCTCCCCACCATCTCCATGATCTGAACTCTGGTCTTGTTTTTTTTTCCAGTAAGGATGCATTTTTTGTGCTAAAACAAATGTGGAGCACAACGCGGCACACTATATGTCCATTGTAATGGTTGTTTGTCAACAGCAGGGAATCGGTTGGCTTTTCTGTGTACTGTGTTTTGAATAGACTATATGTACGGCTTTTAGGCCTAATGAGTTAGTTGCTTTAGTGCCACTTGTGTTTGGGATGCACTTGTTGTAGAAGACTAGAGATGATGTTGTAGTGAGCTAAGCAGAGACAGTGTTTGTAGTGGTTACTGGACTAGTAGCCTGGGAGAGCAGCCTTGCTACCAGAGCAATAGACAGTTTGCTGGAGCTAGGAGCTCCCAGCTTGGGTGGTTTTGATTGGCAACAGTTAGCCTATGGATTCATACGTTATGGATCCTCCAGGCAGAATGGACTTTTTGTTATTCACCTGGTGAAGGTAAACGGTCTGCAGTCATTGCAAATTATTTCAATCCTCTGTCATCTGGGTGCTAGCAGGAGATGTAAAAAGTGTATTGTCTACAAATATGGTCAAAGGTTAACAATCTTTTGTCATAAACAAACACATTAGATTGTGCAGACAGTGGTCAATACGTTTCAGAAATTGATCTTCACAATTTTTAATATATGGTCTGTCAGCTTTTTTATGGGACATTCATTTTATTCTGTGTTTCATGTATAGGCCTACTATGTAGTTTGAATGGTTCTCCCAATGGACTGCTTTGCGCTTTACATGTGACACAATCTAATCAGAGGGAAAGCTCAGTAGCACCACACAGCTGTTTGAAAGTTTTAGCCAATGAAAATATCCTCCTCTGCCTTGTTAGCAGGCTCTGTGCAAAATTGCCAGAAGGCTGCAACATTTCTACAAGGGACTGAACTTTTTTTCATCTGTTGCATCCCTCCCAAATGTTGTCATAGGATTCATTCCCTCCTCAGGGACAGCAGACTGTCTCAATTTTATATATGGTACCAGTCAAAAGTTTGGACACACCTTCTCATTCCAGGGTTTTTCTTTATTTTTTTTTACTATTTTCTACATTGTGGAATAATAGTGAAACCATCAAAATTATGAAATAACACATGGATTCATGTAGTAACCAAAAAAGTGTTACACAAACCAAAAATATATTTGATATTCTTCAAACTAGCCACCCTTTGCATTGATGACAGCTTTGCACACTCTTGGCATTCTCTCAACCAGCTTCATGAGGAGGTAGTCACCTGAAATGCATTTCAATTAACAGGTGTGCCTTGTTAAAAGTTCATTTGTGGAATTTTTTTCCTTAATACGTTTGAGCCAATCAGTTGTGTTGTGACAAGGTAGGGGTGGTTTACCAAACAGTGCCATCTTCTGTATAAGACCAAGTCCATATTATGACAAGAACAGCTCAAATAAGCAAAGAGAAACAACAGTCCATCATTACTTTAAAACGTGAAGGTCAGTCAATCCAGAAAATTTTAAGAACTTTTAAAGTTTCTTCAAGTGCAGTCGCAAAATCCATCAAGTGCCATTCATGAACCACCATGAAGAAACTGGCTCTCATGAGGAATTCCACAGGAAAGGAAGACCCAGAGTTACCTCTGCTGTCGAGGATAAGTTCATTAGTTACCAGCCTCAAATTGCAGCCCAAATAAATACTTCAGAGTTCAAGTAGCAGACACATCTCAACATCAACTGTTCAGAGGTGATGACTGTGAATCAGGCCTTCAAGGTCAAATTGCTGCAGGACACCTATAATGAGAAGAGACTTGCTTGGGCAAGAAACACAAGCAATGGACATTAGACTGGTGTAAATCTTTCCTTTGGTCTGTATCCAAATTTGGGATTTTTGGTTCCAACCGCCGTGTCTTTGTGAGATGCAGAGCAGGTGAATGGGTGATCTCCGCATGTGTGGTTCCCACCATGAAGCATGGAGGAGGTGGTGTGGGGGTGCTTTGCTGGTGACACTCAGTGATTTTATTTAAAAAGCAAAGCACACTTAACCAGCATGGCTACCACAGCACTCTGCAGTGATACGCAGTCCCATTAAGCGCAAGATGGGATGATAATTTTTTTCAACAGGACAATGACCTAACACACCTACAGGCTGTGTAAGGGCTATATTACCATGAAAGAGAGTGACGGAGTGCTGCATCAGATGACCTGTAGTAAAAATAAAGAAAAACCCTTGAATGAGTAGGTGTGTCCAAACTTTTGACTGGCATTGTGTATATATATATATATATATATAGCAACTTGTAAAGATCCCAGAAATTATCCATATGCCCAAAAAGCTTATTTCGCTACAATTTTGTGCACAAATGTGTTTACATCCCTTTTAGTGAGCATTTCTCCTTTGCCAAGATAATCCATCCGCCTGACAGGTGTGACATATATCAAGAAGGTGATTAAACAGCATGATCATTACACAGGTGCTCCTTGTGCTGGGGACAAAAAAAGGCCACTCTACAATGTGCAGTTTTGTCACACAACACAATGCCACAGATGTCTCAAGTTGAGGGAGAGTGCAATTGGCATGTTGACTGCAGGAATGTCCACCAGAGCTGTTGCCAGAGAATTTAATGTTAATTTCTATACCATATGCCGCCTCCAATGCCATTTTAGAGAATTTGGCAGTATATCCAACCGGCCTCACAACCGCAGACCACATGTAACCACACCAGCCCAGGACCTCCACATTCGGCTTCTTCACCTGCGGGATCGTCTGAGACAAGCCACCCAGACAGCTGATGAAACTGAGGAGTATTTCTGTCTGTAATAAAGCCCTTTCATGGGGAAAAGCCCATTCTGATTGGCTGGGCCTGGCTCCCCAGTGGGTGGGCCTTGGCCCCCTGGGCCTATGCCCCGGTGAAATCTGTAGATTAGGGCCTAATGAATTGATTTAAATTGACAGACTTTCCTTATATGAACTGTAACTCAGTGAAATTGTTGCATGTTGCGTTTATATTTTTGTTCTGTGTGTAATATATATATTTATTTATTTATTTGCCCAGAGCCACATGTATGTATCTATATATATATATATATATATATATATATATATATATATATGGCTGTTTATTGGCCTATCATATGATGTAGCCATTTTGTGTGCCTATGGTTAGGCTTGATACAATCTGACAGGGAAGATTACACAATGTACACATACATGGATGTTCTTCTGACCCTGATGACCTGAGAGGTAGCCTAGTTCACCAAGCCAGTTGATTTGACATATCTTGTTTGTACAACAGGACGTTTAGGCTCCTATTAATGTCATGTTGATGTAAATAATTTGTCCTATGTCTTCCAGGCAGAACCCTTTTGGCTTTTCCAGTGGAACGTTCTGACCTGCTGCTTTTGAAACTACGATGTGGTTTTCTTTTTATGATCTAATGGTCTTTTAGACCTAGTGGAGTTCACGAATTACAAGTTTAGTAGTGGGAGGACTGGTCTGGGATTGATGTTCTTTATTGTTTGTGTAACAATTAGCCTACTTTCCCAAAAGGCCCTTAACTTTTTGTTGCTCCTGATCGAGGCCTAGACTCTGACCTCTCATCAGAAGAGTTAAATAGTCATAAAGCTGCTGCTGGCACAGAGACATGATAGGATCGAGGCTGGCTCTGTTGTTGTTGCTACCCTCTAGGGAGATCTTTGTAACCCATCTAAATGTGTTTAAGCCTCCTTGTGGGCAAAGGGGCTGTGCCCAGATGTGAGCAAGCTGTTGTGGGGTTACTTAATTCACTGCTCATTTTCTTTCTGTCAGGAGGAGTTCTCATCCAGCAGCTAGCTTCGCTGGCCAATATCCTTGTATTTATTCTCTCTAACCAGGTTTTGGTTAGGCGGTAATAGCTGGTTTTAGGGCTATAAAAAAGAAATGGTAAAGCAGATTTAATAAAATTGGGCCCGGCCAATTGTCAAGGAGGATAATTTTTTTTTATTGTGTAATAATGCTTTTTAGCCTATTAATTGATGGAAATACATGCTTATTGGTTAATTTACTTAGTTTAGTGGAATTAAATTGGCGCGTGCGTACATAACGAAAATATTGTATCTTATCACACCCGTACAGCATACAGATAGATACAGAGAATCTGTCACAGTGCGAGAGCTGCTGCTGCAGCATCTCAAACGGCAACAGAAGACGGGCTTCATCAGCATGTCACTCACCACTTTGCAATGAGCTGGAGGCAGTAGGCTATGCATTTTGAAAACATACTTCATTGTTTGAAACCTGAACGTTTTAATACATACAGTTGAAGTCGGAAGTTTACATACACCTTAGCCAAATACATTTAAACTCAGTTTTCCACAATTCCTGACATTTAATCCTAGTAAAAATTCCCTGTCTTAGGTCAGTTAGCATCACCACTTTATTTTAAGAATGTAAAATGTCAGAATAATAGGAGAGAGAATGATTTATTTCAGCTTGTATTTCTTTGTGATGGCCACTCCAATACCTTGACTTCATTGTCCTTCATTGCCATTTTGCCACAAAGTATGCTTGGGGTCATTGTCCATTTGGAGACCCATTTGCGACCAAGCTTTAACTTCTTATG
Source organism: Salvelinus namaycush (assembly GCF_016432855.1). Classification (NCBI taxonomy): domain Eukaryota; kingdom Metazoa; phylum Chordata; class Actinopteri; order Salmoniformes; family Salmonidae; genus Salvelinus; species Salvelinus namaycush. Next base: position 12,987,151 of record NC_052341.1, read on the forward strand.
GCTGGGATCCCGTTAACCTCTTACAGCTACCCCCCCCCTTCCGCCTGAAGACATACCCAAGCGTCCCACCTCTTCAACAGCCAGTGAAACTGCTGGGTGCCAAATTCAAATACAGAAATACTCATTATAAAAGTTCAGAAAACAAAACCTATTTTACATAGGTTTAAAGATTAACTTCTTGTGAATCCAACCACGGTGTCAGATTTAAAAAATGCTTTACGGCGAAAGCATACCTTACGATTATTTGAGAACATAGCCCAGCAGACAAATCATTACAAACAGTAACCAGCCAAGTAGAACAGTTACACAAGTCAGAAATAGAGATAAAATTAATCCCTTACCTTTGAGGATTTTCATATGGTTGCACTCAGCAGACATTCATTTACTCAATAAATGTTCCTTTTGTTCGATAAAGTCTCTTTATATCCAAAAACCTCCGTTTTGTTCGCGCGTTTTCTTCAGTAATCCACAGGCTCAAACGCATTCAAAACAGGAAGACAAAAAAATCCAACTTGTTTCTATGAACTTTACGGATACATGTCAAACGATGTTTATATTCAATCCTCACGTTGTTTTTAGCCTAAATAATCGATAATATTTCAACCTGACAATAACGTCGTCAATTTAAAAGGTAAACAAGAAAGGCACTCTCACGGTCTCGCTCATGAAAAAGCTCTGTGACACTTTAGGATCCACTCATTCAGACTGCTCTTACTTCCTCATTTTTCAGAATACAAGCCTGAAACAATTTCTAAAGACTGTTGACATCTAGTGGAAGGCATAGAAACTGCAATTTGAGTCCTAAGTCAATGGATACTGTAATGGCATTGAATAGAAAACTACAAACCCCCCCCAAAAACTACTCCCTGAATGGATTTTTCTCAGGTTTTCACCTGCCAAATCAGTTCTGTTATACTCACAGACACTATTTTAACAGTTTTGGAAACTTTAGAGTGTTTTCTATCCAAATCTACCAGTTATATGCATATCATATCTTCTGGGCCCGAGAAGCAGGCAGTTTAACCTCTAACACCTCCCAAACCCGGATCCGGGAGCACCCCCATCAGTAGAAAAGCTACTAGCATAGCCTAGCATAGCGTCACAAGTAAATACTAGCATCTAAATATCATTAAATCACAAGTCCAAGACACCAGATGAAAGATACACATCTTGTGAATCCAGCCATCATTTCTGATTTTTAAAATGTTTTACAGGGAAGACACAATATGTAAATCTATTAGCTAACCACGTTAGCAAAAGACACCACTTTTTTTACTCCACCAGTTTTTTACTCCATCAGTAGCTATCACAAATTCGACCAAATAAAGATATAAATAGCCACTAACCAAGAAACAACTTCATCAGATGACAGTCTGATAACATATTTATTGTATAGCATATGTTTTGTTAGAAAAATGTGCATATTTCAGGTATAAATCATAGTTTACCATTGCAGCCACCATCACAACTCTCACCAAAGCGACTAGAATAACTACAGAGAGCAACGTGTATTACCTAATTACTCATCATAAAACATTTCTTAAAAATACACAGCGTACAGCAATTGAAAGACAAAGATCTTGTGAATCCAGACAATATTTCAGATTTATCAAGTGTTTTACAGCGAAAACACAATATAGCGTTATATTAGCATACCACAATAGCAAACATCACAACAGCATTGATTCAAGCCAAACATAGCGATTACGTATAAACCACCAAAAGATATTAATTTTTTCACTAACCTTCTCAGAATTCTTCAGATGACAGTCCTATAACATCATATTACACAATGCATATAGAGTTTGTTCGAAAATGTGCATATTTAGCGGCACAAATCGTGGTTATACAATGAGAAAAGTAGCAAAGCTGCCCAGAAAATGGCAGGAGAAATCTTTGAAGAGGCACCTAATCTAATCAGTAACTATTCCAAAACTTGACTAAAAAATACAGGTTGGACAGCAATTGAAAGACAAATTAGTTCTTAATGCAATCGCTGGGTTACATTTTTAAAATTAACGTTACTTCAAGCATACAGCGTGCGCTAAAGCGAGACCGCACCATAATTCATGGCGGAATTATTATCTGACATTTGTCAACATAAGTACGAATTAACAGCAAAGACTGCTTACTATTAGCTGAGCTTCCATCAGAATCTTGGGCAAGGTGTCCTTTCTCCAGAACAATCGTCTTTGGGTTGAAAGATGTCCTCTTGTCCGGTCGAAATAGCCGCTAATGTTAGCCACCAACTGGAGAGGTGTCCAACTCGTGAATGCGCATGACAAAGAAATCCCAGAAAATCGCAATAAACTGCTATAAACTGCTATAAGTCGGTTTAAATTAACTACCTTATGATGTCTTTAACACCTATAACGAATAAAAACATGACCGGAGATATAGAACTACTAAAACGAAAGCGTTTGCAGGACGCCATTGTGATGTCTTCATGCGTCAGGCGCACCGTTGAAAAGGACGGTACTTCCGTTCCACGGTCTTATAAAGGGCCCCAGATTGCGCAATCCACTCCATTCAAATTCTCCCCGCTTACTGACATCTAGAGGAAGACGTATGCAGTGCATGTAGCCCGATGGCTTACATGGGGACTTATAAACTGGCCTCAGAACAGGGACCTCGATTTCTGAAATCTCACTCCCTGGCAGGAAATGTGCTGCAGAATGAGTTCTGTTTCACTCAGAGAAATAATTCAAACGGTTTTAGAAACTAGAGAGTGTTTTCTATCCAATAGTAATAATAATATGCATATTGTACGAGCAAGAATTGAGTACGAGGCAGTTTAATATTGGGAACTAAATATTACAAAGTCGAAATGGCGCCCCCCTAGTGTCAAGAAGTTAATTTGGGCATGCATTTCATCCAAAATTCCGAATGCTGCCCCCTACCCTAGAGAAGTTAACTTCTACTTGGTCACAATCCCGGATCCGGGAGCACCCCCATCAGTAAAAAAGCTGACTAGCATAGCCTAGCATAGCGTCACAAGTAAATACTAGCATCTAAATATCATTAAATCACAAGTCCAAGACACCAGATGAAAGATACACATCTTGTGAATCCAGCCATCATTTCTGATTTTTAAAATGTTTTACAGGGAAGACACAATATGTATTTCTATTAGCTAACCACGATAGCAAAAGACACAACTTTTTTTCCCACCATTTTTTTCCTGCATAGGTAGCTATCACAATTTCGACCAAATAAAGATATAAATAGTCACTAACCAAGAAACAACTTCATCAGATGACAGTCTGATAACATATTTATTGTATAGCATATGTTTTGTTAGAAAAATGTGCATATTTCAGGTATAAATCATAGTTTTACATTGCAGCCACCATCACAACTCTCACCAAAGCAACTAGAATAACTACAGAGACCAACGTGAATTACCTAAATACTCATCATAAAACATTTATGAAAAATACACAGCGTACAGCAAATGAAAGACAAAGATCTTGTGAATCCAGCCAATATTTCAGATTTTTTAAGTGTTTTACAGCGAAAACACAATATAGCATTATATTAGCTTACTACAATAGCCAACCACACAACAGCATTGATTCAAGCCAACAATAGCGATAACGAATAAACCAGCAAAAGATATAAATTTTTTCACTAACCTTCTCAAACTTCTTCAGATGACAGTCCTATAACATCATATTACACAATACATATAGAGTTTGTTCGAAAATGTGCATATTTAGTGGCACAAATCGTGGTTATACAATGAGAATAGTAGCCAAGCTGCCAACAAAATGTCGGGAGAAATCTTGGGAGAGGCACCTAATCTAATCATTAACTAATCATAAACTTGACTAAAAAATACAGGTTGGACAGCAAATGAAAGATACATTAGTTCTTAATGCAACCGCTGTGTTAGATTTTTAAAATTAACGTTACTACGACATACAGCGTGCGTTAAAGCGAGACCGCACCGAAATTAATGGCGGAATAGTAGTTTTACATTTTTCAACAGAACAACGAATTAACATCATAAATACTTCTTACTTTTTGATGAGCTCCCATCAGAATCTTGGGCAAGTTGTCCTTTGTCCAGAGGAATCGTTGATCGGTTGTAGATTGTCGCCTTCAACTTTGGAATTAGCAGTAAACATTAGCCATGTGGCGAAGACGTGTCCAACTCACTATAACGCAGCACTAAGAAATATCCGAAAATCGCAATATACTGATATAAACTGATATAACTCGGTTTAAAATAACAACATTATGATGTCTTTAACACCTATATCGAATAAAATCAGAGCCGGATATATCTAAGGCCTATAACGGGAGCTTTCCAGAACGCCATCCTGAGGTCTGTCTTGCGTCATGGCGAATGTTGAAAAGACTGCACCCCACGTTCCAAGACCATTTATATGGCCTCAGATCTGCCTAGCAACTCCATTCCAATTTTCACTATTTGCTGACATCTAGGGGAAGGCGTATGCAGTGCATCTCGACCAATAGAAGACATGCAAATTAATAAACTGACCCCAGGACAGCCTGCCTGATTTCAGATTTCTCACTTCCTCACAGGAAGTTTGCTCCAACTTGAGTTCTGTTTTACTCACAGATATAATTCAAACGGTTTTAGAAACTAGAGTGTTTTCTATCCAATAGTAATAATAATATGCATATTGTACGAGCAAGAATTGAGTACGAGGCAGTTTAATTTGGGAACGACATTTTTACAAAGTGAAAACAGCACCCCCTATTGAGAAAAGGTTAACGGGATCGATATGACAACAGCCAGTGAAAGTGCAGGGCGCCAAATTCAAAACAACAGAAATCTCATAATTAAAATTCCTCAGACATACAAGTATTTTACACCATTTTAAAGATAAACCTGTTGTTAATCCCACCACAGTGTACGATTTCAAAAATTCACATGAAAGCACAACATATCATTATGTTAGGTCTGCACCTATTCACAGAAAAACAGCCATTTTTCTAGCCAAAGAGAGGAGTCACAAAAAAGCAGAAATAGAGATAAAATGAATCACTAACCTTTGATGGTTTTTATCAGATGACACTCATAGGACTTCATGTTACACAATACATGTATGTTTTGTTCGATAAAGTTCATATTTATATCCAAAAATCTCAGTTTACATTGGCGTGTTATGTTCAGTTATGTTTGCCTCCAAAACATCCGGTGATTTTGCAGAGAGCCACATCAATTTACAGAAATACTCATAATAAACATTGATAAAAGATACAAGTATTATACATGGAACTTTAGATAAACCTCTCCTTAATGCAACCGCTGTGTCAGATAAAAAAAAAAAAAAAAAAAACGGAAAAGCACACCATGCTATAATCTGAGTACAGCGCTCAGAGCCCAAACAAGCCATGAAGATATCCACCATGTTCTGGAGTCAACAGATGTCAGAATAGCATTATAAATATTCACTTACCTTTGATGATCTTCATCAGAATGCACTCCCAGGAATCCCAGTTCGACAATAAATGCTTGATTTGTTCCATAAAGTCCATCATTTATGTCCAAATACCTCCTTTTTGTTTGCGCATTCAGTACACAATCCAAACTCACGACGCGCGGGCAAGTCCATGCGAAAGTTCAGACGAAAAGTCATATTACAGTTCGTAGAAACATGTCAAACGAAGTATAGAATCAATCTTTAGGATGTTTTTAACATAAATCTTCAATAATGTTCCAACCGGAGAATTCCTTTGTCTTCAGAAATGCAATGGAACGCAAGCTAACTCTCTCACGTGAACGCGCCTGGTCAGCTCAAGGCACTCTGCCAGACCCATGACTCAAAGAGCCCTCATTCCCCCCTCCTTCACAGTAGAAGCATCAAACAAGGTTCTAAAGACTGTTGACATCTAGTGGAAGCCTTAGGAAGTTCAATATTACCAATATCCCACTGTATAGGCAATGAGTTAAACCTACAAACCTCAGATTTCCCACTTCCTGGTTGGATTTTTTCTCAGGTTTTTGCCTGCCATAGAAGTTCTGTTATACTCACAGACTTCATTCAAACAGTTTTAGAAACTTCAGAGTGTTTTCTATCCAAATCTACTAATAATATGCATATATTAGCAACTGGGCATGAGTAGCAGGCAGTTTACTCTGGGCACCTTATTCATCGAAGCTACTCAATACTGCCCCCCAGCCATAAGAAGTTAACCTCCTGACTGATGTCTTGAGATGTTACTATATCCACATAATTTTCCTACCTAATGATTCCATCTAGTTTGTGAAGTGCACCAGTCCCTCTTGCAGCAAAGCACCCCCACAACATGATGCTGCCACCCCCGTGCTTCACAGTTGGGATGGTGTTCTTCGGCTTGCAAGCCCCCCCCCCCCCCCCCCTCCAAACATAACGATGGTCATTATGGCCAAACAGTTCTATTTTTGTTTCATCAGACCAGAGGACATTTCTCCAAAAAGTACGATCTTTGTCCCCATGTGCAGTTGCAAACCGTAGTCTGGCTTTTTTATGGTGGTTTTGGAGCAGTGGCTTCTTCCTTGCTGAGCGGCCTTTCAGGTTATGTCGATATAGGACTCGTTTTACTGTGGATATAGATACTTTTGTAGCTGTTTCCTCCAGCATTCACAAGGTCCTTTGCTGTTCTGGGATTGATTTGTACTTTTCGCACAAAAGTACATTAATCTCTAGGAGACAGAACGCATCTCCTTCCTGAGCGGTATGACGGCTGCGTGGTCCCATGGTGTGTATACTTGCGTACTATTGTTTGTACAGATGAATGTGGTACCTTCAGGCGTTTGGAAATTGCTCCCAAGCGTTTGGAAATTGCTCCCAAGGACTTGTGGAGGTCTACAATTTTTTTTCTGAGGTCTTGGCTGATTTCTTTTATTTTCCCATGATGTCAAGCAAGGAGGCACTGAGTTTGAAGGTTGTCCTTGAAATACATCCACAGGTACACCCCCAATTGACTCAAATGATGTCAATGAACCTATCAGAAGCTTCTACAGCCATGACATCATTTTCTGGAATTTTCCAAGCTGTTTAAAGGCACAGTCAACTTAGTGTATGTAAACTTCTGACCCACTGGAATTGTGACACAGTGAAATAATGTTTGTAAACAATTGTTGGAAAAATTACTTGTCATGGACGAAGTAGATGTCCTAACTGACTTGCCAAAACTATATTTTATTAACAAGAAATTTGTGGAGTGGTTGAAAAATGAGTTTTAATGACTCCCACCTAAGTGTATGTAAACTTCTGACTTCAACTGTATATGAGGCATGTCTTACCTTGCTTCAAAGTAGCCTATTAGATGTCCTCTTTTTCTCCATTTCTAATGGATATTTTCATCACTGTCACATGAAACTGAGGTGCCCTTTTGACAACAGTGTTTTCCAGCTATTTGCATTATGGGATGAACATTCGCGCGTGTCCTATTGCCTTGTCTGCTTATAATGTGAAGAAATACTTGTTTATCAACATTTTAAGCTAAACATTCTGATATGTTGCATCAGACTCATTGCTTTTTAATGTTTTTTTTAATGTAGCCTAGGCCTCGTTGTTGTATTCATTTGGGCTCTGTCTTCCCATAACTGTCCTAGAGTCTGTTTGGAACAGGCTGTTTCTCAACAAGCTGACCAATATAATAGGTAAACTTTTCTACTATGGGGGATGGTAGATTGACATAGCCAAGATGAGTATCGAACAGCACTAGCCTGAGGAAAGTAAATGTGGCAGTTATTCTAACATGTTTGAAGTGCACATCAGAGTTTGGTAAGAAGGACGCACATCGTTGCATCCTCGACTTGTATGTTCTGTTAATATGAATTACCATAATCTAAATGTGATTTCTGTCGTTCTGAGTATCGTGGGTGGACACCCTAATAAGGTTATGCACCCAGTGTATGTGGGTCCTACAGATTTCTCAAATGTGAAATGTCCAGCGCCACATATTCCTAACTAGTTTATGAATTTGTTAGTGCACTGCATTGTAATATTTATCTTATGTCATGCTGTCAAGGAACCTGAGACAGAGATTGAATAACACAGTGGTAAAGTTTGTGGGAAATGACTACAGCTAAAAGGAGAGAATAGCCAATGCTATAACAAATGTAAAATAGATTAGAGAGGAGACTTAGAATTGGTGAGAGGGCTTTGTCCCTGCTGATAATTCTATGATCTGTGATCAGCATACACCACCATCCATGTGTCACTGCGTCACTAGTAGTGATGCACCCATATGCCATTTTTGGCCGATACCGATATCTGATACTTTCCTTGCCCCCCAAAAACCGATACCGATAACCGATTATTTTATATTTTAGCAGCCTTTTAAGCATTCTAGTACAGTTAAATAGTTAAAACACACACATGGACGCAGCGGTCTAAGGCACTGCATCTCAGTGCAAGAGGTGTCACTACAATCTCTGGTTCGAATCCAGGCTGTATCACATCTGGCCGTGATTGGGAGTCCCATAGTGCGGCGCACAATTGGCCCAGCGTCGCCCGGGCCGTCGTTGTAAATAAGAATTTGTTCTTAACTGACTTGCCCACTAAATAAAGGTTACACACACACACTACACTGACCAAAAAGTTATTTTGTTGGCATTTACTTATGTCCCCATTACCAGTAAAACATAATCAAAACCTATTTATTTTACTTACTTGCTGTCCTGTTTCGTTGAGTCGTTTCATTCTCAACCAGGATTTCTATGGAACGGCGTTTGGGTCTTTGAGTGTCAAAAAAGATGTACGTCGAATAGCACTATTTGACAAATAAGCTTGTTGACCAATCAGGACCTGAATATGACTGAATGTCACATAATAATTTAACGCGTTCATAAACTTTTTACCTAGTTATTACACATTGATTACACTATCACTCGTATATTATATGTCACAACGATTAATCGATACATATGCTATGATGCTGGTAAAGTTGTCTCGCGCACCTACAGTGCTGTTCATAGAAAAAGCTAGCTAGCTCATGGATGCAAATAATGTTCTTCCCCAAAAACATAGCAAAACTACAACCTGTTTCAGTAGCTATAGTTAGCTAGCTAACTATATAGCTAGGTGTCATCTAAAATAACCCTAATTTACAAGACTGTTCTTATTTGATTAATGGTGGTCGGACCCATCTATGTGAAGCTAGCCACAATAGTGGACTTTGCGGTTAGCCTTCAAAATAAAAGTATGTCATTGACAGTGAAGCAAATGAATACAAATAGTAGAATTATGCCATTATTGAATAGATCATGCTAAACGAGGTTGCAATGTTATTGTATAAAATCAACAAAAGACAATAATTTGACAATCTGTTGAAATCACACTGGATGTATTATACTTTAGAATTGCATTGGGGGCATACTTATTTCACTTTACAGCCTTACCCCATGTCATTGATCCACAATCCATACGTATCAGTCTACTCAGTGACACCCAGAGAACATTAGCGTCATAGCTCTTTTTGCAGGACTCTGAAACAACTGAATTGAGACACATTTGTCAACCTATGTGTATTGAACACTATTCCTGAGGAAAAACAATACTGCGTGGATGTTTTGGAGTCTGATAACCCTGAGGAATATCTTGGGTATTGAGTAGACTGATACCCAATTTCATTGATCCCCAATGCAAAATGAATGTCAATACACACAATAAGCTGACTGGGGAGGTGATTTCACACAGTCACAGTCCCGCAATAAGAGCTACAACGCTAATATTTGCGTAAATTCTTCACAGTTGTGTTCTGTGGGTGTCACTGAGTAGGCTGATACCCCATTTCATTGCTTCACATTCCAACCTTGTTTAACATTATCTAGTCTAAATATGGCATGATTCCACAAATTGTAACCTTCTGCATCACTTTCAAAGAGGTACTTTTATTTTGAAGGCAAACTGCAAATTCCACTATTGTGCCTAATCCATATTGTGGCTTGCTTCACAACACATAATCCGGTCCGACAAAGCCTCACTAGCCAGATGAAGCAAGCTAGCTGGCTGCTTATAACGTTAGCTTTGGGCAACAGGGTTAAGTAGCTGGCTAGCTATTTATTTTCATGAACTGAATTTCAATTTCCATAGGCGAACAACAAGTGGCTACCTAGCTAATACTTACTCACAAGGATTCCTAAACCATTGCTAAGAATAATGAAAATGACTGCAGTTTCTACTGGTCATGGTTTTCAGGCTGGTTGTATTGGTGCTAGCTTGGTACCTAGCTTAAGCTAGCTAGCTACTTGCGGTCGGACAAATAATGCTTTATTACCAATGCGGTATTGTAAACACATCTTTCGTGGCCGGTGTCTGCAGACTTTTTTTGTACAGCTTTGACAGTGCTACTGATAGTAGTGGTGGTGCTTGGCTTGCACTTGCAAATTCAGAACACACAACTTTCTACAATAGAACTGTGTTATTTGACGTATCAAATTAAACGCTTATTTAACACGTCAAATGTTGTTATTTGACGTATCTTTTTTGACATGCAAAAGACCCAAACAGTGTTCCATAGTATGTCGTGAAGCTAATAGCAGTGACGCTATTACAGTGTAACTCCGGTAGGGCAACATCTGAAAAATAGCTTACTTGGTAACCTTAGTGTGTACCGGTGCTTGACCAGTCGCGAAAGCCAACATCACCCACGACAGAGAACGGTTGATTGTCAAGGGAAATTAATTCTGTTATCTTGGCATTAATGGATTTCGCCATTTTAGTTGTCTCGCTGAAATTTTCATAATCTTTCAAATGACTGCTCGACTTGTTGACTGCTCACTCCACACAGCAGACATTGTGGGCTAGGTCAGGAATGCTGTGTTGCACGTGTAGTGCAACATTTTACGTGGCGTCATTACATCATGTACCTACGTTATATAGGTATGCACGTCAGCTTTGACATCGGTTTTGCACATCGGCGTTAAACTAGACATTGGGCCGATACCGATGTTGGCATTTTTAGCTAATATCAGCCAATTACGATATGTTCACCGATATTGTGCATCACTAGTCATGCTAGCCGGTTCCTCTTGGTTCTGTCACCTGCTCCGTTCAGCACAGCTGTTGATATGAGGTGCTCTCCATGACGAGGGGGGTTTTGTAAACTGCTGCTTCTAATTTCTGCTCGGCATCACACATTCTGTGCTTCAGTTGCACTTCTTCACTTGGATGAGAATTCACCAACGGGCATTCTATCAGCAGACATCTCTCTGACTGATGTGTAGCTACTTTTCTCGGCGTAGCCAGACTACTTTTCTCTGGTAAAATACCAGATTAACTTTAGACAAAACACTAGGAAATGTAGCTGGCTACATTCTTTCGATGATAAACATTAGACATAGGATGGCCATTTGTCGTTTTTGCTAAAAAAGACCTTGCGTTTTCATTGTAAGCTCATTTACTTGTGTGGCTGCTAGCCAAATAGCGTTGCACTTCTGTTGTCTTCTGATGAATATGTTACGCTCATTTATTTTCTGTGAAGGAAAACTATAGTTGCACGTCCCTAATCACTCCATTGAAGCAAAAAACACAGCTGACTTTCAATATAAAACGCAGCCCTGTCAATACACAGCTGGATTCACCTGCTCCCGCTTTCTCCTATTGTGCTATTTACAAACACATAACTTGCTCAACCGTTCTGGTGAACTACGGTAAGCTTCATAATGTGACTGGTGAAATTAAGAACGTGTATGCTTTATCTCCTAACGTATTGCACAAGTTAACTGCAGGTATTCACTTAAGTAGCTTCAAATATTAACATTTATTGAAAAACATCTAAGAAATAGTTTCAACGGTATTGAAAAACCATTGCATGGCTATTTCCAAACACTCTGGTATATGGTCAGTGGTGGAAAAAGTACTCAATTCTCATACTTAAGTAAAAGTAAAGATACCTTAATAGAAAATGACAAGTAAAAGTGAGTCACCCAGTAAAAGAATACTTCAGTAAAAGTCTAAAAGTATTTGGTTTTAAATATACTTAAGTATCAAAAGTAAAAGTACTAATAATTTAAAATGCCTTATATTAAGCAAACCAGACAGCACCATTTTCTTGTTTTTATTTATTTACGGATAGCCAGGGTCACACTCCAACACTCAGACATAATTTAAAAAACAAAGCATTTGTGTTTAGTGAGTCCGCCAGATAAGAGGCAGTAGGGATGACCAGGGATGGGGGCGGCAGGTAGCTTAGTGGTTAGAGCATTGGGCCAGTAACCGATCGAATCCCCGAGCTGACAAGGTAAAAATCTGTCGTTCTGCCCCTGAGCACGGCAGTTAACCCACTGTTCCCCGGGTGCCGACGACATGGATGTCGATTATGGCAGTCCCCTGCACCTCTCTGATTCAGAGGGGTTGGGTTAAATGCGGAATACACATTTCAGTTGAAGGCATTCAGTTGTACAACTGACTAGGTATGCCCCTTTCCCTTTCTCTTCATAAGTGTGTGAATTGGACCATTTTCTGTCCTGCTAAGCATTCAAAATGTAACGAGTACTTTTGGGTGTAGGGAAAATGTATGGAGTAAAAAGTACATAATTTTCTTTAGGAATGTAGTGAAGTAAAAGTAAAGTACAGATACCCCCAAAAATTACTTAAGTAGTACTTTACTTAAGAACTTTACACCACTGTATATGGTGTGTATATACTAGGGCCGGGCAATATGACCAAAATATCATATTTTTTAAATTGACGATGTTTTATGTTTTTGAATAATAAAAGTTCTAAATTTGCTTTGAATAGTGCGTGACCCTAGGGTAGCAACAATTAGGGCTGTCCCGACAAAAAAAAAAAAAAAATCTTAGTTGACCGAGAGTCGTCTTGTTCTTTTGACCAATCAATTGGTCGAAATATGGAAACATTTGTTTGAATATATAGATAGATACACACCCTATGTGTTTGAATAAAATCAACTACATATGCACTTATTTATTTATTTATTTGACCTTTATTTAACTAGGCAAGTCAATTATGAACACATTCTTATTTTCAATGACAGCCTAGGAACAGTGGGTTAACTGCCTTGTTCAGGGGCATAATGACAGATTTTTACCTTGTCAGCTCGGGGATTCGATCTAGCAACTTTTCGGTTACTGGCCCAATGCTCTAACCACTAGGCAACCTGCCGCCCCACTGACCTTGTCTAATGCTTTAAGCACACTGTTTGATTAGATAATAAAGACACACAAATTACTCAAAGAGCCTGATGGTCACACTGTTTAAAAAAACAAATGACAGCGTGTGACTGGTGCACGTTGTCTTTCTCTCCTCCCTACTGCAACGTAAAGGCACCACAGCAAGTGTTTATTGCGCTGTCTGTGCTGAAGCTTCTACATCATTTCAGCCATTTAGTTTCTTACTTGTTTGACTGAAAAGTTCTGTTACTGAAATCCCTAATTTGTTTAGGAAAAACATTCCCTATTCGCTCAACCCTTGCTCTCTTTACGTAAAACATGTAAGCATCGCATGCATGTGAACAATATGGCCTGAGCTATAGCCTATCATAATCACCTCAATAAATTGGTTATAACAAACTCCGAATACAGTAACACATGACAGCAAAATGGATGCGGCGCATGTGAAAAAGAAACTCGCAACGGGTGAATGTTTACTGGTTGCTCAGGAGGGAAAGAGGAAGTCAGATCTGTGGAAGACATTTGACTTAGTTGTGGGAACTACTGGAGATCCAGATAAATGAGAGTATAGGATCACGCATGGCGAGAGTATTGTGTGCCCGAACAGTTGCTGTTAGATTACAATATAATTTTTTTTAAACAGTGTAAACAACACTAAATAAGTGTATGTTTTAAAGTAAAAAACTTTTTTCTATATATTTTTTAAAATATATATCAACCTTTTATTACAGCGGTATAACGACGGTTGCATGCATTCGTGAATTGCGGTTGATTTATTGTTTAGGCTAATTATTCAAAGCTCCATTTTTGTTTCATTTTTAAACTACAATCCTGGATTGCATTTCAAAGCATGAATGTCTCGTATGCTGTGTGATGGAAGGAATGAATGATTGATTGATATTGTAGCCTATATATTGAAATATAGGCCTAAGTAAGTTACGTAATTAAGACTAAACAGGACGCGCTCTTCGGCCGACAGCTCGATGGTGGTTATACAAGGATGCTATACTAAGCCTACTGATAACAACATTACATTATTATAATGATGATTGTAATAATAACAATAAGACGAGGGAGCGAGAGCTGCGTGCATATTGTGTCAAACAGATGTTAGATTAGTTATTTTTCTGCCTGTTTGGAACAGTGTAAACAACACTGAATAAATGTTAAGTAATACTAGTCTGTTCTAATGTAAAAAATGTGTAAAGCCTTTATTACAGCATATTAAAGATTAGAAACAGCTCAATCTGTGAGATTGCTTTATCTGATATTTGCCGTTGCATGAGGCTTGGTGCTCATGGAATCAGCAGGCTATTAAACAAACACTCAAACAGGCAACAGAAGCAGGATCTGTCTTATTTATGTAGATATATAGGGATGATTTATAAAGCCAGGCACATTTAACAGTTGGGTTATTGATTATAGACCTAATTAAGTTGGTTTCTTCTCTCCTCACTTTTCTTAGACAATTAGGCTAAGGCAAGGGCTGTTTCCTCATCTCTGCTGCTGCCTCCGCCGCATTGTTCTCAATCCCAATATGCTGGTTAACTTTGCTATTATGCACATAGCAACATAGGGAAAGGCGCAAATTCTACAGCGCACTGAAGATTATTTCAGAACCGCGGACAGCGACCGTATCCAATGTGGGAGAGTGCATTTGTTATAAAATAATATTTGATTTATTAGTGTTGCGCCATAATTTTTTAAATATAATATAACCATATACAATTTCAGTATCACGTCTTAGTGGTGGACTGTGCCATCCACATGGTCTCTGCAATGGGTTAGTCCACTCAGTCAGGCGCGAATCAGATAGGTGTCGTGTGCACCATAAAGAAATGAATACAAATAATTACGACTGGTCGACTAAATGGGGCCAGCCCTACATCACACATATTCTAAGTGATTTCAATGGGTCTTTCTCCATTCTGATAGTTTTTGGTTGAATTGAATAGTATAAAACAATTTTCATTTGAGGTAATTTCCACACTGCCACATAGGGCTACACGATATGGGCAAACAATCTAGGCATTATTTTTTACCAAATGTTGCAATTGCGATTGACTTGTGATTTAGAGCAAAACACTTAGGTGAACTGTTGGAATCATGGAAATAGAATGATTATTCTAATTCTATAGTTCTTTGAATACAGTGTTTAACATGACAACTAATTAAAATGCCAGGGAGCAGTTATTGTGACAGGCTAGGAAGCAGTGTTGTCTACGGGACCTTGGACTACATGAAATGTTTTCTCTTAGCTACTTCATGTAGTTAACTTTCATTCTTCACGTATTCCTCTTTTATTTAGAAGATACTGACTGGAATGAAGGCGAATATTCTGCTGTCAGTCAGTGATCTGAGAGGCATGCCGACTTCTAGAACTCTACTCTGTGAAAGATTTTAGCGCTGTGCAAAGGAAATGTAGCTCACTACTGTGCAGCCGTAACATTTCTACTTGTCGTAGCTTAAGCTAAGAGGGTTTTGACTGTCTTCCCCTCGTCCAGATGAGGACGTCCCTGCAGATATGGTTGTTTTGACTGTGTCCTCTCTTCCTCTCCAGATGAGGACGTCCCTGCAGATATGGTTGTTTTGACTGTGTCCTCTCTTCCTCTCCAGATGAGGACGTCCCTGCAGATATGGTTGTTTTGACTGTGTCCTCTCTTCCTCTCCAGATGAGGACGTCCCTGCAGATATGGTTGTTTTGACTGTGTCCTCTCTTCCTCTCCAGATGAGGACGTCCCTGTAGATATGGTTGTTTTGACTGTGTCCTCTCTTCCTCTCCAGATGAGGACGTCCCTGCAGATATGGTTGTTTTGACTGTGTCCTCTCTTCCTCTCCAGATGAGGACGTCCCTGCAGATATGGTTGTTTTGACTGTGTCCTCTCTTCCTCTCCAGATGAGGACGTCCCTGCAGATATGGTTGTTTTGACTGTGTCCTCTCTTCCTCTCCAGATGAGGACGTCCCTGCAGATATGGTTGTTTTGACTGTGTCCTCTCTTCCTCTCCAGATGAGGACGTCCCTGCAGATATGGTTGTTTTGACTGTGTCCTCTCTTCCTCTCCAGATGAGGACGTCCCTGCAGATATGGTTGCAGAAGAATCCGGCCCAGGAGCTCAGAATAGTCCGTACCAACTTCGAAGAAAGTCTCTACTACCCAAGAGAACAGCAGCGTGTCCAGCAAAGACTAACATGGAGGTGAGTCATTAGAATGGAATGTGTCCCAAATGGCTCCCTATAAAGTGCACTATGCCCCGGTCAAAAGCAGTGCACCATATAGGTAGACATATGTTATGTAAAACAAACATGATACCTCTGACATGTAGAATAATGACTAATTTTAGCTCTACTCATGACACTTCTATCTGTTTGCCTGCTGAACATGGATCTGCCATAATGAATCAGCTCACTTAACTCGGGCTGTTGAGTGCCACTGGTTATAAAGACATATTGCAGACATTATAACCTAGACTGTTGAGCAATATCAGTGGGAAATGCATTCCACCCACAATGGTGTCTTTAGCATGTCGTCCTTTCACCCACGGGCTGAATTTGATAATTAATCTTTCGTCTTTGCATAATTGATTAGTATTTCACTAGCGGTAGTGATTAATTGAAGAATTTGATTTATTAAAAACAATGCTGAAATATTGATACAGTCGTTTTAAGCAGATGACCACTGTCTGTTCTATCAAAACGTGTCAAAGCTATCAAGGCTTATAACAATTTTTTTTATTTTTTTTTATGTGTGCAGGGTGCTTCCACTTCAGCCACAGAAGACTTTGGCCATCGGACAAAACGTGCCAGAGTGTCAGGAAAGTCTCAAGATTTACCAGGTAAAATAATACTTTGATCTTACAGACTTTTTGTTGAATTTAGATTTATTATATTCACTGTCCTGTCACTTCTCACCTCTGGCTAATCTTACAAAAATCTTTAAAAGACAACAATGACATACACAATAGAGTAAAACCAACGACAGAGGTTTCGGAGAGTTGTTGAAGATGTTGGTTAACATGTTATGAGAATTGGAGGTTAAAAATGGCCCTTCTCTGTGTTGGACATCCTTTCTGTCCAGCTCCTGTTTATTACTTTGGATGTGTGAAAACCTCCATTAATAAAGTGTCCATCTCGTTGCTTTCACCACTAGCAGCGCCTGCGGAGCACTACCTCGAGGAGAAGCTGCCAGACGAGGTGGTTCTGAAGATCTTCTCCTACCTGCTGGAGCAGGACCTGTGTCGCGCAGCATGTGTCTGCAAACGCTTCAGTGAACTGGCCAATGATCCCATCCTCTGGTGAGTGGCTGTGTCTCTGTTTGGTTGGCTGTCTGTTTCAAATAAAATTGTATTTGTCACATGCACAGAATACAACCGGTGTAGACCTTAGCATGAAATGCTTACTTACAAGCCCTTAACCAACTTTGCAGTTCAAGAAATAGTTAAGACAATATTTACTAAATTAAAAATAAATTAAAAAAGTAACACAAAATAACAATGAGGCTATATACAGGGGGTACCGGTACTGAGTCAATGTGTGGGGATACAGGTTAGTCGAGATAATTTGTACATGTAAGTAGGGATAAAATATTGCATAGATAATAAACAGCGAGTAGCAGCAGTGTAAAAACGGGCGGGGGGGATGTGTCAATGTAAATAGTCCGGGTGGCTATTTGATTAATTGTTCACCAGTCTTATGGCTTGGGGGTAGAAGCTGTTAAGTTCTTATGGCTGCAGGGGTAGTATCGAGTAGCTTGGATGAAAGGTGCACAGACGTGCCCAGAGTAAACGGCCTGCTCCTCAGTCATAGTTGCTAATATATGCATAATATTATTAGTATTGGATAGAAAACACTCTGAAGTTTCTAAAACGGTTTGAATGATGTCTGTGAGTATAACAGAACTCATATGGCAGGCAAAAACCTGAGAAGAAATCCAACCAGGAAGTGAGAAATCTGAGGTTGGTCGATTTTCAACTCATCGCCTATTGAAAACACTGTAGGATATGGATCTGTTTGCACTTCCTACGGCTTCCACTAGATGTCAACAGTCTGTAGAACGTTGAATGAAGCTTCTACTGTGATGTTGAGCTGGATGGGAGCTGTTTGAGTCAGTAGTCTGGCAGAGAGCCAGGTCCTGGTCATGCGCATTCCACATGATATCGACTTGCGTTCCATTACTTCTATAGATACAAAGGAATTCTGTGGTTGGAACGTTATTGAATATTTATGATAACAACATCCTAAAGATTGATTCTATACTTAGTTTGACAAGTTTATTCGACCTGTAATATAACTTTTTGAAGTTTTCGTCCGACATTCGCCTGGACCTGCATGAGCATTTGGCTATGTGTACTAAACGCGCTAACAAAAGTAGCTACTTGGACATAAATGATGGACATTACCGAACAAAACAAACATTTCTTATGGGAGTCCTGGGAGTGCATTCCGACGAAGATCAGCAAAGGTAAGTGAAGATTTATAATGCTTTTTATGAGTTTTGTTGACTGCACAATTTGGCGGGTAACTGTATGGCTTACTTTTGTGGCTGAACGCTGTTCTCAGATTATTGAATATTGTGCTTTTGCCGTAAAGATTTTTTAAATCTGACAGAGCGGTTGCATTAAGAACAAGTGTATCTTTAATTCTATGTAAAACATGTATCTTTCATCAAAGTTTATGATGGGTATTTATGTTATTTGACGTGGCTCTCTGCAATTTCTCTGGATATTTTGGAGGCATTTCTGAACATGGCGCCAATGTAAACTGAGTTTTTTGGATATAAATATGAACTTAATCGGACAAAACATATGTATTGTGTAACATGAAGTCCTGATGAAGATAATCAAAGGTTAGTGATTAATTTTATCTCTATTTCTGCTTTTTGTGACTCCTGTCTTTGGCTGGAAAAATAGCTGTGTTTTTCTGTGATTTTTACGGTGACCTAACATAATCGTTTGTGGTGCTTTCGCTGTAAAGCCTATTTGAAATCGAACACTTTGGTGGGATTAACAACAAGATTACCTGTAAAATGGTATAAAATACATGTATGTTTGAGGAATTTTAATTGAGATTTCTGTTATTTGAATTTGGCGCCCTGCACTTTCACTGGCTGTTGTCATATCATCCCGTTAACGGGATTGCAGCCATAAGAAGTTAAGGAGCCTTTTGGATCTAGACTTGGCGCTCCGGTACCGCTTGCGTGCGGTAACAGAGAGAACAATCTATGACTTGGGTGACTGGAGTCTGACAATTATTTGGGCCTTCCTCTGACACCGCCTAGTATATAGGTCCTGGATGGCAGGACGCTTGGCCCCAGTGATATACTTGGCCATACGCACTACCCTCTGTAGAGCCTTATGGTCGGATGCTGAACAGTTGCCATACCAGGCGGTGATGCAACCATTCAGGAATCTCTCGATGGTGCCGCTGTAGAACTTTTTGAGGATCTGGGGACCCATGACAAATCTCTTCAGTTACCTGTGGGGGAAAGGTGTTGTCGTGCCCTCTTCACGACTGCCTTGGTGTGTTTGGACTATGGTAGTTTGGTGGTGATGTGGACACCAAGGAGCTTGAAACTCTCGACCCGCTCCACTTCAGCCCTGTCATGTTAATGTGGGCCTGTTCGGCCCTCCTTTTCCTGTAGTCCACGATCAGCTCATTTGTCTTGCTCACATTGAGGGAGAGGTTGTTGTCCTGGCACCACACTGCCAGGTCTCTGACTTCCCTATAGGCTGTCTCATCATTGTCGGTGATCAGGCTTACCACTGTTGTCGTCAGCAAACCAAATTATGGTGTTGGAGTCGTGCTTGGCCACGCAGTCGTGGGTGAACAGGGAGTACAGGAGGGGACTGGAAACGCATCCCTAGTGGATCAGCGTGGCAGATGTGTTGTTGCCTACCCTCACCACCTGGGGGCAGCCCGTCAGGAAGTCCAGGATCCAGTTGCAGAGGGAGGTGTTTAGTCCCAGGGTCCTTAGCTTAGTAATGCACTTTGTGGGCACTATGGTGTTGAATGAGGAGCTTGAGTCAATGAATAGCATTCTCACATAGGTGTTCTTTTTGTCCAGATGGGAAAGGGCAGTGTGGATTGAGATTATGCCATCTGTGGATCTATTGGGGCAGTATGCGATTTGTAGTGGATCTAAGGTTTCCGGGATGATGGTGTTGAAGTGAGCCATGACCAGCCTTGTTTGACTGATGGTGTGTGTCTGGATGGTGAGACACACTGCCATTCATTCTGACTGGATGGATGGATGGTGAGACCATAGCAATAGAATGGACATCCCCATTCAAGTCCCTCCCGCATCCCTTTCCCTCCCGCACCACTCAGTTAATCAGCAGTTTCAGCAAGCTGATGCACAGAGTCTAATCCTGATCACATAGTGAGTTGTCAATTTGGGATGCAAGGTGATTTGTAGACCAGTGATTCTGCACAGTCTGACTGCAATGGACCGATCTGGAACACACACCATGTCTTTACCTCCGAGACCCCCCCCTCCCACCACCGAGTGTTATCACATGAAGTAACCCTGTCTGATGGTGTCTGTCTGTGTGCCTTGCTTTGCTTCACAGGAAGAGGCTGTACATGGATGTGTTTGAGTACACGCGTCCCATGATGCACCCGGAGGCGGGGAAGTTCTTCCAGATTAACCCAGAGGAGTACGAGCAGCCCAACCCGTGGAAAGAGAGCTTTCAGCAGCTGGTAGGACTATGACCTCTATACCCCAACTGTCCTAATTGTTACTCACCTCTGTCCTCTACCCTCACTGTTAGCTCTCACCTCTGATCTCAGGACAGGGATTGTTTACAAACAATTACCTCTGACCTCTACCCTCACTGTCGTCACTTACCTCTGACTTCTGTAAACTCACACTGTACTCTGACCTCTAAACCTTCACTGTTACTCAACCAAATACAGTCAATTCGGAAAGTATTCAGACCCCACGTCTGTAGCCATGAAATGCTTTGAAAGGCTGGTCATGGCTCACATCAACACCATTATCCCAAAAACTCTAGACCCACTCCAATTTGGATACCGCCCCAACAGATGATGCAATCTCTATTGCACACCACACTGCCCTTTCCCACCTAGACAAAAGGAACATCTACGTGAGAATGCTATTCATTGACTACAGCTCAACGCTCAACACCATAGTGCCCTCAAAGCTCATCACTAAGCTAAGGACCCTGGAACTAAACACCTCCCTCTGCAACTGGATCCTGGACTTCCTGACGGGCCGCCCCCAGGTGGTAAGGGTAGGTAACAACACATCTGCCACGCTGATCCTCAACACAGGGGCCCCTCAGGGGTGCGTGCTCAGTCCCCTCCTGTACTATCTGTTCACCCATGACTGCGTGGCCAGGCACGACTCCAACACCATCATTAAGTTTGCCAACGACAAAACGGTGGTAGGCCTGATCACCGACAACGATGAGACAGCTTATAGGGAGGAGGTCAGAGACCTGGCAGTGTGGTGCCAGGATAACATCCTCTCGCTCAACGTGGTCAAGACAAAGGAGATAATTGTGGACTACAGGAAAAGAGGAGCGAGCACGCCCCCACTTTCATCGATGGGGCTGTAGTGGAGCAGATTGAGAGTTTCAAGTTCCTTGGTGTCCACATCACCAACATACTATCATGTTCCAAACACACCAAAACAGTTGTGAAGAGGGCACGACAAAACCTATTCCCCCGCAGGAGAGTGAAAAGATTTGGCATGGGTCCTCAGATCCTTAAAAAGTTCTATAGCTGCACCACCAGCATCCTGACTGGTTGCATCACCGCCTGGTATGGCAACTGCTCGGCCTCTGACCGCAAGGCACTACAGAGGGTAGTGCGTATGGCCCAGTACATCACTGGGGCCAAGCTTCCTGCCATCCAGGACCTCTATACCAGGCTGTGTCAGAGGAAGGCCCCAAAAATTGCCAAAGACTCTAGCCACCCTAGTCATAGACTGCTCTCTGCTACTTCACGGCAAGCAGTACCGGAGCGCCAAGTCTAGGTCCAAAAGGCTTCTTAACAGCTTCTACCCCCAAGCCATAAGACTGCTGAACAGCTAATCAAATGGCTACCCGGACTATTTGCATTGTTCCCATCCCCATTTTTACGCTGATGCTACTCTGTTTATTATCCATGCATAGTCACTTTAGCTCTACCTACATGTGCATATTACCTCAATTACCTGGACTAACCGGCGCCCCCGCACATTGACTCTGTACCGGTATCCCCTGTATATCGCCTCGCTACTGTTATTTTATTGTTGCTCCTTAATTATTTTTCATTTTATCTATTTATTTTTTACTTCAGTATATTTTAGTAAATACTTTCTTAACTAACAATACAGTTAACACTTTTTTTTCTTAAGGGCTTGTAAGTAAGTATTTCACTCTAAGATCTACACCTGTTGTATTTGGCGCATGTGACAAATACAAATTGATTTGTTACAGACTTATTCTAAAAAAAAATAATAATAATAATTAAATCCTCATCAATCTACACACAATACCCCATAATGACAAAGCAAAATGTTTATTTTTAAATTTGCTAATTTATTCAAAATAAAAAAACTGAAATATCACATTTTACTCAGTACCTTGTTGAAGCACCTTTGGCAGTGACTTCAGCCTCTAGTCTTTTTTGGGTATGATGCTACAAGCTTGGCACAACTGTATTTGGGGAGTTTCTCCCATTCTTCTCTGCAGATCCTCTCAAGCTCTGTCAGGTTGGATGGGGAGCGTCGCTGCACAGCTATTTTCAGGTCTCTCCAGAGATGTTCAAGTCGGGCTCTGGCTGGGCCAATCAAGGACATTCAGAGACTTGTCCCAAAGCCACACCTGCATTGTCTTGGCTGTGTGCTTAAGGTCATTGTCCTGTTGGAAGGGGAACCTTCACCCCAGTCTGAGGTCCTGAGAGCTCTGGAGCAGGTTTTCATCAAGGATCTCTCTGTACTGACTAGTCTCACAGTCCCTGCCGCTGAAAAACATCCCCACAGCATGATGCTGTCACCACCATGCTTGATGGTGCCAAGTTTCCTCCAGACATTTACGCTTGGCATTCAGCCCAAAGAGTTCAATCTTGGTTTTATCAGACCAGAAAACCTCGTTTCTCATGGTCTTGGAGTCCTTTAGGTGCCTTTTGGCCAACTCCAAGCGGGCTGTCATGTGCCTTTTACTGAGGAGTGGCTTCCGTCTGGTCACTAACTTAAAAGGCCTGATTGGTGGAGTGCTGCATAGATGGTTGTCCTTCTGGAAGGTTCTCCCATCTCCACAGAGGGACTCTGGAGCTGTCAGAGTGACCATCAGCTCTTGGTCACCTCCCTGATCAAGGCCCTTCTCCGATTGCTCAGTTTGGCCGGGCAGCCAGCTCTTGGAAGAGTCTTGGTGGTTCCAAACTTATTCCATTTCAGAATGATGGGAGGCCACTGTGTTCTTGGGGACCTTCAATGTTGCAGAAATATTTTGGTACCCTTCCCCAGATCTGAGGTCTCGACAAAATCCTGTTTCGGAGTTCTATGGACAATTCCTTCAACCTCATGGCTTGGTTTTTGCTCTGACATGTACTGTCAACTGTGGAACCTTTTATATAGACAGGTGTGTGCCTTTCCAAATCATGTCAAATCAATTGAATTTACCACAGGTGGACTCCAATCAAGATGTAGAAACATCTCAAGGATGATCCATGGAAACAGGAAGCACCAGAGCTCAATTTCGAGTCTCATAGGAAAGGGTCTGAATACTTATGTAAATAAGGTATTTCCGGGGTTTTTTGTAGTACATTTGCAAAAAAATCTAAACTTTGTCATTTTGTAGTATTGTGTGTAGATTGAGGGAAATTGTGTATTTAATTGATTTTAGAATAAGGCTGTAACAAATGTGGAAAAAGTGAAGGGGTCTAAATTCTTTCTGAATGCATTGTAGATACTGCTGCTGCTAAAACGTACTGTCAATAGTTTGTACAGACGTATGCATGCAAGAACAGAGTCTCAGTAATTCTAATTCTATGGCGCAAGTAGTCCCAGTGGAGTCTAATATCACTTGAGGTTGCTGTGATTCTAGAGGGAATCTCACCATAAGTATTACTGTGTAATAATAGCAATGGCTAGATTCATTATTCTTTTGCTTTCAGTATAAAGGAGCGCACGTGAAGACAGGGTTCGCAGAACACTTCTACAGTAATCCTGCCAGATACAAAGGAAGAGAGAACATGCTTGTAAGAGTTGTTTGTTTCAGAGAGTTTAAGGGACAGTTTCCTTGACACAGATTGAGCCTAGTCCTGTACTAAAATGCACACTGATTGAAGAATGTCAATTTAAATAGGCCTAACTTTTTAGTTTAGGACTAGGCTTCTCAATCTGGGAAACTGGCCCAGAGAGTTCTGTTTGTTTTAAGGTTGTTATTGAGTGATTTGTCATCATGTGTTCACTGTGACTTGGCTTTAACACACTTCTCTGTTCTTCCTCAGTACTATGACACCATAGAGGATGCACTGGGGGGTGTTCAGGAGGCCCACTTTGACGGCCTCATATTCGTCCACTCTGGGGTCTACACTGACGAGTGGATCTACATAGAGTCACCCATCACAATGATCGGAGCTGGTACGTATTCATTATTGAGTTGACCTACTGTCTGTTTGTTGTCTATCTGTACCAGTGGTTCCCAACCTTTTTTGGTTACTGTACCACCAAATACATTTTGCTCTGCTTGTAGGCCTGTGGTCTCAGGAGTCTTCTCAAGTACCCCCTGTGGATAGGCCAAGTACCCCCACTGAGTTATACCACTTGACCTGTTAACTAGGTTAATTGATTGTCATTGCTGGACACTTTTAGCCCGATGTTGTTTTCCTAACCTCGCCCTTTTAATCCTAACGACGTTCATTTTTCAACAGCACCTGGTAAAGTAGCGGACAAAGTGATCATTGAGAACACCAGAGACTCCACGTTTGTCTTCATGGAGGGCTCAGAGGATGCATACGTTGGCTACATGACCATCAAGGTGAGATATTATCCATGACTTATGTAATATGACTCTAGCCTAGCTGACTGACTCTGTACATTAGTGGTCCACATGTCATTGTAAATACAGCTGGTCTAAAACAAAGGGCAGTCTTGACATATCAGTTGTGGTTGTTAGTCATATGTTATGAATATGACTCATATCTTAGTAATATAATATATGCCATTTAGCAGAAGCTTTTATCTACTTTTAGCCTGACGTTTGTCATGTCTTAGTAATATCTTAGTCATGTAATTAACTTGTCTAACTCCTGTATGTTTGTGGTCCTTTAGTTTAATCCTGATGATAAGTCTGCCCAGCACCACAACGCCCACCACTGTCTGGAGATTACAGTCAACTGCAGCCCCAGCATTGACCACTGCATCATACGCAGCACTTGCACAGGTACCTTACAACACAATGTCTTCATCTCCCCACAGACCTACATGCCTTTCATAAAAGATAGTATTACCCTCACAGACCTACATGCCTTTCATAAAAGATAGTATTACCCTCACAGACCTACATGCCTTTCATAAAAGATAGTATTACCCTCACAGACCTACATGCCTTTCATAAAAGATAGTATTACCCTCACAGACCTACATGCCTTTCATAAAAGATAGTATTACCCTCACAGACCTACATGCCTTTCATAAAAGATAGTATTACCCTCTCAGAACTACATGCCTTTCATAAAAGATAGTATTACCCTCTCAGAACTACATGCCTTTCATAAAAGATAGTATTACCCTCGCAGAACTACATGCCTTTCATAAAAGATAGTATTACCCTCTCAGAACTACATGCCTTTCATAAAACATAGTATTACCCTCACAGAACTACATGCCTTTCATAAAAGATAGTATTACCCTCTCAGAACTACATGCCTTTCATAAAACATAGTATTACCCTCTCAGAGCTACATGCCTTTCATAAAACATAGTAGTACCCTCTCAGACCTACATGCCTTTCATAAAACATAGTATTACCCTCTCAGAACTACATGCCTTTCATAAAACATAGTATTACCCTCTGTCCTACTTAGTGCAGTCCAATTATGGGTAATTGATTGATTTTGTTATTTATAGGGCCTTTTCATTTTGGATTGCATTTTGACTCCCAAATGCATAATAATTATCATAGCGCATAGGCTTCTACTCTTTAAAATAATGCTGGAGCTATGCTAGCTATTTTCAGTGTCTTCAACACATTCAATTGAGACAGTGGGTATCTGTCTAAGTCTAACGTAGTCGATTCACGTGGCTCTAGCATGCTGACCTTGCTGGCTTGGCTCTAGCATGCTGACCTTGCTGGCTCTACACCTGTTTGTTTCAGTGGGCTCAGCGGTCTGTGTGAGCGGCCAGGGAGCTTGTCCCACCATCAAACACTGCAACATCAGCGACTGTGAGAACGTGGGGCTTTACATTACCGACCATGCACAGGTAGGTAATGCAAACACACACACACACACACACACACACACCTCTCTTTCCTTATGGCACTTGATAACTCAAATAATCCCATTTCCAAGATTCTGCTGTGAAACTGACACTCTGTGTTTCCAGGGTATCTATGAGGACAACGAGATCTCCAACAACGCTCTGGCTGGGATCTGGGTGAAAAACCATGGCAACCCCATCATCAGACGGAACCACATCCACCACGGCAGAGACGTGGGCGTCTTCACTTTCGACCACGGCATGGTGAGATGACACTCCATATTGGTCTGGTCTCTATTGGTCTGGTCTGGCTACCACTGAGATGACACTCCATATTGGTCTGGCTACCACTGAGATGACACTCCATATTGGTCTGGCTACCACTGAGATGACACGCAATATTGGTCTGGTCTCTATTGGTCTGGTCTGGCTACCACTGAGATGACACGTCATATTGGTCTGGTCTCTATTGGTCTGGTCTGGCTACCACTGAGATGACACTCCATATTGGTCTGGCTACCACTGAGATGACACTCCATATTGGTCTGGCTACCACTGAGATGACACGCAATATTGGTCTGGTCTCTATTGGTCTGGTCTGGCTACCACTGAGATGACACGTCATATTGGTCTGGCTACCACTGAGATGACACGTCATATTGGTCTGGCTACCACTGAGATGACATGTCATATTGGTCTGGTCTGGCTACCACTGAGATGACACGTCATATTGGTCTGGTCTGGCTACCACTGAGATGACACGTCATATTGGTCTGGTCTGGCTACCACTGAGATGACACGTCATATTGGTCTGGTCTGGCTACCACTGAGATGACACGCCATATTGGTCTGGTCTGGCTACCACTGAGATGACACGCCATATTGGTCTGGTCTGGCTACCACTGAGATGACACGCCATATTGGTCTGGTCTGGCTACCACTGAGATGACACGCCATATTGGTCTGGTCTGGCTACCACTGAGATGACACGCCATATTGGTCTGGTCTGGCTACCACTGAGATGACACGCCATATTGGTCTGGCTACCACTGAGATGACACGTCATATTGGTCTGGCTACCACTGAGATGACACGTCATATTGGTCTGGTCTCTATTGGTCTGGTCTGGCTACCACTGAGATGACACGTCATATTGGTCTGGCTACCACTGAGATGACACGTCATATTGGTCTGGTCTGGCTACCACTGAGATGACACGTCATATTGGTCTGGTCTGGCTACCACTGAGATGACACGCCATATTGGTCTGGTCTGGCTACCACTGAGATGAAACGCCATATTGGGTTGGCTACCACTGAGATGACACGCCATATTGGTCCATTGTGGCCAGCTCATTGTCTACTGTAGTGACTTAAGGCGCCATCTCAATTCATCTTACCTCCATCTCTTGCATCCTCTCACCTATTGCAAGAGAAAGTCCAAGGTCTCTTCCCTCTGACCTTCTTCTCCAATGTGTTTTGAGAAGGAGAGGATGCAAGGTAACAAGGAAAGAAGAATTGAGGAAGAACGTTAGTGTACTGTAGAACCTCAGTCTGCAGCCGTTTCTTCTTAAAGAGAAGTGTTGGCTTGCAGTTTAATCCATGTGTAGGTTTTAGAGACGCACCACTGATTTTAGTTACATAAACCTTAATCCACAGCTTTTCCCTTTTAAAAACATGTAAATGTGTTCCTACTCACACTGTAGCTTCGTTACATAAGACATTGGATTGAGGTAATTTTCTCAAGAGGAAAGAACCGTTTAGCACCTTGCTCTTCTGAAACGTATTAGAGAAGGTCCAAGGTTCCTCCCCACTGACCATCTTCTCCAATGCTTTTGGAAAAGGAGGCAAGGAGAGAGGATGCAACGAATCGAGAAAATATGAATTGAGAAAGAGCCTTGGCATTCTGATTATTTTGACTGACTGTGACTGTCACCCCCTGCAGGGCTACTTTGAGAGCTGCAACATCCACAGGAACCGCATAGCTGGCTTCGAGGTGAAGGCGTACGCCAACCCCACGGTGGTGCGCTGTGAGATCCACCACGGACAGACGGGAGGGATCTACGTGCACGAGAAGGGCCGAGGACAGTTCATCGAGAACAAGATCTATGCAAACAACTTTGCTGGAGTGTGGATCACCTCCAATAGTGATCCTACAATAAGGTCAGTGGGGTTTTAAAGTCAAACACTCACTATCTCTCTCTCTCTCTCCCCCCTCTTTCCCTGTTTCTATATCGCTCGCGCTGTTGTCTGTTATACAACCCATATTAAGTTAAATTGATTCTGATGTGTAAATGGATACTCTGATGAAATTTTTCCACGTTGTGTCAATCACAGGGGCAACGCTATCTTCAACGGTAACCAGGGCGGAGTTTACATATTCGGTGATGGGCGAGGCCTCATCGAGGGGAACGATATCTACGGTAACGCCTTGGCAGGGATCCAGATCAGGACAAACAGCTGCCCCATCGTACGACACAACAAGATCCACGACGGACAGCACGGGGGCATCTATGTGGTAGGGCTTTCTTATAACTTGTTTTAATGTGTATTTAAAGAAAGCATGTAGTCAAATGTGTAGCAAATATTCTGAGACTTATAGCTGTGATTTATTTGCAAGCCTTTAGCATATTTAACTACTAGCCCACCTTATTAGTGTCTGAAAATAAAATGCTCTAAAACGCTAGGCAGGTAGCCAAGCGGCTAAGAGCGTTGGGTCAGTAACCGAAGGTTGCTGGTTTTAATCCCCGAGCCGACTAGGTGAAAAATCAGCCCATGTGCCCTTGAGCAAGGTACTTAAACCTAATTGCTCCTGTAAGTCGCTCTGGATAAGAGTGTCTGTCTGCTAAATGACGAAAATGTAAATTGATACAGAGCCATCTTGTAGTCAATGGACTCTGAAAGACGGGACAGTTCTCATTGGATAAGGGTATTAGTAATGTCATGAATATGTGTGTCTCCCCTGTAGCATGAAAAGGGACAGGGGGTGATAGAGGAGAACGAGGTGTACAGCAACACGCTGGCAGGAGTGTGGGTGACTACAGGAAGCACACCTGTCCTCAGGAGGAACAGGATACACAGTGGGAAACAGGTACGGAGATGGAGAGAGACCCGTCTGTCTGTTCAGATGGCTCTATGGGCTACTCATCTCTTACAGATGAATGAATGAAATTTGACAATAACCTGCAAACTAAACACTTGCCCTTGTGTGGGTCATACAGGTTGGCGTCTACTTCTACGACAACGGCCATGGAGTGTTGGAGGACAATGATATCTACAACCACATGTACTCCGGAGTTCAAATCAGGTCAGTGAGAGAGCAGGAACTCAAAATGAATGGCCAACCATACATATATGCATTGATTGATTGATGGTTAATGTTTCCCACTGTAACAGAACTGGCAGCAATCCCAAAATCAGACGAAACAAGATCTGGGGAGGTCAAAATGGAGGCATTCTGGTTTACAACTCAGGTGAGAAACCAGTATCTATTATTCTGTCTTTATCCATCCTCCTCTCACACTGCTTGATCTTGTCTGGATAGGGGTGAAGCAAGCACACGTCTTCTTCAGAAAGTGTACCTTTCTACATTTTAAATTCATGTGCAGAACAGTGAAGACACCCTGGACTCACAGGTTCTGAGTGAAGTGGACCAATCAAATTCCTGTGTAATTCAGATGCTCCCGCATGAACCTTCTAACCAGGATAAATGAAAGGGAGACCTATTGGCTGATATATTGACTCTGTTTCAGGTTTGGGCTTCATCGAGGACAATGAGATTTTTGACAACGCCATGGCAGGGGTGTGGATAAAGACTGACAGCAACCCCACTCTCCGAAGGAATAAGATCCACGACGGGAGAGACGGAGGGATCTGTATATTCAACGGAGGACGAGGTTTACTGGAGGAGAATGATATATTCAGGAATGCCCAAGCAGGGGTCCTCATCAGCACCAACAGCCACCCCGTCCTGAGGAAGAACAGAATATTTGACGGCTTCGCTGCAGGTGCATTATGCAATTCTAGAAAGCAGGGTTCAATCCAGGTCGTGTTCATTAGGCACCATATGGTGGAAAGTGGAATGAAATGAGAGGGAGGGACTACCTGGATTTGTCCAATAAGAAATCCAAATGTTCTGTTTTCCATTGTGTGCCCTAATGAACACAGCCTACCAGTATTTTGCTTTGTATCCTTTTGATTAATAGTAGACAAAGAGTGAGGCCCAATCCAAAATGTGGAAGTTAAACCATGTTGCTTATACCAATCAAATCCTCTTGGATCTCCACAAGTGCTTAGGGGTCAGGCCTGAATCTCCACTTCCTCCACGCTGATCCTGACCTGTCTCTGTCCACCAGGTATTGAGATCACCAATCATGCCACGGCAACCCTGGAGGGAAATCAGATCTTCAATAACCGCTTTGGAGGGTTGTTTCTCGCATCTGGTGTCAACGTTACAATGAAAGGTAAGAGGGGGGAAAGGGGAGGACAATGTGTCACCATGATGTGATTTGTGGATGATTTATTCCTGGAATCTAGCATTGTAGGATCTACTTACATCAGTTAGTCTTTGTCAAAATTGAATTATCTTAAATTGCCTCTTCATTACTTTTTCTCATCTGTACCTGGACTGATCCAACTACACCTGTCCTCCTGTCTCTCCAGATAACAAAATAATGAACAATCAAGATGCCATTGAAAAAGCTGTGAGCAGAGGTCAGTGCCTGTACAAGATTTCAAGTTACACCAGCTATCCAATGCACGATTTTTACAGGTAATAATTTCTTACCCTATATATCTAACTTCTACCAGTGGGATTTTCCAGAAAGCAGGATTATTAAATTAGCCATTTAAACTTTGATAAACAGCCACTTAACTCTTCACTTTCTGGTTGATTTGAGAACGCTATGTTCTGAAAATAACATTATCAAGCAATGTTGGACAGTTAGCTGGCTAACTCATTGATCCAGCTCTCTGCAACAGGCCCCAGCTGTCCACTTTAATCGATGTAACCTGGACAACTCGTTTGGCTCATCACCTGTTTCTTTGTTCTGTCCCTCCGTGTGGTCAGGTGTCACACCTGTAACACAACAGACCGCAACGCCATCTGTGTGAACTGCATCAAGAAGTGCCACCAGGGACACGACGTCGAGTTCATTAGGCATGATAGGTACGTTACTGTTCTCTTGTTAATAAGACCCATACACACTGTATTTTACAGCGATACTTCATTCTAAATGACTTTGCAGATATTCAAATTAGATCTGGTTTTGTTGCAGAACCTCTTCCTCTTGTGCCAAATGAAATGTCACATTCAAACGTGTTAGTATCTCGTCAGTAATTGACTTTAATTTATAAAAAATAGTGTACAGATCCAACTGGATATCTGCTAGTATTTCAGTGGCTACTTGATCAGTTAGTTTAGTCTTCCATGTCATTTCCAGCATAATTCTTTCTTTTGTCTTCGCTGTAGATTTTTCTGTGACTGTGGAGCCGGGACGTTGTCAAACCCCTGCACGCTAGCCGGAGAGCCCACGCACGACACGGACACACTGTACGACTCAGCCCCTCCTATAGAGTCCAATACGCTGCAACACAACTGAGCTGGACCCCCCCCCCCGGACCCTTCCAGGCCTTTTCCCTATATAGTGCACTACTTTTGACTCAAACCCTATGCTGGCCCTGGTCAAAACTAGTGCACTGTAGGGAATAGGGTGTCATTTTGGACAGAGACTCCTGTTTGTTCAGCTCAGCTAACTAGTCCACCTATGGGGAGGATGAAAAATACAAACTTATAAATATTACACAATGTAAAAATGACTTAAAAAAAATATGGAAAAAAATGGATGTCAAGCTGAAAGGAGACATGACATTTCTGCTGTGGATGCACTGACTGCTTGCAGCGCTTCTCTTTTTATT
Organism: Salvelinus namaycush; assembly: GCF_016432855.1. NCBI lineage: Eukaryota > Metazoa > Chordata > Actinopteri > Salmoniformes > Salmonidae > Salvelinus > Salvelinus namaycush. The sequence goes on from NC_052341.1 coordinate 13,019,591, forward strand.
TTCCTTCCCAGCAACATGTTGACGAGGAGGCAATGGGACTTGGTCGGTGATGAATGGGTATTCTTATTCCCTTCATAGGGTACTACTTTTGACCAGGGCCAGCATTAGGTTCCTAGTCAAAAGTACCCTATGAACTGAATAGGGTGCCATGTCAGATATTGACTCAGGTTGGAGAATTCATGGGAAACATTTCAGCTTTATAGCGGAGCTGTGGATGGACGCTAGACATTTTAATGCCCCTCCCTGCCTTTCTTGGCGAAGTGAAGTCAGACTGCAGTTATTGTACAGAGCCATACGAGGAACTAGTTCCTCAGGCAGAGGAGGCAGAGCCTCGCCACACACTGCTTCTGTCTCCGGCAGCAAACCGTTGTGCTGGTATATGTATGGTTACAGAAAAAAATTGACCTAGCACTTCGGGGGTTTTTTAAGAAAAAAGATTTTAAATGCTCTTCTCATGTAGTTTTGTATTTTCATGCAGAAATGTTACTGTACTTGAATGTCTTTATTAAATATATACTTTTTTTTTTTGGTTATTACCCCCCAGACTTGGTGTAATGTCGCAGTATCTACATTCTTTCTGTGAAAGAGAACAAAGCAACATTGACTATTTTAAGAGACTTAAGAAAAGCTGCAAAAAATACATTGGTCTTGTTAAAAACTTTTAGAATTGATCTAGAACTGTGGCCATTTTGGTTTTGACTCTTTGAACACCCAAATACATTTGTCTGCAATATGGAGATAAGGAACCATGAATGCTTCGCTACATATTTCCTATTATTTGGACCACACTGGAGGTAAACCTCTGTATTAAGGGCTGGATTCAATCGGTATCTTCCGCGTTAAAATGTAAAGGACATTTCTGACTGAGCTGACATGCAGCGTTTACCGATGACGTTGCCAAACATAGGAACATTGCCTTTAAAATTTAACTCGAGCTATAATGCGGATCCTCTGCGATACTGATTGAATCCAGCTGTCCTGGTTAACATGGCGCTTTTCTAGCCTGGTCCCAGATCTGTTTGTTCTGTCTTGCAAATGCCTCTGGTTGTCATTTCCCATAATGACCATAGGTGTTGGCAATGCCACACAAACCGATCTGAGCCCAGGTTAAGGCAAATATTTTCACATTGGAGTAAAGCATTGCCAGAGATCTTTTTCTAAAGTAAAGCTCTTAAATATATAACCAGTATATGGTGTGACTGTGGGTTCTCAAACAGCCAGAATTGTATGCATGTACCATAACATCTAGACTTAATATATTGTGGAGTATTCAATAACCATTTTGTAGATGCTAGTGTGAATTAAAAGGGTTTAATTTCCTAGATAGAGGAAAGTGGTCATTCTTTTAAAATAAACTTTATTAGATCATAATATTTGTGATGATGGAAAGGGGAGAAGAGCAAACTATAAAGAACAAAACATGGATTCAGAGATGTGAAAGGTTTTAAATGTTGCAAATAGACTGAAGACAGTTTCCTATTCTGAAAGAATCATTTCTACTCGATACAACATTCAAATTAGAAATGTAACGTTCTCTTTAACAGGCCCAAAAAACAAAACGCCTTCATCTTCACAGGTTGCTGATCATCCGGACGAGCAAGGCAAACTGTGTGCTGGCTGCTGTGGGGTCTTCAGCATACAAGCACAGCTTCCTGTGGAGCAAAAAATATGGAAAAATAACACTAGTTACTTGAAGACTTGTATATACAAAACATTAAGAACACCTGCTCTTTCCCTGACAGACTGACCAGGTGAACCCTATGATCCCTTATCGATGTCACTTGTTAAATCAATGTAGACTAAACAAAAATATATATTTTTTACTGAGTTACAGTTCATAAAGAAATCAGTCAATTGGAATACAGATATGCATCTATTGGTCACAGATACCTTAAGTAGGGGTGTGAATCAGAAAACCAGTCAGTATCTGGTGTGACTGCCTCAGGCAGCGAGACATCTCCTTCGCATAGAGTTGATTGTGGCCTGTATAATTGTCCCACTAATGGCTAATGCAAAGTTGCTGGACACTGGCGGGAACTGGAACACGCTGCCGTACATGCCGATCCAGAGCATCCCAAATATGATCAATGGATGACTTGTCCGGATGAGTATGCAGGCCATGGAAAAACTGGGACAGTTTCAGCTTCCAGAAATGATGTACAGATCCTTGCGACACTGGGCCGTGCATTATCATGCTGAAACATGAGGTGATGGCGGCAGATGAATGGCACGACAATGGGCCTCAAGATCTCATTGTATCTCTGTGCAATCATATTGTCGGGATTCATCCGTGAAGAGCACACTTCTCCAGCATGCCAGCAGCCATCGAAGGTGAGCATTTGCACACTGAAGTCTGTTACGACAAACTGCAGTCAAGTCAAGACCCTGGTGAGGATGACGAGCAAAGATGAGCTTCCCCGAGACGGTTTCTGACAGTTTGCAAACCCAGTTTTGTCAGGGTGGCAGGTCTCAGACAATTCCGCAGGAGTAGAAGCCGGATGGGGAGATCCTGGGCTGCCGTGGTTTCACGGTCTGCGGTTGTGAGACCGGTTGGACATACTGCCACATTCTCTAAAACAACGTTTAAAACAATCAATTCTCTGGCAAAGCTCTGGTGGACATTCCTGCAGTCAGCATGCCAATTGTATGCCACTTCAAATCTTGAGACATGTGGCATTGTGTTGTGTAACAAAACTGCAGATTTTAGAGTGGCCTTTTAATTGTCCCCAGCACATGATCATGCTGTTTAATCAGCTTCTTGATATGCCACACATGTGAGGTGGATGGATTATCTTGGCAAAGGAGAAATGCTCACAAACAGGGATGTAAACGCATTTTGCCCAAAATTTGAGAGAAATAAGCTTTGTGTGTATGGAACATTTCTGGGATCTTTTATTTAAGCTCATGAAACTTGGGACCAACACTTTGCATGTTGCATTTATATTTTTGTTCAGTGTACATGAAGGGGAGGAAACAGATTAAAGAAGGATTTTTAAGCCTTGAGACAATTAAGACATGGATTGTGTATGTGTGCCATTCAGAGAGTGAATGGGCAAGACAAATGTCAGTGCCACGCGCACCAGTTTGTCAAGAACTGCAACGCTGCTGGGTTTCACACACAACAGTCTCCTGCGTGTATTAAGAATGGTCCACCACCCAAAGGACATCCAGCCAACTTAACAACTATGGGAAGCATTGAGTCAACACGGGCCAGCATCCTTGTGGAACGCTATCTACACCTTGTAGAGTTCATGCCTCAACGAATTTAAGCTGTCCTGAGGGCAAAAAGGCAGTGGGCAACTCAATATTATGGTGTTCCTAATGTTTGGTATACTCAGTTTACTTCTACATGTACAGTTGAAGTCGGAAGTTTACATACACTTAGGTTGGAGTCAAACTCGTTTTTCAACCACTCCACAAATGTCTTGTTAACAAACTATAGTCGGTTAAGACATTACTTTGTGCATGACACAAGTAATTTTTCCAACAATTGTTTACAGACATTGTATCACAATTCCAGTGGGTCAGAAGTTTACATACACTAAGTTGACTGTGCTTTTAAACAGCTTGGAAAATTCCAGAAAATTGTGTCATGGCTTCTGATAGGCTAATTGACATAACTTGAGTCAATTGGAGGTGTACCTGTGTATGTATTTCAAGGCCTACCTTCAAACCCAGTGCCTCTTTGCTTGACATCACAGGAATATCAAAATAAATCAGCCAAGACATCAGAAAACAAATTGTAAACCTCCACAAGTCTGGTTCATCCTTGGGAGCAATTTCCAAATGCCTGAAGGTACCACGTTCATCTGTACAAACAATAGTACTCAAGTATAAACACCATGGGACCACGCAGCCGTCATACCACTGAGGAAGGAGACGCGTTCTTTCTCCTAGAGATGAACATTCTTTAGTGCGAAAAGTGCAAATCAAAAAGTATCTATATCCACAGTAAAATGAGTCCTATATCGACATAACCTGAAATGCTGCTCAGCAAGGAAGAAGCCACTGCTCCAAAACTGCCATAAAAAAGCCAGACTACGGTTTGCAACTGCACATGGGGACAAAGATCGTAATTTTTGGAGAAATGTCCTCTGGTCTGATGAAACAAAAATAGAACTGTTTGGCCATAATGACCATCGTTATGTTTGGAGGAAAAAGGGGGAAGCTTGCAAGCTGAAGAACGCCACCCCAACCGTGAAGCACGGGGGTGGCAGCATCATGTTGTGGGGGTGCTTTGCTGCAGCAGGGACTGGTGCACTTCACAAACTAGATGGCATCATGTGGATGGAAAATTATGTGGATATATTGAAGCAACAGCTCAAGACATCAGTCAGGAAGTTAAAGCTTTGTCGCAAATGGGTCTTCCAAATGGACAATGACCCCAAGCATACTTCCAAAGTTGGGAAGGTGATGAAAATAAAAGCTGAAATAAATAATTCTCTATACTATTATTCTGACATTTCACATTCTTAAAATAAAGTGCTGATCTTAAGACAAGGAATTTTTACTAGGATTAAATGTCAGGAATTGTGAAAAACTGAGTTTAAATGTGTATGTAAACTTCCGACTTCACTGTAACTACAGTTCAACACATACTTGAAGACTCGTAGGGAAATGGTGCTCCTCTCAAACTCCTTGGCCTTCCTGTGGCCTGATTGAATAACATCCTCAGGCAGGTTGGCGAGGCGAGCAGCGTTGAAACCGTAGCTTTTAGGACATGCTCCCGCGATAAACTTGTAGAGGAAGGTGATGGTCTCCTGACTAGGGTCCTCATCTCCCTCATTCTCCACCATACAGGCCTGAGGGGGACAGAGTGATGGGTTAATTGCTTGAACTTAGAGGAAGGTGATGTCTCCTGGCTAGGGTCCTCATCTCCTTCTTTCTCCACAATACAAGCCTGATAGGGGAAGACTGACTGGTTGATTAAAGGCCCAGTGCAGTCAATTATGTTTGCTTAATAGACTAATAGCAAAGAGTTCCAAACTGCTCTGCTAATAACAGCTAGTTTTCGGGTTTCCCCTCCCAGACAGTACTAGGAAAATTGTTGCTTGAGAATAAGTTTAGCTAGAAAGCAATTTTTGCCAATTTTAAATTGAAATCTATTACAGTAGTCAGGTTTTTATCCAATTGGCGACAGATTTGGATTTTCATGCAAATATATATATTTTTTAAATCATAAAAGCTATATTCAAAATGTTCCTTCCAGAGATGTGTTTCCACAAAATTGACTTGTTGCATTTAAAATAATGTGCGTGATGACGTAGGGCACATAAAAATTGATTGCGGTTAAATTCGTAAGTACCAAATAAAAAAAATACAAGTCAAATGGGTTTCCATCGCATTTTTAACCCATTTTTAATGGTTTTCCTTAATTTCTTTTGCGTTATATAGCCAGTGTGCCCACTCTGATACTGGCAGGTTCGCTCTAGTCTAGCCAATGAATAGCGCTATCTACGTGCTGTTGGCTAGAACACACGTACAGCCTTCATGAGATTGTTATGGACAAACGAGCAAGAATTTTTTTATTTGTCAAACGACAGCCAAGCATCGATCATCATGTGAATAGAATAAGATCCTCAATATTTATTGGAAAGGAGCATCAAGCTCATCACCTTGCACTTTCACCAGCCTATGAAGTTCATCATAACTGATTTAATCTGTAGCCTAAAAAAACTGCATGCTCTCCCGACAAGTCGTAGTGGGAGGACCACAAGATGTCATCACGTACTTCGATATGATGGTTATTATCAATATTTGCGAAGAAAAGGATTTCCACCGACAATTCTTGCATAATTAATTTTACCGACAAAAAAAGATCCCACATTGTCTAGCGTATGTGTTTTGTGGAAGTTTCCATCAGTCCTGCCATTTGTTATCCGACATGTACTTTATTCGCATAAAAAAGGTTGGCTGGAAACCTGGTTAGAAAATAACGTAATTGTTACCCAGAAATATTTGATACGGCTATAAAACAGTCTACAATTTGTGATTGATTGACAGAGCTGAAAATAACATGTCCAGCGTATAAAATCCGAAGGCACAATATTTGTCATTGAATTGTTATGTCCGTGTACTGTGTTGATGATCATTGAGCTTGTGTGCCGTCTCCTCACCATGTGTCCGAGCCGTACAGCAGGGTTGTTGGTGTAGTCTTCTACTAAGGAGTGGTAATGTGTGGAGAAGAGGGTCCGACAGCATATCCTTTCCGCCAGCTCGTTCACCACAGCACTGGCTATCGCTGTGCCGTCATATGTGGCTGTGCCCCTTCCTGCAACACAAAGGATCAGTTTCTCACTTAAACTTTATGGGCCGATTTCCCAGACACAGATTAAGTCTTTGACTTAAAAGCATGTTCAAAAGAGAATCTTCATTGATCATGCTTTTTAGTTCCGAACTAGTTCTGGGTCTGAAACTGGCCAAAGAACTATGCCTCAGAAGTGGAGGATGAACCCAAAAGCTACATCTTCTTCTTGTAGTACCCACACCATGTTGAATTCAACACAAAGACTTAAGACAGACAAATAGATAAGAGATGTGTTGTTTACCCAGTTCATCCAGCAGCACCAGGGAGTGCTTGGTCCCATGGTGGAGGATACTAGCAGTCTCACTGAGCTCTACAAAGAAGGTGCTCTCCCCTGGAACACACATGCCAGGGTTACATTCACTTAGTTCAGGAGGACATCTTAAGGAACACAGGCCTGGGTTACATTCACTTAGTTCAGGAGGACACCTTAAGGAACACAGGCCTGGGTTATATTCACTTAGTTCAGGAGGACACCTTAAGGAACACAGGCCTGGGTTACATTCACTTAGTTCAGGAGGACATCTTAAGGAACACAGGCCTGGGTTATATTCACTTAGTTCAGGAGGACACCTTAAGGAACACAGGCCTGGGTTACATTCACTTAGTTCAGGAGGACACCTTAAGGAACACAGGCCTGGGTTACATTCACTTAGTTCAGGAGGACATCTTAAGGAACACAGGCCTGGGTTACATTCACTTAGTTCAGGAGGACATCTTAAGGAACTCCTGAGACTCTGGGAAAACACTTATGTATCTCAACCCTTATGCCCAAAGTTTGCACTTGTTCACTTCACACTTAATAGGAAAGGTTGAATAAATATGGTCAAAACTCCCAGTTGCCCATGCTTACACCAATCAAATACTTTTAAAATGCACAGGGAGCAGTGCACAAGTCCACACTTCAGAAGAATTGGGACACACCCATTCACTTCCTGGGGAGTGGGGTACGAGTCCTTACCAGCCATGATACGGTCCGATGCTCCCAAGCGTGTGAAGACTCTGTCCACAGGGGTAAAGGACAGGCTCTCAGCAGGAACATAGCAACCCAACTGGGCCAAGACCACCACCAGACCACACTGCGAGAGGAGTGACCAAGCACAGGAAAAAATACACATCAGGACCAAGGAAATCCAGAATCATATTAGTCCAGACTGTGCCAGGAACACAGAACCACCACAGATGGAAATCTAACAACGTCAAGCCAACAACTACAGGAGAAGCAAAAGTACACACAGGACCTAGGTGATGTTCAAGATCAACTGCCATTCCTGTTAAATGTTTATTTGATGTCTTTAATGTGTGATCTTGCAGCATAACCACTTTCTCTCTGGGACAAATAAAGTTGAAAGTGGAAGTTGAAAGAAAAACCCATACCTGTCTCATAAGAGTCGACTTTCCTCCCATGTTAGGCCCAGTGACCAGCACGCAGGGTGCATGTCCTTTATCCTCCTGGCCCTCCTCCTCGCCGCCAGGGCAGCCAATAGCAATGTCATTAGGGATGAAGTCATCACCGAAGAAGGTTTTGGTGACACAGGGGTGGCGGGAGCCCCTCAGGTCCAGGAAGGCTGCTGATTGGCTGATGTCACCAGGAATTAGTACTTGAGGCCGTGCCATTGGTCCTCCATCTCCTCCCTGGCTGTACCGTGTCAGACTCAGTAACACATCTACACAGGTAAAAGCAGATCCTAACTTAGTATATAAACATGCATTTTGTTTTTGGAGATATGTAGATGTGTTGTTTCTTGTGTATAAATTATGCATGTCTGAAGTTAGTTACGTCCTACAAAATAGTATTTAAAAACACACATAACGATGACATAAAATATAGACCAAATGTCAAATGCACCTAATATTGTGATTGGGGTTGCACATTTTGGGGAATATTCAGAGATGGAAACTTTCCGTGGGAATTAACGGGAATATATGGGAATTAACAGAAATATGCAAGTTAATACCTTAATACCATTTAAATGTAGATGTTTTTTGCGTTGGATATATTTACCATAACATATGGAGACAGAAACAAACCTTTTATCTTATCATAAGTAGACAATTGCAAATGATTAAATCCTTAAAATAGAAAAAAAAAATTGTTTTAATTAAATGAGATGACTCTTCACATGGGATGATTTCACTGAACAACAAAAGTGAATATTGAATGATCCATCGCATCTCCCAAAAACGTTTTCAACATTCAACGTAAAATGATAGTCTAGAAACTAAAGCTTTGGTTGTCTTCCTCTCAGGCTTCCATGTCTTCTCCCTGTACCTGGACCTCCTTAATGTCCATCTCTTGAACATCAGACTCTGAGGCCTCATCTTCACTGTCACTTCCCATCCTTGTTGAGGATGGCTTGTTGTCAGGCTCAAAAAGCCCAAAATTTGCTCAGATGGCCACCAATTTTCCAACCCTTGTATTGGTCAGCCTGTTGCGTGCTTTGGTGTGTGTGTTCCCAAACAAGGACCAGTTGCGCTCTGAGGCGGCTGATGTTGGTGGGATTTAGAGGATGATGGAGGCAACAGGGGAAAGAGCCTCCGATCCACAAAGTCCCTTCCACCAGGTGGCTGATGAGATATGTTGGCACGACTGCCATATTGCATCTCCATCCCAAAGCCCTTGCTTGGAAGTGTACTTCGCCAGACTGCCAAGAACCTTGCCCTCATCCAGGCCAAGGTGGCGAGAAACGGTAGTGATGACACCATAGGCCTTGTTGATCTCTGCACCAGACAGGATGCTCTTGTCAGCATACTTGGGGTCCAACATGTACGCTGCGGTGTGTATGGGCTTCAGGCAGAAGTCTTGACGCTTTTTGATGCATTTCAGAACTGCAGTTTCCTCTGCTTGGAGCAACCGTGAAGTGGGCAGGGCAGTACGGATTTCTTCTCTTACATCTGCAAGCAGAGTCTGAACATCAGACAGAATGGCATGGTCTCCCTCAATACGTGCAATGGCTACTGCTATAGGTTTCACTAGTCAGGCTGCTTACCACTCTCTCCCAAAATACACCATCCAGGAGGATCCTCTTGATGGGTCTGTCCATATCGGCAGACACCTTCTGGAACCTCCATCAGAGGCTAGCCAGCTAATTAGCTACTAGCTTTTCAGTCATTGTTAGCCACTGCTAGCGGTCTTTACCTTTAGGTCGGACTCCAGCTGCTTTAGCCCGGATAGCCCAGATAAATACCTGCCAGTCTGCACAGCACGATATCAGCCCTGAGCATATCGGACTGCTTTTTTCTCTCCACTACATCACCGGATTCCTGCCGCAAGCTCTGGACCATTACACCGGATCTTTGCAGCTAGCTAGTTGCTACCGAAAGGCTATTGTGGCTAACGCCCTTGTCCAGAAGCATGCACCAGCTATCCTCGAGCTAGGCCCATTTCCCGGCTAGCAAACAAAGTACACCAACTACAATACAAACAGGAAGTGAGAATTCTGAGACTGAGTTGAACATTGACCATCGCCGATTCAATTCCCTGTAAGATATGGATCTGTTTCCACTTCCTACGCCTTCCACTAGATGTCAACAGTCTGTAGAACGTGGAATGAAGCCTCTAGTGTGATGTGGGGCCGGATGGGAGGCGTTTCAGTCATTGGTCTGGCAGAATGCCAGTTCCTGGTAATGCGCTTTCCTCATGATATCGCCTTGCGTTCCATAACTTCTACAGACATGAAGGAATGCTCCGGTTGGAACGTTATTGGATATATATGATAACAACATCCTGAAGATTGATTCTCTACTTAGTTTGACCAGTTTATTCGACCTGTTATATAACCTTTTGAAGTTTGTCCGAGTTCGCCTGCATTTGCGCGAGCGTTTGGACATGTGTACTAAACATGCTAGCAAAAGTAGCTACTTAGACATAAGTAATGGACATTATCGAACAAAACAATTTATTGTGGAACTAGGATTCCTGGGAGTGCATTATGATGAAGATGATCAAAGGTAAGGGAATATTTATGATGTAATTTCGTATTTCTGTTGACTCCAACATGGCGGAGAAATATTGTTATTTTTGAGCGCCGTCTCAGATTATTGCATGGTGTGCTTTTTACGTAAAGTTTTTTTAAAATCTGACACAGCGGTTGCATTAAGAACAAGTGTATCTTTAATTATATGTAAAACATGCATCTTTCAAAGTTTATGATGAGTATTTCTGTTATTTGACGTGGCTCTCTGCAATTTCTCCGGATATTTTGGAGGCATTTCTGAACATGGCGCCAATGTAAACAGAGATTTGTGGATATAAATATGCACATTATCGAACAAAACATAAATGTATTGTGTAACATGTCCTATAAGTGTCATCTGATGAAGATCATCAAAGGTTAGTGATTAATTGTATCTCTATTTCTGCTTTTTGTGACTACTATCTTTTGCTGGGAAAATGGCTGTGTTTTTCTGTGGCTATGTACTGAGCTAACATAATTGTTTGGTGTGCTTTTGCCGTAAATCCCTTTTTGAAAATCAGACATGCTGGCTGGATTCACAACATGTGTAGCTTTAATTGTGTCTTTCATGTGTGATTTCATGAAAGATTGATTTTATAGTAATATATTTGTATTTGGCTCGCTACATTTTTTTCTGGCTTTTGGCCAAGTGGGACGCTACCGTCCCACATATCCCAGAGAAGTTAACTAGCATTGAAAAAGTTAATCCATTCTTCTGTAAAATCTGTCCCCATCTTCTGAATCATGCTTGTATAGTCAGTAGGCTACAGTAGTCTATGCTTCGCAGGGGGGGGGGCAGGTAGCTTACACACTAGCAAAGATTTTCAGTGGCAGGCAGACACTGGAATACGTTTGAGTGAGAGAGCGAGGGCTTTGCATAGGTGTTTTTTTTTTTTAAATGACAGCAAAATAAAATACAATTATAAACCAGTTCCCATGCTTTTAAAATAACAGTTATATTCCAGAACAGTAGAGATAACTTTCGTTCCAATGCAGAAACAAATTGCCCTTTTCCAGTTTTTGGTTTGGTTCAAACCCCTGCCAAATATGATTATAAAGCCTACTGTATATAATGGATGTAAAATATCAGTTTGCAAACGTGTTTAGGCATTGTCAACAAACCAATGTCTGTGGCTCACCAGGTGCATGAACTGTATCTATGGCAACCAGCAGCAACTCAATATTAAGTATAATGCACCTCAAAACAGCAAGCTGTAGGTTTATGGAATCGTTGATTCTTTTGAATTCAACTAGACCTACATGATCATGAGAAGATGTTGATCAATGTGCATTTGATTTGACTATTTAAAATACATACAAATGTTACACCAGGCAACAGATATATACCAACAATTGCCCAGGATACTCAGAAGACTCATTGAGCCAGTTAAATAAACCTAATAAATCAAAGCTTACCTAGCACAGCCATGCACTCCACCCCAGTCTGCCAGTCCCTGTAGTTCTTGTCAAAGTTGTAGAAGAGTCTTCTCATGCAGTCCTTCAGAGCTGCGTCTCTCTTCTCCTCAAGACTCTGGAGCTCTGAGAACAGACGCTCTATCTCCCTGGTCCAGTAGCGTTTCCAGCCCTTCTTAGTGGACTTCACCTGATTAAATAGAGTTCAGAAAAGTTTGCTAAACTGTCACTCCACAATATTTTACAAGACATACTACAGATTAAAAATCACATTGTGTAACACTCAGTATTTCTAATTTGGCAGACGCTTCTTTTTTGGCCCCAGCGGGAATCAAACACCTGAAAATGGCATTGCTAGCAGCCACTCTGACCTTGTACTCCTCAGGAATGTTCCTCTCCGAGACACTGTCTGGTACTTCCATCTGAAAGCGGTTCCGTCCCGTCCCCCAGTAGGTCAGGTTCCTGCAGCCCAGCCTCTTCTTCTGCCTGGCAACATTCAAGTTTGTTAACTGCATTTTACATACGCATTTGTCCAAGAAAAATATAGCAAAAAAGCTAATTTCAATTCTCCATTGGGCATGCTTTTTAGTTCAGGACTAGGTGTAATGTGACCCTGGGAAGGTGTCCTAAATGTGTTTCTCAAGAGATGAAGGTACCTGTCCAGGTAGTCCTGTAGGTCCCTCTCACAGGCCTTGATGCCACTGAGAGCCTGGTCAAACTCTGGGTCAAAGCCAGCCTTAGGGGTGATGACTCCGGTGGCGCGGGCCTTCTGGTGGTCGAAGGCTGTGTCCCAGCGTTTCAGCTCGGCCGACAGGTCAGGGAAGAGGCCCTCCTGACCGTCATCCTTCAGGTTGACCACCTGATGAGATTACATGAAATTGTACTTTATTAAATCACCAAGAAGAAAACAGTGTCATACTTCGTTACAACCATAGTAAAAACAAACACAAATACTCAACATTTAAAACAATCACAAGACAACACCAATAAATACAGGACATTTAAAAAGTACAGAATTAGTAAAGTAAAAAGCACAATTATAGTAACGGGTAGTGCTGTGGTGTGTAGTGTACAAACCTGGCGCAGCAGCCTGGACCGGAAGTCGACCGCGACCGGTCCTAGTATGGTCACAATCTCCTGCATGGTCTTGAAGCCCTCCAGAGCAGAGAGGAAGTCCGCAATCTTTTTCTTACTGTAGGTGACCTCTTCATACAGAACAGCCCTGCTGTCCGGGTGGTCCTGACCCTTCGGAGTACCGATGCTGTGGATCTTACTAAGGAGCCTCTCCAGATCAGGGAGCTTCTTGAGCAGGTCTGAGACCTCCGTAGCCTGGGCCTGCACTCCCATCAGGTCATCCAGGGCATCCAGACGTTCCCCTATAATCATTATAATACATGGGGTTTATATAGCGCATTTCAATGACCGAGCAAATCAAAAGAAATAAGACAATAGCAGACCAACCAATGAAAACAAGAACAGGGTTCAAAACAATAGGTTTCTGCATTTGTGTATTTTCGTGTTCCCCTCACCTATGGATGTGGGGTTACAGAGCGGGGAACAGAGCCACTGCTTCAGCAACCTTTTACCAAATGGAGTACTACAGGTATCCAGGCGTTCCAACAAGGTCCCCTCTGTACCCCCCGACACATTCTGCAGGATCTCTAGGTTGGCTAGGGTCACCCCATCCAGGACCATACGCTGACGGGTCTGGGAGAAGAAACTGGTCGGCCCGGCTGCCTTCTCCATCTCCACGTCCACTGGGATATATTCCTAAAATTTGGGATAAAATCATAACTTACTGCACCCCTGGAACCTCTTGCCTAGGTGCCAGGCTGTTTCTGCTCTCTTGACAACTCCATATGGAATCGTCCTGCCATGTTTGTTTTTACAGTGACAAAAGAGTAGGCAAAAGCATAAACAGATCTGGGACCGGGCTTCACCTGAAAGGCTCAAACTAACCAAACTTACAAACTACTTATTTTCCTACAACATTCACTAATTTATGGCTAGCAAATGTTCATAATACAAATTAAGCATTAAACCAATAACTTAATTGGCTTAATTATTATGGTGGGCTAATCGGTTAACCATTGACATCCCTACCTGGAAGTTGGTCATGGACAGCAGCTCCTGGTCTACCAGACATTTCTTTAGGTAGAACATACAGCCTCCCAGGGCCGACAGGGCCAACTCATACCCCTCCTTAGGGGTCAGACCCAACGAATCGCTCTCAGACGTCATGGATTTGAGGACAGAGGGGAGAACACTGCTCCCAGACTCCTCATCCTTCCTCACACTCTCCTTAAAGTAGTCTTCTTCAGCTAGGGTCTTCAGGGTCTTCTGTGCATCCCAGAACTGGGAGCCTGTTGAGAGGGAGGAGGGTGTAATGTAGTGAACATTACTGTTATTCCAGTCCATGCTTTCATTATATTGATAACCGATAAACAATATTCCATTCCATGTTTTAATTATGCACTAGTTGAGCGAGAGAGAGAGCAAGTCAACAACAACGTTGGTAAAGTAAAGTTCAGACACCCAACCAATTTTCATAAACATAAAGACTGACGTTACAGACTGGAAGTACGGGAGAGGAAGGAAGGGGTCACTTCATCCACTTTTTATTTTATTTACAATGATACTGATTACAGCTGTAAAGTAAAGCTGTAATCATTATCATTGTAAATAAAGTACTGAAAAAGTGGATGAAGTTAAATATTGATGTATACAGACAAACACAATAAAAAAAGTATTGAAAAAGAACTGTGAACCTGCAGTCAGCCCCTCCTGCATAGCCGAGGACAAAGAAGCCTTGAAGATTTTACGGGTTTCGGCTGAAGGGTTCCCTTTCTCAAAGAGCACCTGTGTGAACAGAAAGAAAATAAAGGACCATTTTATATACATTTTCCTTTATGTCTAAAAAACATTTTCGACCAGGATGGGGCAGATCAATGTAGTGTGTCTTCTTGTTGTTGGGTGATTGTGATATGCTGTAAGTGTTGTGAAAACTAGAAAGGGTCATTTCCCTAAATAATAATTGTGTGACTTGCTTCAGCTGTCCGAACATATTTTTATGGTAGTGAACGAAGTTAACAAGTTTAAATTGTTAGTGTTGAACAATTCAGGCTGTAGAACAGTGGAGGATACTGAGGGGAGGACGGCTCATAATGGCTGGAACGGAGCGAATGGAAAGCATGTGTTTGATGTATTGGATATCATTCCACTTACTCAGCGACAACCATTACCATGAGCCATCCTACCCAATTAAGGTGCCACCAACCTCCTTTGCTGTAGAAGTAGTGACTGACCTGTGCAGGGGCGTAGTGAGACAACAGGGTGCGGAGCCGGGAGCAGTGTCGGTCATCCTGGAATTGGCCCACATGGAAGTACCCTACAGATGTGTCCACGAAGCTGACCCCATAGGTCCTGCAGTGCCCTGAACTCTCCTCCTCTGCCTTGAGATGAGAGGTTATACTTTGTGATGCAAAACACATTCCTGCACAACCTCCATGTCACACAATATAAAAAAGTTTAAAGGGTTACTTAATTATTATTTTTATTACAAAGTTCAGGCTTGTAGTGCAGCTTTGCTAACATTCTGGGATTGTGGCCTACTCCGTCAGAGGAATTTAGAGGAATTTGACCCAAACATAATTATTAGATGAACTAACCCTGTAAAAAGGACAGTGTTGGGGAGTAGTAAAATACATGTAGTTCAACTAGTAATTTAACTACATTTTGCAGTAGCTTGGTGGTAGTTGAACTCAATGGTGTGTTGGTAGCTGGAAAAGTGGGTAATCTAATTTTACCCAGAATTTCCCCAAACGGCCCACCCGGCAAAGGAATGGCGCCCTGTGTGAAACATTCCAAGAAAAACGCTGAATTAGAAGTCGACCGGTTAAAATCGGCATGGCCGATTAATTAGGGCCGATTTCAAGTTTTCATAAAATCGGTAATATGCATTTTTGGATGCCGATTATGGCCAATTACATTGCATTCCATGAGGAAACTGCGTGGCAAGCTGACCACCGGTTAGGCGAGTGCAACAAAGAGCCAAGGTAAGTTGCTAGCTAGCATTAAACTTATCTTATAAAAAACAATCAATCTTCGCATAATCACTAGTGAACTACACATGGTTGAATCACAGCCTACTTTGCCAAACGGGGGATGATTTAACAAAAGCGCATTCGTGAAGAAAAGCACAATTGTTGCAATGAATGTACCTAACCATAAACATCAATGACTTTCTTAAAATCAATAAACCTGCATATTTTAGTTAAAAGAAATTTGTGTTAGCAGGCAATATTAACTAGGGAAATTGTCTCACTTCTCTTACGTTCATTGCACGCAGAGTCAGGGTATATGCAACAGTTTGGGCCGCTAATTTGCCAGAATTTTACATAATTATGACATAACATTGAAGGCAATGTAACAGCAATATTTAGACTTAGGGTTGCCGCCCGATCGATAAGATACAGAACGGTTCCTTATCTCACTGAAAGAATAAATGTTTTGTTTTCAAAATGATAGTTTCCGGATTTGACCATATCAATGACCAACGGCTCATATTTCTGTGTTTATTATATTATAATTAAGTCTATGATTTGATAGAGCTATCTGACTGAGCGGTGGTAGGTGGCAACAGGCTCGTAAGCATTAATTCAAACTTTACTGCGTTTGCCAGCAGCTCTTAGCAATGCTTGCTTCACAGCGCTGTTTATGACTTCAAGCCTATCAACTCCTGAGATTAGGCTGGAAATACTAAAGTGCCTATTAGAACATCCAATAGTCAAAAGGTATATGAAATACAAATGGTATAGGAGAGAAATAGTCGACGCGTCATAATTCCTATAAAAACTACAACCTAAAACTTCTTAACTGGGAATATTGAACCAGCAGCTTTCATATGTTCTCATGTTTTGAGCAAGGAACTTAAACTTTAGCTTTTTTTTTTTTTTACATGGCACATATAGCACTTTTACTTTCTTCTCCCAACAATTTGTTTTTGCATTATTTAAACCTCCTAATGCAAGACAATGCTAGACCTCATGTAGCTGGAGTGTGTCAGCAGTTCCTGCAAGAGGAAGGCATTGATGCTATGGACTGGCCCGCCCGTTCCCCAGACCTGAATCCAATTGAGCACATCTGGGACATCATGTCTCGCTCCATCCACCAACGCCACGTTGCACCACAGACTGTCCAGGAGTTGGCGGATGCTTTAGTCCAGGTCTGGGAGGAGATCCCTCAGGAGACCATCCGCCACCTCATCAGGAGCATGCCCAGGCGTTGTAGGGAGGTCATACAGGCACGTGGAGGCCACACACACTACTGAGCCTCATTTTGACTTGTTTTAAGGACATTACATCAAAGTTGGATCAGCCTGTAGTGTGGTTTTCCACTTTAATTTTGAGTGTGACTCCAAATCCAGACCTCCATGGGTTGATTAATTCGTCTTGCTACGCAGACGACACACAATTAATCTTCTCCTTTCCTCCTTCTGATAACCAGGTGGCGAATCGCATCTCTGCATGTCTGGCAGACATATCAGTGTGGATGACGGATCACCACCTCAAGCTGAACCTCGGCAAGACGGAGCTGCTCTTCCTCCCGGGGAAGGACTGCCCGTTCCATGATCTCGCCATCACGGTTGACAACTCCATTGTGTCCTCCTCCCAGAGCGCTAAGAACCTTGGCGTGATCCTGGACAACACCCTGTCGTTCTCAACTAACATCAAGGCGGTGGCCCGTTCCTGTAGGTTCATGCTCTACAACATTCGCAGAGTACGACCCTGCCTCACACAGGAAGCGGCGCAGGTCCTAATCCAGGCACTTGTCATCTCCCGTCTGGATTACTGCAACTCGCTGTTGGCTGGGCTCCCTGCCTGTGCCATTAAACCCCTACAACTCATCCAGAACGCCGCAGCCCGTCTGGTGTTCAACCTTCCCAAGTTCTCTCACGTCACCCCGCTCCTCCGCTCTCTCCACTGGCTTCCAGTTGAAGCTCGCATCCGCTACAAGACCATGGTGCTTGCCTACGGAGCTGTGAGGGGAACGGCACCTCCGTACCTTCAGGCTCTGATCAGGCCCTACACCCAAACAAGGGCACTGCGTTCATCCACCTCTGGCCTGCTCGCCTCCCTACCTCTGAAGAAGTACAGTTCCCGCTCAGCCCAGTCAAAACTGTTCGCTGCTCTGGCACCCCAATGGTGGAACAAACTCCCTCACGACGCCAGGTCAGCGGAGTCAATCACCACCTTCCGGAGACACCTGAAACCCCACCTCTTTAAGGAATACCTAGGATAGGATAAAGTAATCCTTCTAACCCCCCCCCCCCTTAAAAGATTTAGATGCACTATTGTAAAGTGGCTGTTCCACTGGATATCATAAGGTGAATGCACCAATTTGTAAGTCGCTCTGGATAAGAGCGTCTGCTAAATTACTTAAATGTAAATGTAACATTTCCATTGATCATTTTTGTGTGATTTTGTTGTCAGCACATTCAACTATGTAAAGAAAAAAGTATTTAATAAGAATATTTCATTCATTCAGATCTAGGATGTGTTATTTTAGTGTTCCCTTTATTTTTTTGAGCAGTGTATATATATATAAAAAAAAAAAAAAAAAAAAAAAAATTGGCAGATTAATCGGTATCGGCTTTTTTTGGTCCTCCAGTATCGGCATTGAAAAATCATAAATCGGTCGACCTCTAGTAAGGTCTACTGTATTCGGCGCATAAATTTGATTCGATCAGTCTTAAATGGAAGAAGTTTGAAACCACCAAGACTCTTCCTAGAGCTGGCTGCCCTGAGCAATTGGGGGAGAAGGGCCTTGGTCAGGGAGGTGACCAAGAACCCGATGGTCACTGACAGCGCTCCAGAGTTCCTCTGTGGAGATGGGAGAACCTTCCATAAGGACAACCATCTCTGCAGCACTCCACCAATCAGGCCTTTGTGGTAGAGTGGCCAGACGGAAACCACTCCTCAGTAAAAAGCACATGACAACCCGCTTGGAGTTTGCCAAAAGTAATCTAAAGACTCTTGGTTTCATCAGACGGTGAAGCATGCTGTTGAGATTTTTTTCAGCAGCAGAGACTGGGAGACTAGTCAGGATTGAGGCAAAGATGAATGGAGCAAAGTAGAGAGAGATCCTTGATGAAAACCTGCTCCAGAGCGCTGAGGACCTCAGACTGGGGCGAAGGTTCACCTTCCAACAAGACAACAACCCTAAGCACACAGAAAAGACAATGCAGGAGTGGTTTCGGGACAAGTCTCTGAATGTCCTTCAGTGGCCCAGCCAGAGCCCGGACTTGAACCCGATTGAACATCTCTGGACAGACCTGAAGATAGCATAGCTGTGCAGCAACGCTCCCCATCCAACCTGACAGAGCTTGAGAGCATCTGCAGAGAAGAATGGAATAAACTCCCTAAATACAGGTGTGCCAAGCTTGTAGCGTCATACCCAAGAAGACTCAATGCTGTAATCACTGCCAAAAGTGCTTCAACAAAGTACTGAGTAAAGGGTCTGAATACTTATGTAAATGTGATAGTTATTTTTGTTTAATACATTTGCAAAAATGTCTACAAACCTGTTTTTGCTCTGTCATTATGGAGTATAAATTATTTAATCCATTTTAGAATAAGGCTGTAAGGTAACAAAATTAATATACTGTACAACGCATCACAAAACACATCCTACCTTCTCCTTGATGCTGAGGAGGTATTTGCTGTGTGTCTCAGAAGGGGCTCCGTCCAACACGCTGTAGGTCTGCGTTCCCCGTGTGATGATTCGGCACACCTCACGCTGTACCACCCGGTCAAACTTGGTGGGCTTCAGCATGGTCTTACAGCGAGCCTCCATCATGTCTGGAGTCTCCGTCTGCTCCACACGTGCCACCTAACATAAGAAATACTTTATTAATGACTGAGAAATTGGTTTGCCAGCAAAACAGTAGTGATGGGGGGAAATAGTTACATACCGCAATATTATTTTGGATAACATTAAGCCTTTTAAAAAGGATGAGTCTAAGCTTTCTTTTAAAAACAAAATGGCTCCCCACCTTGTATCCCCTCTGCACCAGTCCGTCTGAGAAGCGTCCAAAGCCTATCTCGGGGAAGCCAGAGTGGGCCCAGGCCCCCTTCATGAAGGTCAGACCCAGCTCGTTGACACCAATCACAGCATCCATGTGGTACAGCTCATAGAACTTACCCACCTGAGTAATAATACATTTTATTTGCACCTTTCAAGATAGATGACACTAAAGGCCAGATTCACAGCCACAAATTCTGCCTAGTCCTATACTAAAAAGCATGTTCAAAGGTGAATCTCCAAGATCTCAGGCTGTTCTGGAGGCAAGGGGGGGTCCGACCCTGTACAAGATGGGGGTGCCTAATAAACTGGCCGGGGAGTCAATGTTAAACAAAGCAGCATTGCATCGCCACCAAAATACAGCATTTTAATGATTTATAGTACCTTGAAGAAGAGTACGGCATCGAACGTCTCCGACTTGAGCTGCCACCAGCGCCGCATGCCTGGGGTCGTTTTGTTCAAGAAGTCTTCTGGGACATACAGAGTCGTGGGGTCGTAGTCTTCCTCAGACTGTCTTCGTCTCTTGGCGTCTTTCCTCCGGCCTTCCTGTAGCCAATCAAGCTTCTCATGGTCCCATACCGTAGCCCCACCTTGCCCGCCGGCACCTGAGCCATTCGTCTGGCTGTCGAAGCTCTCCGGGGCCGAAAAGCCTGAGAGTCGAGACTTGGTGTCGGCTGTGATGGTGCTAGATAAGGGGGCTCTCTTGGCGGTTTCTGGAAGAGTGGGAGTCTTGGGTTTTGGTTTGGCACTGGATGGCTTCTCTGCGGGTCGTTTGCGTTTCACCGGTTTAACTGGGCTGTCGGGTTCAGCCTCACATTCACTTTCTACATCTTCCTCCGATGCACTGTTCACTACCTCTTCCTCATCTTCCTCACTGCTGCATGCGGCCTGTTCTGGTTTGAATTCCTCACCCGAGCCTTCACTGTCGCAGGCGACAACGATGCGGCGACGCTTGGACTTGCTGCCCTGTTCTGCTGTGGCACGGGAGGAACAGCGACTAGGCTTTGACTTCACTGTCTCCTCATCTTCCTCTTCAGTCAAATCTTCGTCGGTCAATGTTGACTTATCAAGCTGTAGGAGGAAAGGCAAATGAAAATACATTATTTCAAGGGAGAAAAAAATTATATGGGCTCCCGAGTGGTGAAGTGGTTTAAGGCACTGCATCTCACTGCTTGAGGCGTCACTACAGACACCCTGGTTCAAATCCAGGCTGTATCACAACCAGCCGTGATTGGAAGTCCCATAGGGTGGCGCACATTTGGCCCAGTGTCGTCCGTTTTTTAAAAAGTTTTTATTTTAATTTTTTATATTCAACACATTTGCTTTACACATGCCAGTTTGCACACAAGACAAAGAGTAATATATATATAAAATGATACAGTATTTATCATTATTGAGTGGTAAGTTCAATGTTGAAAATAAAAGTTTTGATACTGGCTTACATTTTGATGCAAATGTGTCTAGATAGTAGGATAGTAGTTGATCCTCACGGATCAACCCCCCATGGTTCGGCACGCGTGTGAACCGAGGATCAATTGCAAAGTTTAACCATCAGTGTGAAATACAGTTTTACTGCCGCTGTTACTTTTTAAAGTAATAATTCCCTAAATCTCGACGCAAAGTTGCAGTGAAAAGATAAGACAAGACAGATAGATGCGTGCTGTGTTTTGCTCTGAAGTCTGATTTTAATTATTTTTTAAAAGCAGTTGTGTTTACTGTTCACGTGAATGGGACATGTTGAATCCCAACGAATCAATCCTGGATGCTCGCGTTGCAAAAAACAAAGAAAAAAAGAGCAGTGACAGCCATGACTGGCGGAGGAGCTGAAGAACTGGGAAAGCCTCCCGCTTCATTTATGTCTCATGGATGGGAGAATTTTGGCTTCCCTGTCAAATATGATGACGGAAGAAGGGTGGTGGACAACACCATTACGGTGTGTAGGCATTGTGCCACAAGAAAGCCGTATGATCATGGAAATACATTGAGCATGGCCGTCATCACCCTGGTGTGTCTGACGGGAGCCAACTCAGCCAAGAGACAACTTCTCACCGCGACATTTAAGCAGCCCTTTGCTGTAGAATCAGACCGGGCTAAAGCCATCACCCCAGACGGGTGGACCTCCAGGGTAACGGAAAGCTATGTGACTGTTCACTACACCAGAGGAGTGGGAGGTGTGAAGTCCGGTGCTATAGACACGCCCTCTATGAGAAACACAAATCTGGCGCAGGTACTGCTAGGAACAGTAGCAGAGTGGAAGCTAGAGAGGCCCAATAGCAATATCCCAACCACCACAGATAATGCCAAGAACCAAGTAAATGCAGTGATAGAGGCTGGACTGGGGACACAGATAGCTTGCATTGCACATGTGATCAATTTAGCATCTCAAACGGGAATCTCAGCGAACCAGATGGACCGCCTTCTTGGGAGGATCAGGAAGGTTTCCTTTTTCCCCGGAGCACAACAGCCGCTCATGTGCTTAAGAACAAGCAAGAAATGCTACAGCTACCGACCCGCAAGCTCATACACCATGTCACAACAAGATAGAACTCCACTTATGACATGTTGGAGCTCTATCTTGAGCAGCAGGCAGCTGTGTAAGTGGCAGGAGGAGGTCCTCCAGGTGCTCAAACCCCTCAAAACCTTATTGAGCACTGAAACTGCACCGTCTGTGTCCATGATCCTACCTCTGAAAACAAGGATTCTACAATCCATGGCCCCAAGATAGGAAGACATTACCATCACTAGATGTCAAGGCTGCCATTAGAGGACCTGAACCCCAGATACCCCCCTAATGTACAGGACTACCTTCATAGATCTACTGCACTGGATCCAAGGTTCAAGTCAAATCAAATCAAATGTTATTTGTCACAACACTTAACCAACGATGCACTTAAGAAAATACCTAAAAAAAACTAAAGAGATAAGAATAAATATTTAAAGAGCAGCAGTAAAATAACAGCGGGGCTATATACAGGGGGTACCGGTACAGAGTCAATGAGCGGGGGCACCAGTGTTGACGTAATTGAGATAACTATGTACATGCAGGTAGGGTTGTTAAAGTGGCTATGCATAGATAATAACAGAGAGTAGGAGCAGCGTGGGGGGCAAATAGTATGGGTAGCCATTTGATTAGCTGTTCAGGAGTCTTATAGCTTGGAGGTAGAAGCTGTTAAGACTCTTGGACCTAGACTTGGCGCCCCAGTACCGCTTGCCCTGCGGTATCAGAGAGAACAGTCTATGACTAGGGTGGCTGGAGTCATTGACAATTTTTAGGGCCTTCCTCTGACACCGCCTGGTATAGAGGTCCTGGATGGCAGGGAGCTTGGCCCCGGTGATGTACTGGGCCGTACGCACTATCCTCTGTATTGCTTTGCGGTCGGAGACCGAGCAGTTGCCATACTAGGCAGTGATGCAACCCGCCAGGATGCTCTCGATGGTGCAACTGTAAACCTTTTGAGGATCTGAGGACCCATGCCAAATCTTTTCAGTCTCCTGAGGGGGA
This sequence comes from Salvelinus namaycush, assembly GCF_016432855.1. Taxonomy (NCBI): domain Eukaryota; kingdom Metazoa; phylum Chordata; class Actinopteri; order Salmoniformes; family Salmonidae; genus Salvelinus; species Salvelinus namaycush. Next base: position 13,042,848 of record NC_052341.1, read on the forward strand.
ATAGGTTTTGTTGTGCCCTCTTCACGACTGTCTTGGTGTGCTTGGACCATGTTAGTTTGTTGTTAATGTGAACGCCAAGGAACTTGAAGCTCTCAACCTGACTCACCTAGACCATGCCCTACACCGGAGGACATACAGCGACCTCGTCACTGAGATTGTGGCCACTGAAGAGGTAAAAAAATAAATCTTAGTCTACGCTATTGCTATTAGAATCATCCCTTTTTGAGTTGGAATAATAATGGCTTTTATTAAATGTTATTGCCACAATTATAGTTTATGAAATATGAAAATAAATAGTTTAATAGATAGTCATTTTTTCTGCAGGGTCAAGCCACAGAGCCAACTCAGAGGTATCTCCTCCACAAAATGATTTGGCCATGGAGCTTTTCGGGGAGACTTTTACGAGCAAGGACACAGGCAAGACGTTTGCCAACACCATCAAAGAGGAGGTGGCATCCTACAAGGCAGCAAGCGGCATTCCAGTGGATGGTGATCCACTGACATGGTGGAAAAGCAATGAGTATAAATACCCTCACATTGCCATGATGGCAAGACGCTACCCGGCTGTGCCTGGCACTTCAGTTCATAGCGAGAGGGTGTTTTTCACAGCAGGGGACATATTAAAACTTCTTATAGCTGAGATCCCGTTAACGGGATCGATATGACAACAGCCAGTGAAAGTGCAGGGCGCCAAATTCAAACAGAAATCTCATAATTAAAATTCCTCAAACATACAAGTATTTTACACCATTTTAAAGATAAACTTGTTGTTAATCCCACCAGTGTCCGATTTCAAAAAGGCTTTACGATGAAAGCACACCATCTGATTATGTTAGGTCAGTACCTAGTCACGGAAAAACACAGCCATTTTTCCAGCCAAAGAGAGGAGTCACAAAAAGCAGAAATATAGATAAAATTAATCACTAACCTTTGATGATCTTCATCAGATGACACTCATAGGACTTCATGTTACACAATACATGTATGTTTTGTTCGATAAGTTCATATTTATATCCACAAATCTCAGTTTACATTGGCGCGTTACGTTCAGTAATGTTTTGCTTCCAAAACATCCGGTGATTTTGCAGAGAGTCACATCAATTTACAGAAATACTCATAATAAATAATATGCATAATACTAATAATATGCATATCTTAGCTTCTGGGCCTGAGTAGCAGGCAGTTTACTCTGGGCACCGTATTCATCCAAGCTACTCAATACTGCCCCCCAGCCATAAGAAGTTAACAGGTCAACCCTCTCCCCAGACAATGTAGACATCCTCATCTTTCTGAAAAAGAAGTTGAAGTTATAAGTTCAGGTTTGCTTTGCTTTCTTTTTAACATTTTTATTTTTTAAATGTTGACACAGGCTATTTTTTTCATTCACTATTGTTCAAAGGAAGAAGGTATCATGCTGCATATTGCACTTTAATTTAACAATTGAGTATTGAATATTTTATTTAAATATTTTATTTAAACATTGCAAAGTTCCTTGCTTTAAGTGTTCTTTAAGTAATAAATGGAAAGCAAAGTTATTTGTCTCCCTTTTTTTGCAGAGCTGAAAAATTATCCGATCCATGACTCAAAACCGTGAGTTTTGTGATCCGTCGCACCACTACTAGATAGACAAATAGATTGTGGATTAATAAAGTATCAATCAACTGGATATGCAATGTTAGCAGCAGTACATACAAACGGAAAAGTTCTCACCTCCATATCCTCCTCCTCGTCTTCCTCAGCATCAGATGGGACCATACAGACAGGCATCTTCAGTCTGGTCTCTGGGCTGTCTGGCATAACAGCATCAGCCAGCTCCTTGGCCCTGCGGATCACAGGCTTACCACTGAAGAACACCCCTCCTGTTTTAGCATCTCTGCTGTCCGAGCCTGGGATGGAGTACAAGTGAGAAGGGACATTATTTTTAGTACACTCCAAAGTGTATATGGCTCTAAAACAATGTTCCGTCTAAGCTGCGCGCACAGTAGCTTCGAGACTGCCGAGCAGCTCCACTGGACTGTCCGGCAGAAATATTACCCCACAGAGAGAAGCACGAGATTGAACTTCACTCAACTTTCTAGAGCAGTGGTCATTAATAGTGGATCACCAACATTTCTGTAAAAAAAACAACGATAAAGCCGTGATCCTTTTTTTGCCCACATTATTTTCATATAAAGCAATAAAAAGTCATATGTGCTCAGTTTCAGGACAATTTTAAGCAGAATACATAATACAAAAACAACGAGCACTTTAGATGTTTTCGATTTTGTTTATTTTCCTGAGAACACAGCTCTGTCATAATCTACTTACACATTCACCTCTCCATCAGACTTTGGGCTTGCTATCAACACGAGATGAATCTCACATTCCTACTCACGCTAGCTCTCTCTCTCAAAAAAAAGTTGATTCAAAGCTGATCAATCGCTTTCAATTTAAGGATCAATATTTCTTTCTTACAAATTGTCTTCAAAATACTTGATCGAGATTTTTTTCTGAAACGTTTGTTAGGGAGATAAAGAACAGAAAACGTAAAAATAGAGTATTGTGGTTGGTATATACTTTTGAAACAGCGTTACCATTTCTAAAAAAATCCAGAAAGATTGTGCTTTAGTGATCCGTATCAAGTTTTACAGAGTTTAAAACGGCAAAGCTGACAAATTGCACTTGGTGCTTTGAGCAGCGCTCTCCATAGACGGACTGGGGAGAGCAGAGTGCCGACCACCCTACTAAAGCCAGGGTTAGCGGAGTACAAGTTTGAGTACAACGCCACTCACCTTGATTCTTTCAGCGCTTGCCACAGTCTTCCCTGCTAACACTTCAGTCATGGTGATCTGCCGCTGCTGTGGGAACTGTTCTGACATTCTCATATGCTTTGCTGATTCGAAGTGATTGTTGAATTTCTCTAGTTTCCAAAAACACTTGGAAAAGGTTTCGCAGGGGTCGTTTGTTGGCAAATGAGATTGATTTCTGTTCCTTGTACTGCCCGTCAGCCATCAACAATCACCCTCGCACGTGAATACACTGACAGGCCAAGGGGAAAAAACGTTGATGTGTGGTTGGACTGGATGATTTTCCATAGTAACAGTGCAGTAATTAGTTCAAATTACAAACCCGCTTTTGATTGGACCCTTTTATGCGCTAAAAGTGCAGGGATATGTCAAAATTGCGAGCTCTCGCATAATATGCGCTGATTGGATTTTTACTCACAAAAAAGGTTGGCGACCACTCTTCTAGAGTTTTCCCTGTTAACACTATCAATTGTGATCGAATCAACGCAATATTAGTCACTTTCAATGCAACATACCAAAACAAACTATGCAAGAGATTTTGTTATAGGCAGAACACGGAGTAAGATTCTATTGCATTGGCACGCACTACTCAGCCTGCATGCTACACAGACTGGTGCGGCATAAACAATCAGAGCTGCAGTAGGTCTATACGCAAACAGACCATTGCCACATACGGATCTGTGCCACTTACTTTGAACTGGACTGTGTTTACAGCATAAACGGTTGAGTAGATGTGCTTGTTTTGAGATCAAAGCAAACGCTGCATGTAGCCACATGTGCACATTTTGGTCATATACTTTGCTAGTTAGTGAGTTATTAGCCAGGTTACAGATAATTTGTAGTCAGCAATAGGGGAGTGATTGCCTCCTACAAGAGCACAAAACATGAACATTTCTAGATATCTTTGAAATGCAAGTCCGGTAAAGAGCTTTTTTTTGTCTTACAGGGGCAGTGTTGTATTTTGACAGGCTTGAATAAGATTGGTATCCAATAGGCAGAGGGTAACATAATTTTTCTGATTTTCTGTAATAATGGTATGGGAATAATAATGCATTTTATTTTGTAAAGTGGTTTCCTGCATCAAACATGACAACATTTTCAGTCACTTTGTCTGAAGGACAAGTGGATAAACAGGTAAAAAAAATATATTTTACCTTTATTTAACTAGGCAAGTCAGTTAAGAACAAATTCTTATTTACAATGACGGCCTAGGAACAGTGGGTTAACTGCCTTGTTCAGGGGCAGAACGACAGAATTTTTACCTGCATTCTTTTTTCACAAGTCGCATGGAATGCAGCCCTACATTGAACACCACACATTGGCTGCTACTGTAGGCTGAATGATAGAACAGCGATTTCCATGTTAAAATGTTATGGGATACATTTTCTCCATTGTTTTTGATGGTAGACCACTCTGGTAGGCCTACATTATGATCAAATAGCCCCAGTAGCCTACATGGCCACTTAACACTGTAACCTAAAGCAGGTACAGCCTCAGTGTTCACAGTAAGAAGTTGCACTGAATTTTCACAACATTCAAGTTTGCCGAAAACATTGCTTTAGAATCAATAATACAATTTTTTGGAGAAGCTATTGATGTAGTAATATAGCTTACCTCTTAACTGACATCTTACATCACTAGCCGTAGCATAGCTAGAATTAGCCTGATATCAGATTTGCTTGTGCCGTCTTGCAAACTCCTATGGTCATTGTCTTCCATGACAACAAACATTGGAGTTGGAAAGACAGAACAAACAGATCTGGGGCCAGGCTAACCAAGAATAGATAGACAATAGATGTCCACCTGCACAGGCTAGGTGAATGACGCAGCACGCTGTAGATAGTAAAGGAAGGGAGTTTTGGACAGGTAAATCATAACTTTCTCACCTTGATACTCGTGGATATATTTGGTGCTGACCCAGCCCCTGGTTGGTGGCTCGTCGAAGAAGTGGACATGCAGGCGCTGGCTTTTACCCCTGCCCCTCATCTGCTGCCCGCCGAAAGGCTGGGGAACTACCATACACGGCCACCAGGGGTGCCCCTCTAGCTTGGCCCACACCAAGGCTCCGGCACTGAATGGACATGGTGCTGGACTGGAAGAAAATAAGATGGAGAATTAAAATATCAGACAACAGGTTATCTAGTAACAATCTCTCCTGTCTACCCAAGTGTCTACTTGTTGCACTTCCCTTTATGGATTTCAAAGGAAATCACTAGTATAGTAACTCCCTTGTCTACTCTAGCCAATGCCTACTCCAATCCAATTATTTTTTACATGTGGGGAGCAGTGAACGAGTGCACACTAAGAGGAAAGGGATTGAGGGAAATATGGAGCCGTCCCATTCATTTGTTTTACATTGACCTAAGGCAGCAGGTGTAAAAGAAAACACATGAGCGGAGTTTCCATATCCAGTTTTCAGCTGAAAATTAAGCTAGGTTGAATAGGGTTGAATTAGCTGTATCACAGAGTTTCTAAACCCAGAGGCGCAAGATCATGAGACTTACGAGAATGCTTGTGAAACAGACCAGGCCGGGTTTTGGGGTTTGAGAAGTAAAAAAAAAAAAAATCTCCCTTCCTTGTTAATTTTCTCGAAATCTAAAAAGGCACAACCTAGAGTCAAGCAAATGTCTTAAGTAGTTCAACATATTACTCCAACCTTGTGAAACTGACACGTTTACATTTTTGTCAAAAACAACTTTGTCAAAGGAGCGCCTTTGATTTGATGGCCTGCACAGGTGCAGTTCACCACGGGTTGACCATTAGACATGATGACGTGTTTCTGCGCATCGTGTCTAATGGTCGCCTACAAGTGTGATCGGGGATTTATATTGAAGCAGCTTCTGCCCATCTTTGGCTGTATCCCTTAAAACCGGATGCATCCGGTTGTTGTCAACTCAGCTAATGCATATTTGCGCAAAATGGTACGCAGCATCATCTGGATGTGTGTGCAACAAAGGTTCAACAATCACCTTCCGCTACCATTTCTTTCAAGCCATCTATGCATACAGTTTGACAAATACATTCGATAAATCCAACGCAATGCTGCAGGGAAAACGCAGCGTTCCATTGGAAATGAATGTACTTCCACAGATAGAACAATGAGCCAGATGTTTCACCGGATGTATAAATGTGAGGCATCTGCTTGGCGTTGCCACTCACTGGTAGTGAGAGGAAGCCCAGTGGCTGGCAGTGGGAGAAGACGGATTTTGACGGACTTTCTCATCAATGAAATATTTGATCTCAACACAGTTCTGTTTCCAAAACTAAAATATGTTATTTACAGAGTGGACTACATTTTGAAGACTTTACCCTTTGCCAATCGCCTTGTTTAGTAGGAGTGCAAAGGCGAATTCAGGTATTGCACACGGCACTTGATAGAGTAGGCCTTCCCTAACGGAAATATGCAGATGCATGCTAGAACGTGTCAATAGGCTCTCTCTAGCTCGTGCTTGGCTCTGTCCACCTCCTTGCTTGTTCTGCCCACATAACTAATTTGTTCCCATTGGAAACGGCAGGCTGTTGTCTATCTTGGTTCAGTTATAAAAACAATCATTGGTACTTCTGGTGTTCCAAAATGCAATGACACTGATCGAGGCTTAATAAACCTAGTTTCACATAGACCTGAAGATATGGTATGATGCCTTGCCCCTTTGAATATAATTGGTCCCTGTCCACCCGCATCATGCCAGTCACGAAAGTGTTGAATTACATGACACGTTCTCCCGCCAAATGAGGACGCATGCATGTTACTGTGCACTTTGACATGCTTGATCAAAATGTATCATTACTCCAACAGCAACACTCTCAGACAACGGAAACACACGAAAGTGTGTTGAAGGGTTGAGACACACAAATAACACAAATAACATTAACGTTACTAGTTAAGTAATCAGCTGACTGGCTAGCCAGTTTTATCCAGCCACTAATCTGTCGAAAACGTATTGCATTACATAACGTCTGTCCTGGGTAGACGAGAGCGTTAACCATTTCACAAATCAATTAGCATTTCTGCATGAGTTATAATTAGCTACTGTAGCTAGCTACCGCTAAAACCACTAGCCACAACAAAGCAACTCGTTGTTGTTTGTGCTAGCTAACTAATTTGAGCCATCTGTCTTACCTCTCCTTTACTGTTAGTGTCTTATTCCCAAAGAGTTCGCCGATTCCGCCTTTGCTCGCTTTTGCATTAAGGGGTTTTGCAGGAGTCTTTTTGGTGGTGGGAGTTTGAGATGCATGCTTAGCTTCTTCTTTTGGAGAGCTGTTCTTTTTTCGAACTGAGGATGGCAAGTCGGCTTCTGCAGGCGAGGGACTCGGTTTCGCCTTCAGAACCGGTGGCGGAGACTTATTGAAAAAATTGAAAATGCTGCTTTGCTTCGCCATAAAGCCTGTTTATGGAAAAATGTATAATAAAGTGATTTAGTTCAGCAAATGTTTAGAATCTGCTAACTCTCTGTCTGGTCTGCAGGCATCAGTGCTCGTGCACTGTTCGCGGGAAATTCTCAGAAGGTAAAAGGTCATGTGGGAGTGGCTACAAGGGAATTCAGCCAATGGCAAACCATCTTTATTCTTGGTATTTATTAATCAAATATTTTTGGGTTCATACTGGTTCATGTCAATTATAACAATTAAAACATGTATTTTCTCTTCCCGAGTAAGAATAAGTTAATACATATTTGTATTTATTTAGGAGTTACATTTCATCATGATACAGACCGACTTTGTTATGCGATAGCCACACATCACCAGCAGAGTGCAGTAGTGGTATTTGTATAATTGATTGCAGATTATGGGAGACGTGTGTAAATCATTCATCATAGATAACTTTGGAATTCACCCTGTGAATTGTTCGTCCCATTTCACAATCTGTGAGTTTCCCTTATATTTTGATTTACCATTATGAACAGTCCAAAAAATATTTTCATCACTACACTTTCACTCTACTCTTCCCCAATATGAGGACCGGGACCCTCATTTTTCTACCTGGTTGTTGGAGACAAACTGGTGTAAACTAACCACACACCCAAAAATATCTGGTGATATGTTTTATTGAGAGTGCCCTCCCATCAAGCTAAACAGCACAGATTTGTAAAACATCTCATATCTTACCAGGGCACAACTTTGGTTTTAGAAGTGGTGAGGAGAGACATCTAACATCTCAACCCTCTTCTCTATCCCTATATATATATGAGCATATTAATTTTTAAGGCAGAATATAAAAAAATATAAAAATGTACACATCCAATTTAACAGGTGCAGAACAGAAGCAGGTCAAAAAAAAAAGGAACGTCCTGTGAGGTTCTGAATTATGCACTACAACCCAATACTATATGTGATTGTGATTGAATACTCAATATGATTGAATATTAGCAACTGTTGGCCTGGGCGCCTGGGTGTCTGTGTGTGTGTGCTGGAAGTAACAGTTAGCCCCAGATAAGTGTGCTGGGAAGCTGTGGTTAGCCTTGAGCGAGAACAGTGGGCTTTGTATACAGGTGCAAATAGCTCAGACAATGTTGCAGAGCTGTCTGACCTCAGTTTCTGGGGTGAGGGAGCGTAATCTACACAGCAACAGCGCCGGGACACCAAAGAGCGCAAAGAGGCTAGGACTAGCCTGAGCGCCGGCGATAGGCTGGGTGAGTCTAAACCACGCCCAGTCTCTACTCTGACAGGCCGGCTCGGAAGCGGGAACCATCTCTGTCATGAGTATATTATAATATCTTTTGTCAGGAACAAGTCAGTTCCTTGTTCCACCCTGCGGGGTGGTGCAGTGAACCCGTATATACGGAAATTGCATTTGCCATTTATTAACTTTTGAATTAAACAATTATTTTAACCAAGTTCAGGTGTGCTATTGTTCCTATCTCAGTTGAACCTTCGCAGCCTTAACAATTGGTGACCCCAACATGATCTGAGGGAACTTCGCTGGACAAGGCGCCAGCCTTTGGCCGAGACTGTCGCCAGACGGGGTCCTCTCACAAAAAGACCGGTCTACTAAAAAAGGTAAGCAGATGCCTATTGTCTAAACTAAAAGTCTGCACATTGGCGTTAACCAAATTTATTTTGTGAGAAAACCTAACTGGTGTAAGTTAATAAATTGTCGAACAATAGGTTCAGTTAAATTAAAGTAAGGTTAAAACAAACTACGTATTATTTAATGGCGAATGCATTTTCAGTTGGCCAACAGAATAATAATGGAATGACTGTATGTGTCTGAAGTGGAATTAAAAGCCTGATTGTGTGTTTGTATGTGAATAGAATCAGATTATGAAATGTCTGTTAGACTAAGGAAGTGAGTGAGGACAACGGCAACATAACCACCGTGAATGGCGGGATATTGGACATAAGATAAGTTCTAATATTGAACGGCAATATACTGGGTTCACGGATTTTTATGGTTTTACATGGTATGTTGGAAATAAGATAAGTTGTCGATTAAAGAGTTTAAGTGGACGGCAATACAGTCCAGGGAAAGGCAGAAGTATTGGAAATAAGATAAGTCTAGGTGGTCCCTAGACGGCAATACACTGAATAAGACAAGTTCCCTGTAACAAGTGAACGGCAAAATATTGGAGATAAGATAAGTTGGGTTTATGTGCACATATTACCGAACGGCAGTATTTTGGAGATAAGATAAGTTCACTGATTGAATAAGACGTATTGGAAATAAGATAAGTCACACTGTATGAATGTTTTTCTGTGTATGTAATAAGTCAGGCCTGTATATGGAAAATAAGTAAAGGACACACGTTTAATTAACCATTAACTAAGTACACCTAAATAAAACTAATAACACATAATACAAACACATAGCAGATAATCAAGTAAGTAAAAAACGATAATTATGGCCCAAATTGAAAAAGCGGTGAAGACATTAAAATCAACTCTAGAGATAAACGGAGGAAAAGATGAAAAAGAATGGAAGAAGAAAGGTGAAAAGCTATACAGAGAATGGACAGAAGAGGGCAGTATTGCCGCGCTCAACGGGCTCCCAGTCTACGGGGAGCCTGGTTGAATGCTGGTGACATAACGAAAAACTTAAAACCAATTCGGAGTAGAGAGAATACAGATAATCCTCGCTGGGGGAAAGCTTGGACCTTTGAATTGTAATATTTTCTGGGAATTGTCTCGGTGCCGGAGTTTGCGACTACAGAAAATTGTTATAATAGGGTTATTGGCTCCTTTATTCCAAAAGTGATGGTGGTTCAGGGGTTAAATAACTGCCTCCCAAGCTTGAGACCTGACTTCGATTCACGGTAAATGCTCTGACTAAAATCGGAGTCTTTTAATTGTAATTAAACCATTTGTATGTTTTGCCTGAGAAAAGATGGTCATTAGTGTCGGTATAGGATATAAACTGAAACGTTTTAATAACTTGTTTAGGGTAAAATGAAAGACTAATCTAATTCTAAATGATAGCGATGCTCTTTCGATGTGATACGTTGTGTTGCCTCAATGATCTTCATGAATAATGTATGGAGACATGAGTCGTATTTATATTACTGAATCGTAGAAGTTACCTAAACCTGATGAATTCTAAAGAATAACGGAGAAATACGATAAAGTTGTGCCCATCGGAATGTTATAATTATTATGGATGATTGACATGCGATATAAATTTAGCGAAGTATATGGTACGTTTACACTTTGGAGTAGAGAAAGTTGAGAAGTTGATTTTACTTATACGATAGTTTTGATGCAAAACTCAGTTGGAGTAAGTAGATGTTTTGCCTAGAGGCATGAATAAGAGAGTTAGTTTTGGTATTGTATTGGCTACTAATTTTCAGGGTACGTTGCTAGAGACAGGATGATTTGTTGTGTAACGACGTAAAACAACGTCATTAGGTGGGATACACAATTACGTTACTCGAATGGATTTGGCCATTGTTCAGGTACACTATTTTCTGTACTTCTGGCAGTATAATTTTGATTGAGAGATGTTGATTGACGTTGTAAATTCTATTCAAGATCCAACCTTTGTGATAAATTGGGTTTGGTTTATTGAACCCGTACTATTGCCTGTTGCAGTTAGTCAACAATGATTTACAGTTCGTTGAAAGTTGCTGCGTTCTGAACACAGGTTGAGCACTAGTTGTTGACATAACTCACGATGCACTTATGCAACCAGGCAATGATGTTGTGACTGTGATTAATTTGAATACATATTTGATAAGAATTCTTATATTAGGGATTGTTAATTCCATTTAGTAATAAATACTATAGTAGAGGAGTTTTTAATTAAAGAGAGCAACAGTGAGAATGTATATCCATATGGAAACGCATATCTTGATTTGAACTATACTAATCTATTTGATAAAATTACTAAACCTGTATATTCAACATTTGATAATGATTGGCAAATCCGTATATTTAACCACAACGTTGAATTTAGCATTGGGTATTATAGGAGGAACGGGATACAATTTGTACTTTCCCCACCGGGTGTGGCCGTATCAAATTATGCCAGAGAAAATTGGTTGTGTCATTTAGAGGGAAAATGCGTGCATTATAGCTTTGAGTCACTTTTCAAAAGTGGCTAAAAGTTATTGGTTTTTGGTTAGGTAACACCAGGGAATTCGAACAAGAAGTAAACGTATTCTAAACGTGATCTGTTTTCATTATGGGGAACAATGAACGGCCCGCAAACTGGTATGGCTGGGAGTGTTTTATTTTAGAGGGACAGTACACGTTTATCACAGTTGTGTGAGTGTAATGGCAGGGTATAAAGTATTTTGGGGAGAAAATTTGGAGAAAGACTGAATGAGTTACATGAAACATCGAGGAAATTTAAAACGAATGATTTGAGGGTATTATCATAATTATTAGGTTTTGTTTTTGTAGTAAACGTTTGGGTTAAGGGGATTTCCATGTTCCCAGAGACAAGATATCTTAAAGGGGTACACTCATATATGGAATATTAGGAGTTTTATTTTCTGAGTTTTAATTAGACAAGGGAATTTTTTAAGATAAAGGGTTCTTTAGTATGTCTAGACATGGTATGGAACACGAATGTAAGGGGGTGGTGTAACCTTTGACCAGTTTTCATTGCATTCCCAGGTGGTCTGATCAGCCACAGGGGGGGGGGGGGGGGGGGGGGCGTGAAGATAATGAATTTGTGGTCATTTGGGATACTAGTTTTGAGGTAAATTAATTATAATGGAGTTTATAGCTCTTGAACATAATTGTAGTTTGAACCACAGAGGAAAAAGTGGAATTGAGGTAGGACAAATTATGGGGAGCAGGGGAATAAACTCTAGGGAGAAAGAGGAAGTGGTTCAGGATTCTGTTTTTAAACATTGGCTATGAAGGTTTTGAATTGGCTATTATTGATTTGGTATTACAACAGAAAAAATCCCATTTGTCATCGATAATAAATGGGGGAAGATATGATACATTGAGGTTTGAACAGGAGATATTTTAAGCCAATAGGGCAGGAAAATACATAAGCATTTAAATTATTAATGAAAAGAAATAAGTTTCAGTTCTTAGGAGTGGTAATTTACTGTTGTCACGTTCCTGACCTGTTGTCTGTTATTTTTGTATGTGTTTAGTTGGTCAGGGCGTGAGTTGGGGTGGGCATTCTATGTTTTGTGTTTCTATGTTTAGGCCATTTGGTAATTAGCCTTATATGGTTCTCAATCAGAGACAGGTGTTTGTCGTTTCCTCTGATTGGGAACCATATAAAGGTAGGGTGTTCACACTGTTTGTTTGTGGGTGGTTGTCTTCCGTGTCTGTATGTATGTTTGTACCACACGGGACTGTAGCGTTTTGGTTTGTAGTCTATACCTGTTCGTACGTTCTTCGTGTTATTTGTAAGTTCTCTAGTTCAGGTCTGTCTTCGTTCGTTTTGTTATTTTGTAATTATTCCAAGTGTTGTTTCGTGTTCGTCTTCGTCGTTTAATAAATTCATTATGTTTTCTAAACCCGCTGCATGTTGGTCTGATCTCTACTCCTCCTCTTCGGACGAAGAGGAGGAGAACAGCCGTTACAACTGTGGATAAGGTATCCACACTGTAAAACATATATTAATTATTTATGAGACTGAGTTTAAGGATAACCAATGTTATTGTTAAATAAAATATAGTGGACTCTTGGGGGAGAGAGCTTATTAGTAAAGAAAGGATTTGATATGGTTAGCATTTGTTTTGGCCATTAGAAGATTTTTATTTAAATAGTATTAAAATTGACAGGGGTATATGACATATGTGATGATTTAGGATTATTGATAGGATGGAGATAGGTTGATTAAGGTTATGTAAGGACTTTAGAGATTGACACTATAAGATATGTTGTTGTTTTTTTTAAATCCATGATTTTAGATAAAGTCAAAACAGTGAGACACTTAGTTAATATTTCAAAGGAACACATAGTTGTTATTGACTATTATGAGAAAAAGGCAGACAGAGGGGTCTACCCCGCACTGTTGAGACCTTGAAGGTTTGAGAGCAGAGTGGAGAGGGGGGACCAGGAAATGAGCAAGGTAGGCTGTGAAATAAGATAGGAGAGAAAAGGGTTAACATATATAAGCAGCACAGATACATTTTAAAGTAGATAAGTCACTTGACAGAGAATTGGAAAAGGATAGATATGAATGGACGCCCAAGGGAGAATTGGATATGCGGCGAATGAAAGGGGCGTTCCTACATGATAATGTAGAACATAAGAATATTTTACTAATCTTACCTAAGTCATTATTTAGAATAGGTAAGGTTGTTACCTGGGCATAGCCAGGTATCAAAAGGGGGATGGGTACATTGTGGTCTAGGATAGGATGGGGCCTATTGGATAATAAACTAATTTTAAAAAATTAAAAAATTCTAGCTAACAAATAGGCATAGAAGTTAAATATATAATCAGATAGAACAAATGAGAAACTGTTTGTTAACCAAACCTGTATGTCCAAGATTTTATGCATTACAGGTGAATTAAAGGAGAAGGTGATTCACTCGACCTGGGGGCATATCGCACTTGGAGGGTGAGACACACTGACACTGTCGAACGATCACAGGGGTAGGAGCAGAACCAGAACCAACAGGGTACTGGGGGCCAACTCTCTACTGAAGATTCCCTGACCCCGCCCTCTCATCACTGTGTACGTTCATAGAGGTGAAAGTGTTGCTTGATCTCTGGCTGATGATGTGTTCTCTGGGAGAGGGTGGGGCTTTACAGGACTGCTTGTAGTCCTGAGCTGTCTGATTGGGATACGATGGGGATGGTTACCATCACAGTACTGCCAGGGCCACCACCGGTTCCAACAGGCCAGGTTCAGCCGACCTCCTCCACCACTTCAAGACCAAGTCCCACGCCATCACCTAGGCTCTCCAATCCGGTACAGGTAATAAATGTAAAAGATATCTCAGATAGTGACCAATTGGGGACTGAAACTGGTTATGAGGGAAGGGAGAATATGTGGTTGGCCTATATGAGATACACAGCCAAAACACTTAATAGAAAGGACTGTGTCGTATGTGGACATGCTAGACTTGTTCTGGCTACTCACCCATTTGCCCTAAGCAATGGGGAAGGTTGGATGTGCATATTGGAAAGTTTAAGCCAAATTCAACCCTGTGTAAAACTCTGAGTCTTGTGTTCCCAGAAGTCCCTCCCCAGAAGACACCGTGGAGAGTTGAGGCATATGGGGGATATTACAGCTGTATCACTGGTACAGGTAGAGGTATAGACTATGGGAGGCTCCCTACTGCTGACTGCATCACTAATGTCACTATTAATGCCACCTGGCCCATTGAAGGGCTGAACCAAACTAGAGGTGTTGCTGATGTATGGTGGATGTGTGGACCTGCCAGGCGGTTGACCCCCATTTTGAAAGGAGACTGGCAGGGCACATGTGTTTTGGCCAGTCTGATAACACCATTGACTATTATTAAGGTTACAGCTAACCGCCTCCTGGGATCTGCACATGACACAGACGCTCGGGACCAACCCAGGAGACGGCAGAAACGTGACGCTCCTTGGTCCGAGGGTACAGATAACATCCACACCAACCTGGTGGGGTCCCAATAGGGGTCCCCCACGAATTCCAGACATTAAACAGGAATGATGGCCTGTGGCATTTATTGCCCATTATTGGCCCAGCTATTGTTGATGCTAAGCAAACTGCCTGGATCAATTATATCTACTATAATCAACAATGATTTGTTAACTACACCCACACTGCACTTACGGGGATGGCTGAACAATTGGATGCCACCTCTCGAACCGCTAGACAAAATAGACTAGCACTAGACATGATTCTGGCCAACCAGGGGGGTGTTTGTACAATGTTTGGAGAACAATGTTGCACGTATATCCCTAACCAGTCCGGATGGGAGCATTTCAAAAGCTCTGAGCGGGTTGGAGAGGTTATCTGTGGAGATGAGGGGTCTTGCAGGTGTGGAGGAGAGTGGACTGTTCTCCTGGCTGGGTGGTTGGTTTGGTGAGTGCACTGCATTGATGGTTACTGGATTTCTGACCCTAATAGTTGTATTTCTTATATTAATGTGCTGTGCTGCATGTATTATCCCCTGTTTGAGGAAATCTTTTACAGATGTTGCGCACGCTGCGGTTATGATGCCACTGCTTGCTCACGGGGGGATGCTGAGACTGTCTTGACAGAGGATGATCCATGGTTTGCTATAAAATAATAAAAATAAAAATTTGCTTATTTTTAGTTTTAATTCATAATTTTTTGCTTCACAATATATCTTTGTAATCTTTTACCCTGTATGTTGTCCTACCTTATGTCAAGGTTTACATTTCCTGGGTGGGAGGTAGCCAACCTAGTACCTGTTAGGGGTAGCAGGGTGGACTAGAGGGTTTTTATTTTCTATACAATAAAGGTGTGTTTCTTTTAATCTTTGTATATTGAGTGTGACACCCTAAAAGGGTGTCAAAAGGAGGAGTCAAAATGCAATATCATTTGCGTATATCATTTGTTGATTAAAAATAAAATAATAATAATACAATTAATTAATTAATTAATAATAAACTTTTTATTATTTTCATGAAATGCTATTAACATATTACTATAATGAGTGACACCTTTGTGGGTGTCAAAAGGGGGAATCAAAAACTCCAGTTTATATATGTTAATCAACAAAGGGACGTGCATCACTTCATGTATTCACAAAATAAAGGTTTAAAGTTCCTGGGTTCATCAGCAACCTAGTATATCGGATGGTGTGGTTGGGGCTGGGTGAGGCTGGGTGAGTCTAAACCACGCCCAGTCTCTACTCTGACAGGCCGGCTCGGAAGCGGGAACTATCTCTGTCATGAGTATATTATAATATCTTTTGTCAGGAACAAGTCAGTTCCTTGTTCCACCCTGTGGGGTGGTGCAGTGAACCCGTATATACGGAAATTGCATTTGCCATTTATTAACTTTTGAATTAAACAATTATTTTAACCAAGTTCAGGTGTGCTATTGTTCCTATCTCAGTTGAACCTTCGCAGCCTTAACAGTCCACAACTCTGGTATGTTCCCATGGTGATTTAATCATCAGGTCAAACCACTCGAGTCACAAATTTGATTTGGACTTGCAAGCATGAAACTAAATATGTATTTGAATAGGTTACATATAGCCTACCATTTCTATTTTATATGTATACCTTTGCTTATTTGATCAGGTCACTAACATAGGCCTACGGAAATGCACCAAATTATTGTTTCAAAGACATCTATAAATCGGTGCTTCAAAACCAAAAAGTTGATTGTTGACCAGTGACGCGATTCACCATTGGCGCGCAAAGGCAGTCGTAGGTATCCAGATTAATGACCAGAAAGCGCTTTGCATGGCAAAAAGAGAGTAGTTTACCTACGTCAATACTTTCCATATAAAGTAACGTTTTGCAACCCACTATGGATGCATCTTTTCCACAATAGGCTAACTGGTGAATTCATTGACCATTTTCATATTTCAGATAGGCCTAGTTTGGGTGTGTTATAATTATATAACTCAGTGGTGGTACTGCATATGTCTAAAGATAGCTGTAACATCGTACTACCTGCAATACTCATGGGATGAAGATGTAACATTCTGGCGAATTAACTAGGATATTTGTGAGGAAGAAAAAAGGTCTACAGACAAATCATGCTTTCCATCTGATACTGCAACACCCCAGCCACAGGATCCTGCTTGCTCTGGACTCCAGAGAAGTGACAATGTGACATGATATTCCTAGTTAACATTGACTGCTAACATGAATGACTTCCAGCTGAAAATGCAGGCATAAAACACATTTTATTTCTGTAAATAAACTCAGCAAAAAAAGAAGGACCCTGTCTTTGTCACGCCCTGACCATAGAGAGCCATTGTTTCTCTATGGTGAAGTGGGTCAGGGCGTGACTGGGGGTGATCTAGTTTGTTTATTTCTATGTGGTGTTCTAGTTTGTTTTCTGTTGGTGATTTGTATGATTCCCAATTAGAGGCAGCTGGTAATCGTTGTCTCTAATTGGGGATCATATTTAAGCAGCTGTTTTTCCCACTTGTGTTTATGGGATATTGTGTTTTGAGTTAGTGCACGTAGCACTGTTTCATTTCTTTGGCTGCTCCATAGAGCATGTGTGTTTAGCTTGACTGTGTATTACATGCTTTTTGAAGCGCCTACCGAATGCATGATTATTGAAGCTCTGCTACGCATGCATAATAATTGAGTGGAAAGTATTTGAGATGTGCTTTAAACCCCTATACCTGGGAGGGATGTATAGGCTACCGTTTGCTGTGGAATTTGAAACGATTAAAATTTGAGCACGTTTGTAGTGATATTCTGTGGGGGGAAAAAGGACTTAGGTTGCTAGATTGCCTGTATCAACCTGTAAGTCCCACTCTATGAACTGTACTGTGTTTATTAATTTAATTATAATAAAAATGGTTTCATTTGCAAAACCCCATGCTTGCTGTCTGTGGTGTCTTTGGAAACTAAGAATCTGGTGTCAGAGAGAGAGAGAGAGAGCTTTTCCCCTAACATCTACATTTGACACGTTCTTGTAACGGCTTTCTTCCTGGGATGAAGGAGAGGACCAAAATGCAGCACGGCTAGTGTTCAACATGTTTAATAAAGAATAATAACGTGAACACTACAAGCTACAAAACAATAAATGTGAAAACCGAAAACAGTCCTATCTGGTGCAGAACACAAAGACAGAAAACAATCACCCACAAACCAACAGTGCAAACAGGCTACCTTAATATGATTCCCAATCAGAGACAACGTAAAACACCTGCCTCTGATTGAGAACCATATCAGGCCAATTAGACAAACCTAAACAACGAAACACATAACATAGACTACACCCACCCAGCTCACGTCCTGACCAACTAAACAAAGACTAAACAAAGGAAATAAGGTCAGGAACGTGACAGTACCCCCCCCCCCAAGGTGCGGACTCTGGCCGCAAAACCTGAACCTATAGGGGAGGGTCTGGGTGGGCATCTGTCCACGGTGGCGGCTCTGGCGCTGGACGTGGCCCCCACCCCACCATAGTTAATCCCCGCTTCCGTGGCCTCCTCAGAATGGCGACCCTCCAAAATAACCCCACTGTACTGATGGGTGTCTCTGGACTGAGGGGCAGCTCCGGACTGAGGGGCAGCTCCGGACTGAGGGGCAGCTCCGGACTGAGGGGCAGCTCCGGACTGAGGGGCAGCTCCGGACTGAGGAGCAATTCCGGCATCGCCGGCGTGACAGGCAGCTCTGGCTAGCTGGCGACTCTGGCAGCTCCTGGCTGACTGACGGCTCTGGCAGGTCCTGACTGACTGACGGCTCTGGCAGCTCCTGGCTGGCTGGCGGCTCTGGCAGGTCCTGGCTGGCTGGCGGCTCTGGCAGCTCCTGGCTGACTGACGGCTCTGGCAGCTCCTGGCTAACTGACGGCTCTAGCCGGTCCTGGCTGGCTGGCGACTCTGGCCGGTCCTGGCTGGCTGGCGACTCTGGCAGCTCCTGGCTGACTGACGGCTCTGGCAGCTCCTGGCTGGCTGACGGCTCTGGCAGGTCCTGACTGGCGGGCGGCTCTGGCGGCTCCTGACTGGCGGGTGACTCCGGCGGCTCCTGACTGACGGGCGGCTCCTGACTGACGGACGGCTCTAGCGGCTCCTGACTGACGGATGGCTCTGAAGGCTCAGGACAGACGGGCGGCTTTGAAGGCTCAGGACAGACGGGCGGCTTTGAAGGCTCAGGACAGACGGGCAGCGCAGGCGGCGCTGGGCAGACGGACAGCTCAGACGGCGCTGGGCAGACGGGCAGTGCAGGCGGCGCTGGGCAGACGGGCAGCGCAGGCGGCGCTGGGCAGACGGACAGCGCAGGCGACGCTGGGCAGACAGGCAGCGCAGGTGACGCTGGGCAGACAGCAGACTCTGGCCTCTGGAGACGCACAGGAGGCTTGGTGCGTGGTGCCGGAACTGGTGGTACCGGCCTGGATACACGCACCACAGAGCGAGTGCGTGGAGGAGGAACAGGGCTCTGGAGACGCACAGGAAGCCTGGTGCGTGGTGTTAGCACTGGTGCTACTAGACTGGGGCGAGGAGGTGGCACCGGATAGACCGGACCGTGAAGGCGTACTGGAGCTCTTAAGCACCGAGCCTGCCCAACCTTACCTGGTTGAATGCTCCCCGTAGCCAGGCCAGTGCGGCGAGGTGGAATAGCCCGCACTGGGCTGTGCTGACGAACCGGGGACACCATGCGTAAGGCTGGTGCCATGTACACCGGCCCGAGGAGACGCACTGGAGACCAGATGCGTTGAGCGGCTTCATGGCACCTGGCTCGATGCCCACTCTAGCCCGGCCGATACGTGGAGCTGGGATGTACTGCACCGGGCTAAGCACACGTACAGGAGACACCGTGCGCTCTTCCGCATACCACGGTGTCTGCCCGTACTCTCGCTCTCCACGGTAAGCCAGGGAAGTTGGCGCAGGTCTCCTACCTGACTTCGCCACACTCCCCTTTAGCCCCCCCAATAATTTTTTTGGGCTGTCTCTCCGGCTTCCTACCGCATCGCCGTGCTGCCTCCATTTGCCGGTATCCCTCCTCACACTGCTCCAGAGAATCCCAGGCGGGCTCCGGCATTCTCCCTGGGTCGATCGCCCACCTGTCTATCTCCTCCCAAGTAGTGTAGTCCAGATTCTGCTCCCATGTCCATAATTCCTGACTTCGCTGCTGCTGCTGCCGCTGCTGCCCGTTACCACGCTGCTTGGTCCGAGTTTGGTGGGTGATTCTGTAACGGCAGGTTTCCTCCTCTTCGTCTGAAGAGGAGGTGTAGCAGGGATCGGACCAAGACGCAGAGTGGTAAGTGTCCATGTTTTAATATAATCCACTGAACACGACAAGAAATACAAAATAACAAAGTAACCTAACCGAAACAGTCCCGTGTGGCATGAACACAGACACAGGAAACAATCACCCACAAACCAACAGTGCAAACAGGCTACCTTAATATGGTTCCCAATCAGAGACAACGTAAAACACCTGCCTCTGATTGAGAACCATATCAGGCCAATTAGACAAACCTAAACAACGAAACACATAACATAGACTACACCCACCCAGCTCACGTCCTGACCAACTAAACAAAGACTAAACAAAGGAAATAAGGTCAGGAATGTGACAGTTCTAGCCCTTCTCTCTCAACTCTCCTCTGCTGATATTTCTGTCTCACTATGGTGCAATAGTCTTGTACTTTGGTTTTTCCTCACAGAAAGTGTTGCCTCTTTGGGATGAATATTGATGATTTGAGAGTATCCAGTATCAAGGTAGAGGTTAGAAGAACACCATTGCAGAGTGTGGTCTGTGTGTGTGTGTGTGTGTGTGTGTGTGTGTGTGTGTGTGTGTGTGTGTGTGTGTGTGTGTGTGTGTGTGTGTGTGTGTGTGTGTGTGTGTGTGTGTGTGTGTGTGTGTGTGTGTGTGTGTGTGTGTGTGTGTGTGCGTGTGGGTTGTAGTAGTAGTAGTAGCCTACTACTATGTAATGCCCTCTACACTCCTAGTCAAAGTCATAGTCTAGACCAGGGGTGTCAAAGTCAAATGGACGGAGGGCCAAATAAAAAATTTAGCTACAAGCCGAGGGCCGGACTGTTCGAATGTTCATTGAAAATTTTTTAAATGACGCATATAGTCTAGTGAACCTAATTGAACCTACTGAAAACCTAACAAATATATTCCAATATGATCAGATAAATAAAGCAATATTTTCTTATGGCTCTGTCAGTAATCTTTAATTTTCAACAGACACAAAAGACAAATTTCCTTTATATAAAAATCCCCATAACATGAACATTAAATGAAAGAAACCGGTATTCAAGGCACCATCAGTAGCCTATATTTTCTATTTTAGCAAAAGTGGGCTAAATTTACTTCAAAGAAAAAAACAATAATAGCAATTTTCTATCATCCACTCAACTGAAATATTTTTAAAATATAATTGGATTGAAATACAATAAAATAAAGTGCAAAAATCTAGCCTTTTGTAGCCTTTGTTCCATGTCCATATTCTTGTTTTTGTCCGCGTGTTTCGTTTCATAATGTCGTCTCAGATTATACTCTTTCAGTACCGCCACACTTTCTCCACACAGAAGACACACAGGTTTTCCAGCTACCTCCGTGAACATATACTCCGACTCCCACCTTGTTTGAAACCCCCGGTTCTCAGTGTCCACCTTCCGTTTTGCCATTTTTGATGGGTATCTGAAAGTTAATTTTACTGTGATGCTGACGACTGCTGTGCCAATAAATATTGAAATGAAGCAGCCTACTGCTCGGTGCGTCACCGTTGCATTGTGGGAAATGTAGTATTGGTGCGTGTAAAAGATCTGCGGGCTGCCGGCTTGCTGCGGTCTGCGGGCCGGTTCTAATAATAAATCAAGATCATCCCAGGGGCCGTAAAAAACCTTCTCGCGGGCCGGATGTGGCCCGCGGGCCTTGACTCTGACATATGTGGTCTAGACCATTCCTATATTATTACGACTATTATGATGTCCCCCTGAACATGATCCATCTTTACACTCAGACCAAAAACTGCATCCCAAATGTCACCCTATTCCCTATACAGTGCACTACTTTTGACCAGGACTTTGGTCAAAATTAGTGCATTGTATAGAGAATTGAGTGCCAATTTGGATGCAGCCTGTGACCAAAATAATGCTCACTATTTCTAACAATGAACATCTCTGTTTGAGGGCATCCTTGCTCATAACACTCTGAACTAATAGTTATTTTGGATAATTACACCAAATTACACCTATTAACTCGTCCAATTATGTAATTAATTGTTTTAGATCCAACCAAAGCCTGAACACATGGATAGCAGCTCCCTTGTCCCTGGAGCCAACCTGCTGACCAGACCGGACACATCGCGTGCGCGAGTGTCACAAAATCATTTTAGAAATCCATGTTATTCAATTATTGCACCCACACTGCTCGCGCGCGCCAATGAGCGTCTGCGTTGCCAAGGGCTAAAATAGAAGTCATTCCTATTTCTGACGCAGATCGCGCTGCACGTCCTGCCTCCCCCATCTCCTCATTGGTTTATAGAAGCAGGTACCCATGTGCCATCTCCTCATTGGTTATACGCACGTTGGTGATTGAAAGACGAAATGTTTTGCCGGTTGTCGTGGTAATACTATGAAAGTGTAGATGCCAATCACCATATAAATGCAAAGATGAAAAAGCCTGGAAGGAGGAGAGACTAGAAACTAGAAACGATTCGGTTGGCCATTTTATGTGTGGATTAATTGACGGTGTAGAGGACCTTGTGCATTTCAAGTAAAATAACAACTCAATGTTTATATCCCAGGACAAATTAGCTAGCAATAGCAAGCTAGCTAAATAGGAAAAATGCTTTTTAATGCTTTTCGACCTGTCCCCAAATTAATGTCAGTTTGTTTTGTGTCGTGATCACGTTTGGTGTAGGGGGACAAAATACATTTATGCACGATAGCGCACGATGGCGTACGCACGCAGCCGGTTTGGGTTCCGTGTTAGATGTTCAGTGTTCACACATCTGTGTCATCTCAAATTAACATTGTAAAACACAGTGCATAATATCAGATCTGGGTTCAAATACTATTTGAAATAATTGAGCTTGATTGAGCTTGCCTGTTGCAATGAAACCAATAGAAAAGCCTCAAAAGTTCAAACTCCACACACCTGGCACTGCGTCACACAGGCAGCCCAAATCTTCTTCTTTTTTTACTAATTGGTATTTTGAAAAAGATCTGATGTGATTGGTCAAAATACCAATGAGAGGTAAAAAGATCAGATTTGGGCTGCTTGTGTAAACACAGCCTACAGTATGTGATGAGTAGGGTCAGTTTTTTGGTTGTTTTTTCTTTGACTTCCAGCATTATCCACTAGGTTTGCTGCAGGTAGAAAATCCTAGAAAATGTTATTTAATGGACACAAACTATCTGAAATCAATCAATCAATGTCTGGTTGTGCGTGAGTGTTTGGTGGATGGATTGCCTGAGCCAGGGGATGTGAAGCTCTACAAATCTTAATTGCACCAAGCCTATTGTTTGGCAGGGAATACTTTTTGTAGATCAGTGATTCTATACCTCACTTTGCTCAAGCTAATCCTATCCAACATACTCGGAAGTTGTTGCTAAAAATAGATAAATTAGGGGCAGTTTAAGCAGAGAGTCAATAAAACCAACCATAGAAGTACGTTGTCCTCAAACCTAGGTCCAGTGACTGTTATGCCGACTGTTTGGCCTCTTGGCATAACGGTTAAAAGGATACCTCAGGATTTTGGCAATGAAGCCCTTTATCTACTTTCCCAGAGTCAGATGAACTCGTGGATAGCAAATATGTCTCTGACTGCAGTTTGAGGGACGTTGCTAACTAGCATTAGTGCAATGACTGGAAGTCTATGGTAACTGCTGATACCATAGACTTCCAGTCATTGCATTAACGCTAGTTAGCATTGGCTCGCGAAACTACCTCTAACTTTCTTCATAATGGATGCAGAGACATTAAAAAGGTATCCATGAGTTCATCTGACTCTGAGGAAGTAGATCAAGAGCTTCATTGCCAAAATCCTGAAGTATCTCTTTAAGGCATTGGACAAAAGGTTCGAACCTCTTGGTGTAACAGTAAGGTGTTGGCTTGAAAATCACTCAACCAGAGTTTGATTCCCGGTCAGGGCTACCCCCGAGTTAGCTACAACATACTTCCATGGTTGGTTTCATCCGTTGGAGAGGATCAGCTTGAAAAAAGTTTTCCCTGCCGAATAATAGACTTTGTGCAATTAATATTGGTAAAGCTACGCCTCCCCTAAAGCTACGCCTCCCCAGGCAATCCCCCCCACCAAACACTCATGCACAAGCAGACATTGGTTAATTGATTGATTGGAGACAGCTTGTGTCAATTAAATAACATTTTCAATAGGATTTTCAACCTGCAGCAAACCTAGTGGATAATGCTGGAACTATCAGTCAAAGAAAAAACAACCAAAACAACTGGCCCTAGTGATGAGTCAGCCTCATCACCTCCATTGAACAATGATTCATTAAATAAAATATCTCTCTCTGCTGTAAAAGTATACATAATTATGCAATGTGGTAGCCTAATTGTCACAGGCAGCCCAATTCAAAAAAATTTCCACTAATTGCTATTTTAACCAATCAGATCAGCTCTTTTGCCAATAATTGGGCAAAAGATCAGAATTGTGCTGCCTGTGTAAATGCAGCCAACATGCTTGACAGACCATTTTCTCTGGGAACAAGCCAGGGACATAATTTAATCAAGCAACCATGGATGAAGGCATCCCGGAAACTGCACGCAGGGCATTACGAAAAGAAAGGGTACTGTATGTTTAGAGAAGAAAAGGTTCTGTATGCCCTCAGAATAGCCTCAACTCATCAGGCCATGGACCCTACAAGGTGTAGAAAGCGTTCCACAGGGATGCTGGTCCATGTTGACTCCAATGCTTCCCACAGTTGTGTCAAGCTGGCTGGATGTCCTTTGGGTGGTGGATCATTCTTGATACACACAGGAAACTGTTGAGCGTGAAAAACCTAGCAGCGTTGCAGTTCTTGACACAAACCAGTGTGCCTGTCACCTACTACCACACCCAGTGTAAAGGCACATAAATATTTTGTTTTGCCCATTCACCTTATGAATGGAACACATACACAATCCATGTCTCAGTTGTCTCAAGGCTTAAAAATCCTTAATTTACCAATCTCCCTTCATCTACACTGATTGAAGTGGATTTAAGTGATATCAACAAGGGATCATAGCTTTCACTTGGATTCACCTGGTCAATCTATGTCATGGAAAGAGCAGGTGTTCTTAAGGTTTTGTACACTCAGTGTAGCGGTGTGGGCTTTATTGAGAAAAAACTAATGAGGCCTGTACAGTTGTTTTTCCATCTTCATAAAATGTGTTCTAATCCATAGCACATGTATCCCCTGGCAACATATACCCCCCCCCCCCCCATCCACATATACCCCCTCCCCCTCCACATATACCCCCCTCCCCATCCACATATACCCCCTCCCCCTCCACATATACCCCCCTCCCCCTCCACATATACAACCCTCCCCCTCCACATATACCCTGTCCTCCACCTCCACATATACCCTGTCCTCCACCTCCACATATACCCTGTCCTCCCCCTTCACATATACCCTGTCCTCCCCCTCCACATATACCCTGTCCTCCCCCTCCACATATACCCTGTCCTCCCCCTTCACATATACCCTGTCCTCCCCCTTCACATATACCCTGTCATCCCCCTCCACATACACCCTGTCCTCCCGCTCCACTTATATCCTGTCCTCCCCCTCCACATATACCCTGTCCTCCCATTCCACATATACCCTGTAGTCCCTCTCCACATATACCCTGTCCTCCCCCTCGACATGTACCCTGTCCTCCCGCTCCACTTATACCCTGTCCTCCCCCTCCACATATACCCTGTCCTCCCGCTCCACATATACCCTGTCCTCCCGCTCCACATATACCCTGTCCTCCCGTTCCACATATACCCTGTAGTCCCTCTCCACATATACCCTGTCCTCCCGCTCCACATATACCCTGTCCTCCCGCTCTACATATACCCTGTCCTCCCATTCCACATATACCCTGTAGTCCCTCTCCACATATACCCTGTCCTCCCGCTCCACATATACCCTGTCCTCCCGCTCCACATATACCCTGTCCTCCCGCTCCACATATACCCTGTCCTCCCGCTCCACATATACCCTGTCCTCCCGCTCCACTTATACCCTGTCCTCCCCCTCCACATATACCCTGTCCTCCCGCTCCACATATACCCTGTCCTCCCCCTCCACATATACCCTGTCCTCCCGCTCCACATATACCCTGTCCTCCCGCTCCACATATACCCTGTCCTCCCGCTCCACATATACCCTGTCCTCCCCCTCCACATATAACCTGTCCTCCCCCTCCACATATACCCTGTCCTCCCCCTCCACATATAACCTGTCCTCCCCCTCCACATATACCCTGTTCTCCCGCTCCACATATACCCTGTCCTCCCGCTCCACATATACCCTGTCCTCCCGCTCCACATATACCCTGTCCTCCCGCTCCACATATACCCTGTCCTCCCGCTCCATATATACCATGTCCTCCCCCTCCACATATAACCTGTCCTCCCCCTCCACATATAACCTGGCCTCCCCCTCCACATATACCCTGTCCTCCCGCTCCACATATACCCTGTCCTCCCGCTCCACATATACCCTGTCCTCCCCCTCCACATATACCCTGTCCTCCCCCTCCACATACTGTATAACCTGTCCTCCCCCTCCACATATACCCTGTCCTCCCGCTCCACATACACCCTGTCCTCCCCCTCCACATATAACCTGTCCTCCCCCTCCACATATACCCTGTCCTCCTACTCCACATATACCCTGACTTCCTCCTCCACACATACCCCCACTCCACATATACCCCCTTCCCCTCCACATACCCCCCCCCCCCCCGCTCCACATATACCCCTCCTCCCCCTCCACATATTATACCCCCCCTCCACAAATACCCCCCTCCGCCTCCACATATATCCCCCCTCCACATATACCACCCCCCCCTCCTCATATACTTGAGAGGTCATTGCCTTCACTGCATCGCATCCTGGATGAGACCTGCTGGAGACGGATGGGAGTGTGTAAGTGCGCACATGTGTGCGTGCAAGCGTGTGTGTGTTTGTGTGTGTATGCACAGGAGAGGAGAGGAGACCAACTCCAACATTTGGTTGATTGGCTGGGCTGAAAGAGCTACTACTGCTAGTTACTGTTGCTGCTAGATACTATTGGTGCTAGATGCTGTTGGTGTCAGATGTTGGTGCTAGATAATGTTGGTACTAATTGCTGTTGCTGCTAGATGTTGCTGCTAGATGTTGCTGCTAGATACTATTGGTGCTAGATGTTGCTGCTAGATGTTGCTGCTAGATACTATTGGTGCTAGATGTTGCTGCTAGATGCTGTTGCTGCTAGATGTTGCTGCTAGATGTTTCTGCTAGATACTATTGGTGCTAGATGCTGTTGGTGCCAGATGTTGCTGCTAAATGCTGTTGGTGCTAGATATTGTTGCTGCTAGATGTTGCTGCTAAATGTTGCTGCTAGATGCTATTGGTGCTAGTTGTTGCTGCTAGTTGTTGCTGCTAGATGTTGCTGCTAGATGCTGTTTGTGCTAGATGCTATTGGTGCTAGATGTTGTTGGTGCTAGATGCTGTTGGTGCTAGATGCTGTTGCTGCTAGATGCTGTTGCTGCTAGATGTTGCTGCTAGATACTATTGGTGCTAGATGCTGTTGGTGCTAGATGGTGTTGGTGCTAGATGCTGTTGGTGCTAGATGCTGTTGGTGCTAGATGCTGTTGGTGCTAGATGCTGTTGGTGCTAGATGCTGTTGGTGCTAGGTGTTGCTGCTGGATGCTGTTGATGCTAGATGCTGTTGGTGCTAGATGCTGTTGGTGCTAGATGTTGCTGCTAGATGCTGTTGGTGCTAGATGTTGTTGGTGCTAGATGCTGTTGGTGCTAGATGCTGTTGGTGCTAGATGCTGTTGGTGCTAGGTGTTGCTGCTGGATGCTGTTGATGCTAGATGCTGTTGGTGCTAGATGCTGTTGGTGCTAGATGTTGCTGCTAGATGCTGTTGGTGCTAGATGTTGTTGGTGCTAGATGTTGCTGCTAGATGCTGTTGGTGCTAGATGCTGTTGGTGCTAGATGTTGCTGCTAGATGCTGTTGGTGCTAGATGCTGTTGGTGCTAGATGCTGTTGGTGCTAGATGCTGTTGGTGCTAGATTCTGTTGGTGCTAGGTGTTGCTGCTAGATGCTGTTGGTGCTAGATTCTGTTGGTGCTAGATGTTGCTGCTAGTGGCTGTTGGTGCTAGATGCTGTTGGTGCTAGATGCTGTTGGTGCTCGATATTGCTGCTAGATGCTGTTGCTGCTAGATGTTGCTGCTAGATGCTGTTGGTGCTAGATGCTGTTGCTGCTAGATGTTGCTGCTAGATGCTGTTGCTGCTAGATGTTGCTGCTAGATGCTGTTGGTGCTAGATGCTGTTGGTGCTAGATGCTGTTGCTGCTAGATGTTGGTGCTAGATGCTGTTGCTGCTAGATGCTGTTGCTGCTAGATATTGCCGCTAGATGTTGCTGCTAGATGCTGTTGTGCTGTCGTTGTGAAGGGAAAATGACACGCTGCTAGCAGTGAGACCTACCTCACAGAAAAAAACACATTATTTCACATGTTAAATCATGTGAAAAATTGTTTTTAGAAAATGTCATATATGATCACATGTTTTCACATGTGTAGTTTCATGTTATCACATGTTGCTTTACACCCCCACCTACATGTACAAATTACCTCAACTACATGTACCCCCACCCCCACCTACATGTACAAATGACCTCAACTAACCTGTACCCCTGCACACTGACTCGGTACTGGTGCCCCTGTATATAGCCTCGTTATTGTTATTCTTATTGTGTTACTTTTTATTACTACTTGGTAAATATTTTCTTAACTCTTCTTGAACTGCACTGTTGATTAAGGGCTTCTAAGTAAGCATTTCACGGTAAAGTCTACACTTGCTGTATTCGGCATGTGACAAATAAAGTTGTATTTGATTTTGATTTGATTTGATGTCACATGTGATCACATGAAAACATGTTTTTTTCCATAAGGGCTTGGACATGTTCCATATGGCACCATATTCCCTATTTAGTGCACTACTTTGATCAGGGCCCATAAGGGCCCCCTGCCTCAGCTCCGCTCTCATTAAAGCTCAACAAGTGTAATTGCAGTTAATTAATGTGACATATCAGCCCCAGGATTCAGACCTGTGTGCCCTCTCTATGTCTTCTGTAACTGGATCGCTGTGTGTTTGTCTCTCTCTCTCTCTCTCTCTCTCTCTCTCTCTCTCTCTCTCTTTCTCTCTCTCTCCCTCTCTTTCTCTCTCTCTCTCGCTCTCACTCTGTCTTCAATCATTAGTACTATATTAACTCTACCCTCTAGCAGTCTATGAGGGTCTATCATTAGTAGAATGTGATCATTGAGGATGTTTTAGTCTATAACTAGGGGCTTATGATAATGTAAATGTGAGATAAAACGAAATTATAATTTACAAGGTAAAACTTGCTTTTCTCAATTACCTCCTCTCCTCCCTCCTTACACCTCTCCTCTGCTCTCGTTACTTTCACTTGTGTCAAATTCCTCCATAAAACAATAGAAAGAAATTGCCTTGATCTCCCATTTCCCAAGCTGCTTTCCAAGCCTCTGACCCTAACTTTGGCTAGTGATGTAGCTCAACAGATAAATGATAGATTTCATTCAGGCTGCTGACTCTGCTCTATGACATAACCCTAACGGCATCCTATTCCCTATATAGACCCTATGGACCGTGGTCAAAAGTAGTGCACTCTCCCTCTCTTGACTGGAGCGCCTAATGTAGTGCACTGTATAGGGAATTGGGTGCTATTTGGAGCGCAACCCGTGACAGCTGTGATTGATGGGGAACTGGTGCAGGCATGGGAGGCAATAAGAACAGGAATCAAGGAGTTAAACCTGATGTTGATCACTAGACAGCCTGGGGTGGATGTTCCCACACACACACACACACACACACACACACACACACACACACACACACACACACACACACACACACACACACATACACACACACACACACACACACACACACACACACACACACACACACACACACACACACACACACACACACACACACACACACACACATACACACACACACACACACACACACACACACACACACACACACACACACACACACACACACACAAACACACTTACAATTAGTACACACATGCACGTACATATGCATACATACACACACACACCTTCTCTCCTTATTTTTTCCTGTCTGATCGCAGACCGTGGTGTTTCCAGTCAGGAATCCTCCTAACGATATATAAACTACTGTCTCTGTGACACATTGCAGAGAGAGAAAGTGTGTACATGTGTTTGACTGAGAGAGAGTGAAAGATAGAGAAAAAGAGAGAGTGAATGTGTGTGTGTGTGTGTGTGTGTGTGTGTGTGTGTGTGTGTGTGTGTGTGTGTGTGTGTGTGTGTGTGTGTGTGTGTGTGTGTGTGTGTGTGTGTGTGTGTGTGTGTGTGTGTGTGTGTGTGTGACAATTGTCTCTGAGACACATTGCCTTTGTGTTGATGTGGACAGGTAATTCACTTGAGGGTGAATCCTACCTTCCACAATAGTCTTATTTTTACTCAGTAATGCACTGATGTCAATGTTAGACTAAGTGAAAATTTGACTTGAGTAGAAGTTGGGATTCACCTCTTAGACAGATTTAAATCATTTCAACACACTTAAAGCTCAAAGGGACATCCCTCCTTTCCACTAACTGGATAAAGTGCCCAGGATCAGGATATTGTTGAAAGGTTTGTATTGATACAGTTGAAAGGCAGAGGCTTATATTGATACAGTTGAAAGGCAGATGTTTGTATTTATACAGTTGAAAGGCAGAGGCTTGTATTGATACAGTTGAAAGGCAGATGTTTGTATTTATACAGTTGAAAGGCAGAGGCTTGTATTGATACAGTTGAAAGGCAGAGGCTTGTATTGATACAGTAGAAAGGCAGAGGCTTGTATTGATACAGTAGAAAGGCAGAGGCTTGTATTGATACAGTAGAAAGGCAGAGGCTTGTATTGATACAGTAGAAAGGCAGAGGCTTGTATTTATACAGTTGAAAGGCAGAGGCTTGTATTGATACAGTTGAAAGGCAGAGGCTTGTATTGATACAGTAGAAAGGCAGAGGCTTGTATTTATATAGTAGAAAGGCAGAGGCCTGTATTGATACAGTTGATAGGCAGATGCTTGTATTTGTAACGATGTGCGCTGAGAGTCGGGAAGCAAGTTCAGGGAGTGAGTGTTTTAATAAATAACCGCAACAAAAATCACTCACTGATGCTTCCCTTAGGTGAGGTGTTATTCTGTAATGAGGGCGCTGTCGTGTCTTTGGCATCATTAAAACTGAAGACTTATTTATCAAATAACTCTCTGTAATTATTATTACGCGATTAAACTGATTAATCATGTAACTGTAATTAACTAGGAAGTCGGGGCACCAAGGAAAATATTCAGATTATAAAGTTATAATTTTCCTAATATAACTTTCAGATATTTTGATATCTGATCACTTAGTCTTCTGATTAATGAATTATTATTTACCTCACGTTAGTCTCATTCCAAACGTCGTAAATTGTTCCAAATGTCGTAAACCCAGTCTTCACTATGAGTCATCCATACATTAATTGTGTCACGCCCTGGCCATAGAGAGGCTTTTATTCTCTATTTTGGTTAGGCCAGGATGTGACTAGAGTGGGCATTCTAGTTTCTTTATTTCTATGTTTTCTGTTTCTATGTTTTGGCCGGGTATGGTTCTCAATCAGGGACAGCTGTCTATCGTTGTCTCTGATTGGGAATCATACTTAGGCAGCCTGTTTTTCCACCTTAGTTGTGGGTAGTTGTCTGTGTTAGTGGCCTGTATAGCCCTAGTCAGCTTCACAGTCGTTTTTGTTGTTTTTTGTTTTGTTGGCGACATTTATAACATTAAAAGAAAATGTACGCTCACCACGCTGCACCTTGGTCTCATCATTACGACGATCATGACAAATTGTATTAAAATAATTTATTTACTAACTAAGTAATTCACAGAAATGCATCACACAAACAAACAATAGATATGTTTACAAAGAAATGATAGGGGGATGTGCCCTAGTGGGCTAAACCGGCATGGCGGCTTGTTAGACAGAGTGATAATTATAACAATTGAAATGCTAATCCTTTGCACATGAACGCTCACTCATTCGGGAACAATTGCAATCAATATACAGTATATCACAAAATTGAGTACACCCCTCACATTTTTGTAAATATTTGAGTATATCTTTTCATGTGACAACACTGAAGAAATGACACTTTGCTACAATGTAAAGTAGTGAGTGTACAGCTTGTATAACAGTGTAAATTTGCTGTCCCCTCAAAATAACTCAACACGCAGCCATTAATGTCTAAACCGCTGGCAACAAAAGTGAGTACACCCAAAGTGTCAATATTTTGTGTGGCCACCATCATTTTCCAGCACTGCCTTAACCCTCTTGGGCATGGAGTTCACCAGAGCTTCACAGGTTGCCACTGGAGTCCTCTTCCACTCCTCCATGACGACATCACGGAGCTGGTGGATGTTAGAGACCTTGCACTCCTCCACCTTCCGTTTGAGGATGCCCCACAGATGCTCAATAGGGTTTAGGTCTGGAGACATGCTTGGCCAGTCCATCACCTTTACCCTCAGCTTCTTTAACAAGGCAGTGGTCGTCTTGGAGGTGTGTTTGGGGTCGTTATCATGTTGGAATACTGCCCTGCGGCCCAGTCTCCGAAGGGAGGGGATCATACTCTGCTTCAGTATGTCACAGTACATGTTGGCATTCATGGTTCCCTCAATGAACTGTAGCTCCCCAGTGCCGGCAGCACTCATGCAGCCCCAGACCATGACACTCCCACCACCATGCTTGACTGTAGGCAAGACACACTTGTCTTTGTACTCCTCACCTGGTTGCCGCCACACACGCTTGACACCATCTGAACCAAATAAGTTTATCTTGGTCTCATCAGACCACAGGACATGGTTCCAGTAATCCATGTCCTTAGTCTGCTTGTCTTCAGCAAACTGTTTGCGGGCTTTCTTGTGCATCATCTTTAGAAGAGGCTTCCTTCTGGGACAACAGCCATGCAGACCAATTTGATGCAGTGTACGGCGTATGGTCTGAGCACTGACAGGCTGACCCCCTACCCCTTCAACCTCTGCAGCAATGCTGGCAGCACTCATACGTCTATTTCCCAAAGACAACCTCTGGATATGACGCTGAGCACGTGCACTCAACTTCTTTGGTCGACCATGGCGAGGCCTGTTCTGAGTGGAACCTGTCCAGTTAAACCGCTGTATGGTCTTGGCCACCAGTGCTGCAGCTCAGTTTCAGGGTCTTGGCAATCTTCTTATAGCCCAGGCCATCTTTATGTAGAGCAACAATTCTTTTTTTTCAGATCCTCAGAGAGTTCTTTGCCATGAGGTGCCATGTTAAACTTCCAGTGACCAGTCAGTATGAGGGAGTGTGAGAAGGATGACACCAAATTTAACACACCTGCTCCCCATTCACACCTGAGACCTTGTAACACTAACGAGTCACATGACACCGGGGAGGGAAAATGGCTAATTGGGCCCAATTTGGACATTTTCACTTAGGGGTGTACTCACTTTTGTTGCCAGCGGTTTAGACATTAATGGCTGTGTGTTGAGTTATTTTGAGGGGACAGCAAATTTACACTGTTATACAACCTGTACACTCACTACTTTACATTGTAGCAAAGTGTCATTTCTTCAGTGTTGTCACATGAAAAGATATACTCAAATATTTACAAAAATGTGAGGGGTGTACTCACTTTTGTGATATACTGTATATATTTACGTTCAGTGTGTCGTCGGGATCTCTGTTGAGAAGTTTGTTTCTGTTGGAGAGTCTGTCCGCCCTCTCTCTCTCTCTCTCTCTCTCTCTCTGTCGTGGTTAGAATGGATAGTTCAGAGTGACATTCATTCATGTCGTTATAGAATAGTTGTTTCGGCGGTTGTCGGTCTTCGCGTTCAATGATACCCGAATTCCTAGCTGCAGACTAGTAATTAATATCAAAGACTTGTTCTTATTCTGTCGGTATCAATAGTCTAAGAGTTTAACCACGTGGTATGGTTAAAAGATTCAGCCATCTACTCAAACCTTAGCTTATACTCAGGTTTATGGTCTCTACTCAAACCTTGGCCCTCTCGTTATCGAGATAAAACCTTGGCCCTCTCGTTATCGAGATAAGCTGACCTTTAGCCATCTCGTAACTGAGGTAAGCTCGGTCTCTTCTCAAACCTTGGCCCTCTCGTTATCGAGGTAAGCTGGTCTGGTGATAGAAAACCCGGGTGGGGGTTTTAATCGGAAGAGCAGAAAAGGGCCTGTCCCAGGACGAAAGACCATAACTGTGCTCATGGGCGGTCTTCTGATTTAGTTAAACTCCAAAGGGAATTGGAGTTTCCTTCATTAAACAGTCCAAAATCACATTACACAATTTCACAAACAGTATCATCCTCACTCATTCATCTTATACAACAATTAGATGTAAGCCTCATATCTGAGGCTATTGTATAAACAGGGTTATGGTAATGTGGCCGTATTGTCTCCCATGAGTTTCACAAAATTGTACCAAACGGACCAGTTCGTAGCTGGATTCTTCACCGATCTTTTATACCTTTCAAGCTGTTGAGTGTGGAAAGTCCAGACCAGGTCTCCACCGTGCGCACCCCCCCAGAATATGCCGATTTGGCCCTTGCCTTCTGTAAAAAGAGGACGACTCAATTATCACCCCATCGACGGGGGGATTGTGCGATAGATCTCCTGGTAGATGCTACATTTCCCAGGAGTCACGTGTATCCCCTGTCGCAAGCGGAGACGGTGGCTATGGAGACATATGTCTCCGAATCCCTGCGTCAGGGGTACATTCAGCCCTCCATTTCACCCGTCTCCTCGAGTTTCTTTTTTGTGAAGAAGAAGGATGGAGGTTTGCGCCTGTGCATTGATTATCGAGGTCTAAATAAAATCACGGTGAGGTATAGTTACCCGCTACCTCTTATCGCTACGGCGATTGAGTCAATGCACGGGGCGCACTTCTTCACTAAACTGGATCTCAGGAATGCGTACAATCTGGTGCGTATTCGGAAGGGAGACGAGTGGAAGACGGCATTTAGTACCACCTCAGGGCATTATGAGTACCTCGTCATGCCGTATGTGTTGATGAATGCTCCATCAGTCTTCCAATCATTTGTAGACGAGATTTTCAGAGACCTGCACGAGCAGGGTGTAGTGGTGTATATCGATGACATCCTGATATACTCCGCTACACGTGCCGAGCATGTGTCCCTGGTGCGCAAAGTGCTTGGTCGCCTGTTGGAGCATGACCTATATGTCAAGGCTGAGAAATGCTTGTTCTTCCAACAGTCCGTCTCCTTCCTAGGGCATTGGATTTCCACGTCAGGAGTGGAGATGGAGAGTGACCGCATTTCAGCCGTGCGTAATTGGCTGACTCCCACCACAGTAAAGGAGGTGCAGCGATTCTTAGGGTTTGCCAACTACTACCGGAGGTTTATCCGGGGTTTTGGTCAGGTTGCTGACTCCCATTACCTCACTGCTAAAGGGGGACCCGGTGCGCTTGCAGTGGTCAGCTGGGGCGAACAGGGCTTTAGGCACCTGAAGGCTCTGTTTACCTCGTTTCCGGTGTTGGCTCATCCGGATCCCTCTTTGCCGTTCATAGTGGAGGTGGACGCATCTGAAGCTGGGATAGGAGCAGTGCTCTCTCAGCTCTCGGGTGCGCCACTGAAGCTCCGCCCCTGTGCCTTCTTTTCGAAGAAGCTCAGCCCGGCGGAGCGAAACTATGATGTGGGGGACCGGGAGCTGTTGGCTGTCGTAAAAGCTTTGAAGGCATGGAGACATTGGCTTGAGGGGGCTAAACACCCTTTTCTCATCTGGACTGACCATCGCAATCTGGAGTACATCCGGGAGGCGAGGAGTCTGAATCCTCGTCAGGCAAGGTGGGCCATGTTTTTCACCAGTTTTGTGTTTACCCTCTCTTACAGACCAGGCTCCCAGAACGTTAAGGCAGACGCACTGTCCCGGCTGTATGACACAGAGGAGCGGTCCATGGATCCCACTCCCATACTCCCAGCCTCTTGTTTGGTGGCGCCGGTAGTGTGGGAGCTGGACGCGGACATTGAGCGGGCATCACGTGCAGAGCCCTCTCCCCCTCAGTGTCCAGCTGGGTGTCTGTAAGTTCCGTCTGCTGTCCGCGACCGACTGATCTATTGGGCCCACACGTCACCCTCCTCTGGTCATCCTGGGATAGGTCGGATGGTGCGCTGTCTTGATGGGAGGTACTGGTGGCCCACTTTAGCTAAGTACGTGAGGATTTATGTTTCCTCCTGCTCGTTTTTCTAAGTCCTGTCATCTCCTCCCTTTGCCCGGTCTCCCTACAGCCTTACAAACTGCGGAGGCCCTGTTTACACACGTTTTCCGGCACTATGGGGTGCCTGAGGATATAGTGTCTGATCCGGGTCCCCAGTTCACGTCAAGGGTCTGGAAGGCGTTCATGGAACGTCTGGGGGTCTCGGTCAGCCTTACCTCAGGTTTTCACCCCGAGAGTAATGGACAGGTGGAGAGAGTTAATCAGGATGTGGGTAGGTTTCTGCGGTCTTATTGCCAGGACCGGCCGGAGGAGTGGGCGAAGTTTGTGCCATGGGCAGAGATGGCCCAGAACTCGCTCCTCCACTCCTCCACTAACTTTTCTCCCTTTCAATGTGTATTAGGGTATCAGCCGGTTCTGGCTCCTTGGTATCAGAGTCAGGCCGAGGCTCCTGCGGTGGACAATTGGTTCTGGCGAGCGGAGGAAACCTGGGAGGCCGACCACGTCCACCTTCAGCGCGCCATACTATGCCAGAAAGTTGGCGCAGACCGTCACTGCAGTGAGGCCCCGGTGTTCGCACCAGGGGACAGAGTCAGGCTCTCGACCCGAAACCTGCCCCTCCGCCTGCCCTGCCAAAAGATGGGTCCGCAGTTTGTGGGGCCGTTTAAAGTCATGAGGAAAGTGAACGAGGTATGTTATAGCTTACAGCTACCCACTAATTACCGTATTAACCCCTCGTTCCATGTGTCTCTCCTCAGGCCGGTGGTGGCTGGCCCGCTCCAGGAGGCTGAAGTGCGAGATGTTCCTCCGCCCCCTCTGGACATCGAGGGGGTCCCGGCGTACTCCGTTTGATCCATCTTGGATTTGAGACGTCGGGCGAGGGGCCTTCAGTACCTCGTGGACTGGGAGGGGTACGGTCCGGAGGAGAGATGCTGGGTTCCGGTGGAGGACGTGTTAGATCCTTCCATGCTGCGAGATTTCCACCGTCTCCATCCGGATCGCCCTGCGCCTCGCCCTCCGGGTCGTCCCCGAGGCCGGCTCCAGCCGCGCGTCGGAGGGGTACTGTCACGACTTCTGCCGAAGTTGAAGCCTCTCCTTGTTCGGGCGGTGCTCGGCAGTCGACGTCACCGGTCTTCTAGCCATCATTGATCCATTTTTCATTTTCCATTGGTTTTGTCTTGTCTTCCTACACACCTGGTTTCAATCCCATTCATTACCTGTTGTGTATTTAACCCTCTGTTTCCCCTCATGTCTTTGTCAGAGATTGTTTGTTGTTCAGTTTTGTGTTGTTTGTATTGGTGCGCGACGGGTCCTCGTACCCACTTTGTTTTATTGTTATTCATAGTTTTGGTGTTATGTTTTGTTTATTGTTATTAAACAACTCCATTACGTTTGATTCTCCTGCGCCTGACTTCCCTGCCACCTATACACACGACTCTGACATTCTCATTTGCAACTGCGACCTGGCCAAGATAAAGCATAGCAATTCGACACATACAACAACACAGAGTTAAACATGGAATAAACAAAACATACAGTCAACAAAAGTCTATATACAGTGAGTGCAAATGAGGTAAGATAAGGGAGTTAAGGCAATAAATAGGCCATGGTGGCGAAGTAATTACAATATAGCAATTAAACACTGGAATGGTAGATGTGCAGAAGATGAATGTGCAAGTAGAGATACTGGGGTGCAAAGGAGCAAGATAAATAAATAAACACGGTATGGGGATGAGGTAGATAGATAGGCTGTTTACAGATGGGCTATGTACAGGTGCAGTGATCTGTTCTGACAGCTGGTGCTTAAAGCTAGTGAGGGAGATATGAGTCTCCAGCTTCAGTGATTTTTGCAGTTCGTTCCAGTCATTGACAGCAGAGAACTGGAAGGAAAGGTAAAGTAGGAATTGGCTTTGGGGGTGACCAGTGAGATATACCTGCTGGAGCGCGTGCCACGAGTGGGTGCTGCTATGGTGACCAGTGAGCTGAGATAAGGCGGGGTTTTACCTAGCAGAGACTTGTAGATAACCTGGAGCCAGTGGGTTTGGCGACGAGTATGAAGCGAGGGCCAACCAACGAGAGCGTACAGGTCGCAGTGGTGGGCAGTGTATGGGGCTTTGGTGACAAAACGGATGGCATTGTGATAGACTGCATCCAATTTGTTGAGTAGAGTGTTGGAGGCTATTTTATAGATGACATCGCTGAAGTCGAGGATCGGTAGGATGGTCAGCTTTACGAGGGTATGTTTGGCAGCATGAGTGAAGGATGCTTTGTTGCGATATAGGAAGCCGATTCTATTATTAATTTTGGATTGGAGATGCTTAATGTGAGTCTGGAAGGAGAGTTTACAGCCTAACCAGACACCTAGGTAGACACAGTGTACTCCATAGAGTTGAAATATAGAATTACCTCTGTGGTTTATTCCAACCTACATGCTATCATGCAGCATATAATCTTCATGCAACATGTTAGAACTTGCAGGAATCCAATATAGGAGGCTAAATATTAAATGGTCCACTGGCTGTATATATGTATATATTTCCAGTCATGTTGTGCTGAGATTGATCGCCTTGCATTCCAAATGAATGTCTCCCACATCCATTTGTGAGAAATTAAATCAGAGAAAGAGAGAGCGAGGAAGGATGCACATACACGCACACACTCTCTCTCGTTCTCTCTCTCGCACTCGTACTCTCTCTCTCTCTCCCTCTCTCACTGAACAAAACAATGAAATTAAACACCTTCCTTGGACATTTCTTGAAGTAAAGGAATGTGTCCCAAATGGCACCCTATTCCCTTTATAGTCAGTGCTTGACTTGGGCAGAAGCTCACCAGAGCTGAGTACCGGCACCTCAAATGTTCTACTGCTTCAGCTGCTGTTCGTCTCCTAGAATATTCGCTCAAAAGCATTGTGGAGCTCCTGCACCTACATATTAACAGTACCTGCACCCAAAATGAGTCCGGAACCTATTTCCGTCCAAGTCAAGCACTGTTTGTAGCGCACTACTTTTGATCAGGGCCCATAGGGTACTGCACTTTGTGGGGAATAGGGTGCCATTTGGGATGTACCTACTCTAGGACATATAAGTTTTGTATTATGCAGTCCAGATGCACGCCAGCACCTAACCTTGAATTTCTTGTTATGCCAAGTTACCATCCTCCCACTCGGTAAACATATGGTATGTGGGTGATAGAAATATAATTAACATCATATTAAATCTCATGCATGATAGGGTAGAGATATGGTTTTACTCAGTGGTAGGGAACTACTTTGCATATACACTGTTATAATAATTCACAAACATGATTGATTCTTCCTTTTGGGGAGTTTCTTTCTTGCCACTGCTTCAGCTTGCTCTTCTACTGGCGTCTAGGCTGGGTTGGTTGATATAAAAGTGCATGTAATAAATACGTTTGATTGATTGACAAACATGGTCTGACATTAGGCTGGCTGGGATATGCTGTTGTCATGTGACAGGATTCCACTAACTGAAAATTAGCTACTGAATATGTGTGTGAGTGTGAGTGTGAGTGTGTGTGTATGTATGTGTGTGTGCATGCGTGCGCGGTCTGTCTGTCAATTAGCTGCTGTAACTATGATGACGTTTAGATCCTGTTATAACCTTGCTCTGATGAAGGTCTTGGTGACCGAGAGCTTGGCACATTCAAACACTAACTATTTGCATGGATTTAAGTGTTCTTTACTAATCCCAGACCTATCACCATGTACATTTCTATTTCATATTCAGTATACAAAGATAATTGAGAAGATCTAGCCTATCATTGCTTTACCTTACATGCATATTGCATGTTCATACTCATTGCAAGTACAGCTATCTGCTCCCTAAAGGAGTTTGATGGCTGTCGCTTAGAGCATCAGACTGACAAAATGTTCTAAAATGGAACAGCCTGTATGCAAATGAGGCTGATGCAATGACTGGGTATGGCTGCATCCCAAATGACACCCTAGTCCCTAAATACAGTGCCTTCAGAAAGTATTCAACACCTTGATTTATTCCACAATTTGTTGTGTTACAGCCTGAATTCAAAATGCATCTATACAGAATACCCCATAATGGCAAAGTGAAAACATGTTTGTAGAAATGTTTGCTAATTTATTGAAAATGAAATACAGAAATATCAAATGTACATAGGTATTCACACCATAGAGTCAATACTTTTTAGAAGCACCTTTGGCAGCGATTACAGCTTTTCACACCTGGATTGTAAAATATTTGCCCATTATCTTAAAAAAATTCTTCAAGATCTGTCAAGTTGATTGTTGATCATTGCTAGACAGCCATTTTCATGTCTTGCCGTGGATTTTCAAGCTGATTTAAATCAGAACTATAACTAGGCCACTCAGGAACGTTCAGTATCGTCCTGGGAAGCAACTTATAGATTTAACTTTGTGTTTTAGGTTATTGTCCTGCTGAAACGGGAATTTGTCTCCCAGTCTCTGTTGGAAAGCAGACGGAACCAGGTTTTACTCTAGGATTTTGCCTGTGCTTATAGCTGTATTCCTTTTATTTTTATCCTAATAAACTCCCTAGTTCTTGCCGATGAGACAAGCATACCCATAACATGATGCAGCCACCACCATGATTGAAAATATGAAGAGTGGTACTCAGTGACGTGTTGTGTTGGATTTGCCCCAAACATAACGCTTTGTATTCAGGACAAAAGGTATGAAAAAAGCATGAAAATGTATGCACTCACTGTTGTAAGTCACTCTGGATAAGAATGTCTGCTAAATGACTCAAATAAAATTAAAATAAAGGTTCATTTCTTTGCCACATTTTTTGCAGTGCTTTTTTGCAAACAGGATCCATGTTTTGGAATACTTATATTCTGTGCAGGCTTCCTTCATTTCACTCTGTCATTTAGGTTAGTATTGTGAAGTAACTATGTTGTTGAGCCATCTTCAGTTTTCTCATATCACAGCCATTAAACCCTGTAACTGTTTTAAAATCACCATTGGCATCATGGTGAAATCCCTGAGCAGTTTCCTTCCTCTCCAGCAACTGAGTTAGGCAGGACGCCTGTATCTTTGTAGTGATTGGGTGTACAGTACACAAGCATAATTTTCTTTTTCACATCTACCAATCGGTGCCCTTCTTTATGAGGCATTGGAAAACCTACCTGGTCTTTGTGATTGAATCTGTGCATGAAATTCACTACTCGATTGAGGACCTTACAAAAAATTGTGTATGTGGGGTACAGAGATGGGGTAGTTATAAAAAAAAAAAAATGTTAACCACTATTATTGAACACAGAATTAGTCCATGCAACTATAATGCGCTTTGTTAAACTCCTAAACTTATTTAGGCGTAACAAAAGGGTTGAATACTTATTTACTCACAACATTTCAGATTTAAATGTTTTATTAATTTAAAAAATGTTATACAAACAAAATTCCATGTTGACATTATGGGGTATTGTGTGTAGATCAGTTACAGAACATCTCAATTACATGTACAGTTGAAGTCGGAAATGTACATACACCTCAGCCAAATACATTTAAACTCAGTTTTTCACAATTCCTGACATTTAATCTTAGTAAAAATTCCCTATCTAGGTCAGTTAGGATCACCTCTTTATTTTAAGAATATGAAATGCCAGAATAATAGTAGAGATAATTATTTATTTCAGCTTTTATTTCTTTCATCACATTCCCAGTGAGTCAGAAGTTTACATACACTCAATTAGTATTTGGTAGCATTGCCTTTAAATTGTTTAACTTGGGTCAAATGTTTCGGGTAGCCTTCCACAAGCTTCCCATAATAAGTTGGGTGAAATTTGGCCCATTCCTCCTGACAGAGCTGGTGTAACCAAGTCAGGTTTGTAGGCCTCCATGCTCGCACACGCTTTTTCAGTTCTGCCCACAAATGTTCTATAGGATTGAGGTCAGGGCTTTGTGATGGCCACTCCAATACCTTGACTTTGTTGTCCTTAAGCCATTTTGCCACAACTTTTGAGGTATGCTTGGTGTCATTGTCCATTTGGAAGACCCATTTGCGACCAAGCTTTAACTTCCTGACTGATGTCTTGAGATGTTGCTTCAATATATCCACATAATTTTCCATCCTCATGATGCCATCTATTTTGTGAAGTGCAGCAGTCCCTGCTGCAGCAAAGCACCCCCACAACATGATGCTGCCAACCCCCAAACATTTCCTCCAAAAATAACAATGGTCATTATGACCAAACAGTTCTATTTTTGTTTCATCAGACCAGAGGACAATTCTCCAAAAAGTACGATCTTTGTCCCCATGTGCAGTTGCAAACCGTAGTCTGGGTTTTTTATGGCGGTTTTGGAGCAGTGGCTTCTTCCTTGCTGAGCGGCCTT
The DNA here is from genome assembly GCF_016432855.1 of Salvelinus namaycush. Taxonomy (NCBI): domain Eukaryota; kingdom Metazoa; phylum Chordata; class Actinopteri; order Salmoniformes; family Salmonidae; genus Salvelinus; species Salvelinus namaycush. The sequence goes on from NC_052341.1 coordinate 13,085,466, forward strand.
TTAGGTTATGTCGATATAGGACTCGTTTTACTGTGGATATAGATACTTTTGTACCTGTTTCCTCCAGCATCTTCACAAGGTTCTTTGCTGTTGTTCTGGGATTCATTTGCACTTTTCGCACCAAAGTACGTACATCTCTAGGAGACAGAACACGTCTCTGTCCTGAGTGCTATGATGGCTGCGTGGTCCCATGGTGTTTATACTTGCGTACTATTGTTTGTACAGATGAACGTGGTACCTTCAGGCATTTGAAAATTGCTCCCAAGGATGAACCAGACTTGTGGAGGTCTACAATTGTTTTTCTGAGGTCTTGGCTGATTTCTTTTGATTTTCCCATAATGTCAAGCAATGAGGGACTTAGTTTGAAGGTATGCCTCGAAATACATCCACAAGTAAACCTCCAATTGACTCAAATGATGTCAATTAGCCTATCAGAAGCTTCTAAAGCCATGACATAATTTTCTGGAATTGTCCAAGCTGTTTAACGGCACAGTCAACTTAGTGTATGTAAACTTCTGACCCACTGGAATTGTGATACAGAGACTTATAAGTGAAATAATCTGTCTGTAAACAATTGTTGGAAAAAATACTTGTGTCATGCCAAAACTATAGTTTGTTAACAATAAATGTGTGGAGTGGTTGAAAAACGAGTTTTAATGACTCCAACCTAAGTGTATGTAAACTTCCGACTTCAACTGTATATAGAAGTGTATCAAATGATATATGCAGAAGTGTATGGCTGTTTGTTTGGTTTGTTCTGTTTCTGTTTTGCTTCAATAACAAATCTCACCAGATTGGGTCTGCTGAATACTTGAGATTTCTCCCTAAGGATTAGCGGTCTAACTCCCTGATCCTGTAACTCTGCAGTGAGACCGACAAGATGATAGGGGAGTATAAACCAATTTGAAAAAATATAAATAAATGGTTTCAACTGTGTGTTGTTATTTTCTCAGACTTTTGTTTTAGAAATCTGTATTAAGAATATGGGTAGTAGTAATAATTTGTCATACAGTGAATAATTTGTCATTTGTCATACAGTAAAGAATTTGTCTAGATTTCTTGAATCAGAAATGCCCTAAACTAAACTGTTGTTCTGGTCTGTCCTCTCTCGAGGTTATGGCGAAGGTGACCACAGATGGTATCTATATGCATGGAAGGGATAATTCAAACGAGAACAGTGTGAACATCAAACCCACTCTGACCGGCTGAAGTAAATGGCAAAAATGGTGTTCAGTAAGGTCCTTCACCACTTCTACTGTGAGACCTGAATCCGAGCCAGCAACCTGTACACAGCATCCAGTCAAAGCTATCAACTGCATTTTCTCTCATGCCTTTTCTCTCAAGAGTGCGACATGAGTCCACGTGGAGGGAGCTTGGAGGGAGATCCGTTCCAAACTTCTCTCATGTTGCTGGTATAACTGGTTGGCAAATGGACATAATGGATGGTAAAAAAGACATAATGGGTGGTAAAGGTGGTGGCGGAGACATTAGTCTGTTTTGGAAAATCGGATTATTCCTCAGACACGCCGGAAGAATGAATGCAGTGAAGGAGAGGGGGTTGGTCAACTGTGTCCGTAATTGATTTAGACTTGTCCAAAATTGTTTATTTGGGGTATCAAGTTGATTGTGGAGGTCTACACACTGTAAAATGTATAGTAATTTAGACTAAGAATGCATTGAGATACTGATCTGTAATTATAACCGTGATGAGAAAAGTTCATGCTAGAATTATGGATAACTGTACTTACTGTATGTTAATTTAAATGTACATTCTGCTAGTGTCGATGTGTGCTAAGTTGAGGGTCAACTTTGAGTGATAGAACAAATGTGAATCACTGAGCTTGTCATTCTAAATTTGTTTTGGATAATTCATTGGGTTTTAATTCTAATTCGGAAACTGAATGATTTCCCTGACCTATGCCCTATTCCTGACTACATCGCTGATGATGAGGTCCCCAATCCTGAGCATAAGGATCCAGATGTGTAGCTCATGTTCCACACTGTGTGTACAAAGTGCCCAAAGAGGGGTCTCTGTCACTGGTGTAGGAAGAGTTCTAAATGAGATGGACAGTTGTTAGCGGGATGATTGTCCCATTTGCTGTAATAAAGCTTGTGTGTGATTTTAATTTTTATGTTTAATTTTCTGTTCCAGTTGACTGTGTTTTGATAAGGAAGGTACAAAACTCAGCAACCCAAAGGAAGGTTGTTTACCATGGATGAAATGTCAGGCACCAGAAGGATGTATTTTGTTTGTTTAAACGTATGCTTAACAATAGTTAGGTAATGCTTGTACTCTTACATTTTTATATAAGAAACTGAGTTTCTTAAGAGGGGAATGTGAGAGAAAAATTACGTATTTACCTGATTTGTTTAATATGAATAGTTAAAAACCTCTTGGCGCACAGATCCCTTTAGCGGGATCATTTTCGTCAACATCCGCTGAATTGCAGAGCGCCAAATTCAAATTAAATTACTAAAAATATTTAATTTCATGAAATCACAAGTGCAATATACCAAAACACAGTTTAGCTTGTTGTTAATCCACCTGTCGTGTCAGATTTTGAAAATATGCTTTACAGCGAAAGCAATCCAAGCGTTTGTGTGAGGACATCGATCAGTAGACAAAACATTACAAACAGCTAGCAGCAAAGTAGCTTGGTCACGAAAGTCAGAAAAGCAATAAAAATGAATCGCTTACCTTTGATGATCTTCGGATGTTTGCACTCACAAGACTCTCAGTTACACAATAAATGTTCGTTTTGTTCGATAAAGATTATTTTAATATCCAAAAACCTCCATTTGGTTGGCGCGTTTTGTTGAGTAATCCACAGACTCGTGCAGGTCATGACGGGCAGACGAAAATTCCAAATAGTATCCGTAAAGTTCGTAGAAACATGTCAAACGATTTTTATAATCAATCCTCAGGTTGTTTTTAACATAAATAAACTATTCAATACAAGAGAGAAAGAAAATGTCGAGCTACCACTGTCGCGCGCATGAACTAATCGAAGGACATCTGGCAGTCCACTGACGCGATGTGATAAATCTCGCTCATTTTTCAGAATAAAAGCTTGAAACTATGTCTAAAGACCACACCCTGTGGAAGCCATAGGAAAATGAATCTGGTTGATATCCCTTTAAATGGAGGAAAGGCAGGCAACGGAACAGGGATTTTTCAAAATAAGAGGCACTTCCTGGTTGGATTTCCTCAGGTTTTCGCCTGCAAAATCAGTTCTGTTATACTCACAGACAATATTTTGACAGTTTTGGAAACTATAGAGTGTTTTCTATCCTAATCTGTCAATTATATGCATATTCTAGCATCTGGGCCTGAGAAATAGGCCGTTTACTTTGGGAACGTTATTTTTCCAAACATAAAAATACTGCCCCCTAGCTTCAAGAGGTTAACAACTATTTGCTTAACAAATAGTGAGAGATATTTATAACTTCTAATGCTGTGCTTCTGTAAAGAGTTGGTTCCTCTCTCCCACGTTCACTCCCCGCAGCTGGTCTAGGTGTGTAGTCAAGGGCATTCTTGGCGACTATGGGATAGAGATAACTTCAGGGACAGAACAACCTGTTATTGTTTCCAATCATCTTTGCTTCTGAGTAACTTGGTCACACGGCATAAGACAAAGAGCCTCTAAGAGTGACCACAGTTCTTCAGTACATCCTGTTCTTTTACTATCTTCCAAGGGCACAGTTGTGTGGAGATATGAAGAGAACAGAGCCTAGCTTGAACTTAAAGGAGTAACGAAACTGCCATTATCACTTGTTTCTGCGCTATGACCTCACACACCCGATACACATAGCCACAAGAAGAAAACAAGGTAGCTTATGATGCCCCGATCTGCCGGGGAGGGGTGGAACCAACCATGACTAAGCAGTTTTGGGGTTTCAATATAAACCCCTTACGTTTCTTTATTATTTGGGCTCTCAGCGATCACCTACGGGTAACCAGCACCATTATTGCAATAATTAATCTAAATTAAAGTATGATTGTTTGAAGAAATCTCTCCTTATTGGTTAGAATTTCCACCACAAAAATTACTGAGGATAATAGGGGACGATTTTGCCACTCCTATTTGTCATATTTTCAATTTAAGCCTACTAGAAAGTGTGTGCCCGCAGGTAAAATGCTATTTTACAGTAAACAAATTGACAACAGACTTTCAGCACGCTTATAGAGAAGGACATTCAACAAGCACAGCACAGCACTTACACAAATGACTGATGATTGGCTGAGAGAAATTGATGATAAAAAGATTGTGGGGGCTGTTTTGTTAGACTTCAGTTATGGCTTTACACCCACTGCTATATTGTAGATAAAGAGTTACCTGTCTAACAGAACACAGAGGGTGTTCTTTAATGGAATCCTCTCCAACATAATACAGGTAGAATCAGGAATTCCCCAGGGCAGCTGTCTAGGCCTCTTACTTTTAAAAATCTTTACTAACGTCTGGCTTTGAGTAAAGCCAGTGTGTCTATGTATGTGGATGACTCAACACTATACACATCAGCTACTACAGCAACTGAAACAACTGCAACACTTAACTTCTTGCGACTACAGGGGGTGCTGTTCCGAATTAGCATTTTGTCGTCTCCAAATTAAACTGCCTAGTACTCAATTCTTGCTCGTACAATATGCATATTATTAATTCTATTGGAAAGAAAACACTTTCTAGTTTCATACAAAGTTGGAATGATGTCTGTGGGTGACCCAGAACTCTTTCTACAGCGAAATCCATGACAGACAGTGAAAGGTCTGAGAGCGAAGCTCTGGTTTCAGATCAGTTTTTAAGGTCTCTGTCTATCCTATGGAACGACACGAACTGCACCCGCCTTCCCCTGGATGTCAGTAACCAATGAGAAGTGGAATGGGCCTTCTCCGTAGCTCTCAGAGGTTATAAAAGACCAAGGAGTGAGAGTAGCCCCCCTTTCGACGCTCGCCCTTACGCAGGAAGGGACCTCCGGACGCCATTTTCACAGGCTCGGTTATCAACTTGAAATGTATCCGTCTGTAATTTAATTCGATATAGGACTTAGAAACATCATAAGGTAGTTAATTTAAACCGTTTTATAGGAAATTATATCCGTTTAGTGCGATTTTGAGGAATTTCTTTGTTGTGCACTCTGAAACTTTGGACACGTTTTGGGGTCCCGTTCGATCGTTAGTGGATATTTCGAAGGACAGAGGACATCTATCGACCAAAAGACGTTTATAACATAGAAAGGATACATTGCCCAAGAATATGATGGAAGAACAGCTCATAGTAAGCAATATTTAATATGATAAATTGTTGTTCTGTCGAAATATTTTAAACGCATATTTCGCCATTTTGTTTGGTATAGCTTCACTTGGCGAACCCTGTATTGAAAAGTAAGGATAATTTTACAAATGTAAATCAGCGGTTGCATTAAGAACTAATTTGTCTTTCGATTCCTGTCAACCCTGTATTTTTTAGTCAAGTATATGATTAGCTTTCAATTAAACTAGATCACTCTGATAGATGACGTCAGACATATTGAGGCTTGATTTCCTAGTATTTTTATTGTGTAACCACGGTTTTGTATGGCTAAATATGCACCTTTTCGAACAAACTGTATATGTATGTTGTAAAATGATGTTACAGGAGTGTCATCGGAAGAATTCTGAGAAGGTTAGTGAAAAAATTAATATCTTTTGGCGATGTTGACGTTATAGCGCTCTTTGGCTGGAATCGATGCTCTGGTAACGTTTGCACATGTAGTATGCTAACTTATCGATTTATTGTGTTTTCGCTGAAAAACGCTTAGAAAATCTGAAATATGGTCTGAAATCACAAGAACTGGGTCTTTCCATTGCTATGCTTTGTCTATTTTTATGAAATGTTTTATGATGAGTAAATTGGTCATACACGTTGCTCTATCTAGTAATTCTAGTCGATTTGTGATGGTCGGTGCAATTGTAAACTGTGATTTCTACCTGAAATATGCACTTTTTTCTAACAAAAACTATCCTATACCATGAATATGTTATCAGACTGTCATCTGATGGTTTTTTTTATAGGTTATTGGCTATCAATATCTTAGTTGAGCCGAATTGGTGATAGCACCTGAAGGAGTAAGAAACTGATGGAGTTAGAATAGTGGTGTATTTTGCTAACGTGTTTAGCTAATAGATTTACATATTTTGTCTTCCCTGTAAAACATTTTAAAAATCTGAAATGGTGGCTTTATTCACAAGATCTGTATCTTTCATCTGGTGTCTTGGACTTGTGATTTAATGATATTTAGATGCTACTATCTACTTGTGAAGCTATGCTAGCTATGCTAATCAGTGTGTGGGGGGTGGGGGGTGATCCCGGATACGGGGTTGAGGTTCGGTAAAGGTTAACAAAGAGCTGCAGTTCGTTTCAGAGTGGGTGGCAAGGAATACGTTAGTCCTAAATATTTCTAAAACTAAAAGCATTGTATTTGGGAAAAATCATTTACTAAACCCTAAACCTCAACTAAATCTTGTAATAAATAATGTGGAAATTAAGCAAGTTGAAGTGACCTGGATTGTAAACTGTCATGGTCAAAACATATTGATACAACAGTAGCTAAGATGGGGAGAAGTTAATAAAGTGCTGATCTACCTTCTTAACAGCACTATCAACAAAGCAGGTCCTACAGGCCCTAGTTTTGTCACACCTGGACTACTGTTCAGTCATGTGGTCAGGTGCCACAAAAAGACACTTAGGAAAATTGTAATTGGCTCAGAACAGGGCAGCACGGCTGGCCCTTGGAGGTACACAGAGAGCAAACATTAAGAATATGCATGTCAATCTCTCCTGGCTCAAAGTGGAGGAGAGATTGACTTCATCACTACTTGTATTTATGAGAGGTATTGACATGTTGAATACATGTCGGACACCCATGCATACACCACAAGACATACCACAAGTGGTCTCTTCACAGTCCCCAAGTCCAGAAAAGACTATGGGAGGTGCACAGTACTACATAGAACCATGACTACATGGAACTCTATTCCACATCAAGTAACTGATGCAAGCTGTAAAATTTTATTTAAAAAACAGATAAAAATACACCTTCTGGAACAGCGGGGACAGTCAAGCAACATAAACATAGGCACAGACACATGCATACACACACGATAACATACACACTATACACACACGTACACATGGATTTTGTTTTGTAGATATGTGGTTGTAGGGTCCCGAGGGCACACAGTGTGTTGTGAAATCTGTGAAGGTATTGTAATGTTTTTAAAATTGTATAACTGCCTTCATTTTGCTGGACCCCCAGGAAGAGTAGCTGCTGCCTTGACAACAGCTAATGGGGATCCATAATAAATAGACATAGAAATAGAAACAAACAGGCTTATATTTGAGCGTAGTTCGCCTTCATCAGAGTATCCCTGTATTATATTAAGGGTTTGGTATCACAACACAAGTTCCAGTTCAATAGAAATGAGACCATGATGGAACAATTGGAGTATTAACTTATATGGAGTCTTTCCTGGCTCTCCAGGAAAGTTAAAACAAAGCCCTGGATGCAATTTGGCCAGGGTCCACAGGGGTAGCTTGATGCACGCAAGGCATACCAATCTGCAAGACTCATGAAATATGCATCTGTTTGTCCTAAGGAATCTGATCAATGGTGCTTTACAGTAAGTGTGTACTTACAGTACATTCAGTGGACAGTTTATTAGGTACACCCATCTAGTACCAGGTAGAAGATGGAAGTTGTTTTTCAGTCTCTCGGTCCCAGCTTTGATGCACCTGTACTGACCTCGCCTTCTGGATGATAGCGGGGTGAACAGGCCGTGGCTCGGGTGGCTGAGGTACTTGATGATCTTCTTGGCCTTCCTGTGACATTGGGTGCTGTAGATGTCCTGGAGGGCAGGCAGTGTACCCCGGTGATGCGTTGGGCAGACCGCACCACCCTCTTGAGAGCCCTGCGGTTGCGGACAGGGTAGTTGCCATACCAGGCGGTGATACAGCCCGACAGGATGCTCTCAAGAGTAAAAGTTTGTTAGGGTCTTAGGGGCCAATCCAAATTTCTTCAGCCTCCTGAGGTTGAAGAGGCACTGTTGCGCCTTCCTCACCACACTGTCTGCTGACATCTAGTGGCCAAAATCTAAATTGCGCCTGGGCTGGAATAATACATTATGGCCTTTCTCTTGCATTTCAAAGATGATGGTACAAAAAAAAACATGTTTTTTCTTTGTAATATCTTTTGCCAGATATCATGTGTATATTTTCCTACATTAATTTCACATTTCCACAAACTTCAAAGTGTTTCCTTTCAAATGGTATCAAGAATATGCATATCCTTGCTTCAGATCCTGAACTACAGGCAGTTAGATTTGGGTGTGTCATTTTAGGCCAAAATTTTAAAAAAGGGTCCGATCCTTGAGGTTATTAATTGTCCAGTGTTGGTGATTGCGTGCCTACTGGAGCCGCTACTTGTTTTTAGATGATAGGAGAGAAGTCCAATGTGGTCGTCTGCTGCAATAGCCCATCCGTGACAAGGCCCGCTGTTAGCTCGGATTCTCCTTTCGACCTCTCATCAACGAGCTGTTTTCACCCACAGGACTTTGCACCATTCTCGTTAAAACCCTAGACACTGTCGTGGGTGAAAAGGAGGACATCCGTTTCTGAGATACTGGAACCGGCACGCCTGGCACCGACGATCATACCGTGCTCAAAGTCGCTTAGGTCACTCGTTTCACCCATTCTAACATTCAATCAAACAGTAACTGAATACCTCAATGCCTGTCTGCCTGCTTTACTCGTGGTAACGACTGGAGCAGAATTAGTGGTATGTTATCAAATACATGGTTTGATGCCATTCCATTCACTCCATTCCAGCCATTATTATGAGCTGGTCTCCCCTCAGCAGCCTCCACTGGGGCTCTCCAAACCTAATCAAGTGTTTCACCTGATTCTAATAATTAGCTGGTTGATAAGATGAATCAGGTTAGTAGGGATGGTAGTTCTCCAGGAACAGGGTTGGAGAGCCCTGGTCTATGTCCTAAAGAGCTCTCTCTCTCACACAAACCTTTCTCTCCATATATCCCTCTCCTCCCTATCTCCCTCTACTCTCACTCTTTCCATCTACATGTGTAGTCCTTTGGTGCAGTGCTGTGTTGGTATGTGTGCTGTGCTAAGCAGTAATGAGGAGTGGAGTTTCCTCTCTCTCTCGCTCTCGCTCTTTCTCTCACTCTCTCTCTCTGCTCATCAAGCACCTCACCCTCTCAATTAGTCAGATACCGTTTATCTTTCCGCATGAAAGATCAACCTGCAGTCCTCTCACTCTCTCTTTCCCTTACTCCCTCCATCTCCATGTGTAGTCCCTTGGTGTAGTACTGCGTTGGAATGTGTGCTGCACTAAGCAGTAATGAGGAGTGGAGTTCTCTCTCTGTCCCACTCTCTCGCTCTCTGCTCATCAAGCACCTCACCCTCTCAATTAGTCAGATACCGTTTAACTTTCCGCACTGCATAGCGAGAGGCGAAAGATCAACCTGCAGTCCTCCCCTCCATAATTTCATCCCTCCCTCCACTCCAGCAGTGCAGAGGGAAACAGAATGCAGAGTATCCTCCCTTGCTTTCTTTCTTTTGTCCTCCTTTCCTTTGTTCCTGAAAAGGGAGTGTGTTGTAAACATGTACAGTTGAAATTGGAAGTTTACATACACTTAGGTTGGAGTCATTAAAACTAGTTTTTCAACCACTCCACAAATATCTTGTTTACAAACTATAGTTTTGGCAAGTCTGTTAGGACATCTACTTTGTGCATGACACAAGTATTTTTCCAACAATTGTTTACAGACAGATTATTTCACTTATAATTCATTGTATCACAAATCTAGTGGGTCAGAAGTTTATATATACTAAGTTGACTGTGCCGTTAAACAGCTTGGAAAATTCCAGAAAATGATGTCATGGCTTTAGAAGCTTCTTCTAATTGACATCATTTGAGTCAATTTGAGGTGTACTTGTGGATGTATTTCAAGGCATACCTTCAAACTCAGTGCCTCATTGCTTGACATCATGGGAAAACCAAAATAAATCAGCCAAGACCTCAGAAAAACAATTGTAGACCTCCACAAGTCTGGTTCATCCTTGGAAGCAATTTCCAAACGCCTGAAGGTGCCACGTTCATCTGTACAAACAATAGTACGCAAGTATAAACACCATGGGACCACGCAGCCATCATAGCACTCAGGACGGAGACGTGTTCTGTCTCCTAGAGGTGAACATACTTTTGTGCGAAAAGTGCAAATCAATCCCAGAACAACAGCAAAGGACCTTGTGAAGATGCTGGAGGAAACAGGTACAAAAGTATCTATATCCACAGTAAAATGAGTCCTATATCGACATAACCTAAAAGGCCGCTCAGCAAGGAAGAAGCCACTGCTCCAAAACCGCCATAAAAAAACCAGACTACGGTTTGCAACTGCACATGGGGACAAAGATCGTACCTTTTGGAGAATTGTCCTCTGGTCTGATAAAACAAAAATAGAACTGTTTGGCCATCATGACCATTGTTATGTTTGGAGGGAAAAGGGGGAGGCTTGCAAGCCGAAGAACACCATCCCAACCGTGAAGCACGGGGGTGGCATCATCATGTTGAGGGGATGCTTTGCTGCAGGAGGGACTGCTGCACTTCACAAAATAGATGGCATCATGAGGCTGGAAAATTATGTGGATATAGTGAAGCAACATCAAGACATCAGTCAGGAAGTTAAAGCTTGGTCGCAAATGGGTCTTCCAAATGTATAATGACCCCAAGCGTACTTCAAAAGTTGTGGCAAAATGGCTTAAGGAAAACAAAGTCAAGGTATTGGAGTGGCCATCACAAAGCCCTGACCTCAATCCTATAGAAAATTTGTGGGTAGAACTGAAACAGCGTGTGTGAGCATGGAGGCCTACAAACCTGACTCAGTTACACCAGCTCTGTCAGGAGGAGTGGGCCAAAATTCACTCAACTTATTGTGGGAAGCTTGTGGAAGGCTACCCGAAACGTTTGACCCAAGTTAAACAATTTAAAGGCAATGCTACCAAATACTAATTGAGTGTATGTAAACTTCTGACCCACTGGGAATGTGATGAAAGAAATAAAACTGAAATAAATCATTCTCTCTATTATTCTGACATTTCACATTCTTAAAATAAAGTGGTGATCCTAACTGACCTAAAACAGGGAATATTTACTAGGATTAAATGTCAGGAATTGTGAAAAACAGATGTAAACTTCCGACTTCAACTGTATGTATATGGCTGACTTTTGTTATGATAGCTGATGTTTTTACTGTGTTGAATAAATTGAGTGTATAAACAGTCATTCTCAGCGCAATAATGACCGTTCTGTCACCGCTGAGCACAGATCAGTACAACAAGAAATCTACTATAGTGCCCATGAATTTCACATTTGTAGGAAGAAGCCAATTTGGATCTAATCATTTAGGTCAATATTTGGATGCAAACTCTTAATGAAATACATTTCAACTCTATATCTGACATGGTACCGATGTCTTCTTTTTTAAAGAGCACAACCATGTGTGTGAGGTGTATACTTTAGTTTCAAAGTAGATTTGTTTAAGACTACCAATAATCACCCTGATTTAGACTACCAAGAATCACCTTGATTTAGCCCACTACAGTAAAAGGTTAATCAGTAAAAATAAACAAATGAGTGATCAGCTATAGTACACCTACGGGACCACTTTGAGTACTGCTAGGTACCCACTGGGCACGTACATTATTCAATTCAACGTATATTTCATGTTGGTTCAAGGTCATTTTATTGAAATTACGTGGAAACAGACTGTTTAATAAGCCATCCCTAGCAGGCTACCACCCAGTTACTCAACCCTTAGAGGCTGCTGCCCCATAGACATGGAATCACTGATCACTTTAATGTTTACATACTGCTTTACTCATTTCATATGTATATACTGTATTCTAGTCAATGCCACTCCAATATTGCTCTTCCTAATATTTATATATTTCTTAACTTCTTGAGAATACAGGGGGTGCTATTTTCCCATTAGCATAATTTGCTCAACAGATTAAACTGCCTCTTATTCAATTATTGCTCTTACTACATGCATATAAATAATACCATTGGAAAGAAAACAATCTCTAGTTTCTAAAACCGTTTCAATTTTGTCTCTGAGTGATACAGAAGTCATTTCACAGCACTTTCCATGACCAAGAACATAAAATCAAGATGTGTTATGCTGGCTTCAAAGCTCTGCCTATATATGGTCGTGCCCCCTATGACCCGAAACACACCTCATTCGCCTTCCTCTGGGTGTCAAGAAGACGTCAGAGGAGAAATTCTTTGTTTATCTGGTACTGACGTGAAATAAGACCTATTTCTTTGGCGTGACCGACAACTTCCGGTTTGCTGATTCGCACGAGTTGGAGCTGCGATTGTGTACAGTTTTGCTGGCGTTATGGATGAAAACTATCTCCGTGTCGAATTTTGTTTGATACATGTGACCATATCATCGTAATGTATGTTTTTTCAATATAGTTTAATCAGATTATTTGAATTTTTTTGGGAGTTTTGCGGTGTTCCGTTGTCACAATTTATTTACATTTGAGAGATCTGTGCCACTCGACCGGTACCTGTGCTAAATGGAGTGGGAAAGGAAGATTTCTGAACGGAACCAACGACTCATCTTGACAAAGGACACTTTGATCAACATTCTGATGAAAGATCAGCCATAGTAAGACCCAATTTACGATGTTATATCATATCTGTTGTGCATGTGAACTGACCGTGGGCGCCTAGCCGAATCTGCCTTGTATAGCTATGCTAATTTAGCGCTACATTTTGTTTTCGTTATAAAACATTTAATAAATCTGAAATATTGTTTGGATTCACCAGATGTTGGGCTTTCAATATCTGTACGCTGTGTATTTTTCTGAAATGTTTTAAGATGAGTAATTCGTTATATGACGTTGGTCTCTGTAATTGTTCTGGCTGGGTCAGCACTATTTCAGATTGCAGCTGCAATGTAGAACTGTGATTTATACCTGAAAAATGCACATTTTTCCCCAAAAAAACTATGCTATACCATAAATATGTTATCAGACTGTCATATTATGAAGTTGTTTCTTGGTTAGTGGCTATATATATTTTTATCTAGTCGAATTAGTGATAGCTACTGACGCAGGAAAAAGCTGTTGGGAGTAAAAAAATCGTGTCCTTTGCTAACGTGGTTAGCTAATAGATTTACATATTGTGTCTTCCCTGTAAAACATTTTAAACATCTGAAATGGTGGCTTTATTCACAAGATCTGTATCTTTCATTAGGTGGCTTGGACTTGTGATTTAATGATATTTAGATGCTACTATTTAATTGTGACGCTATGCTAGCGATGCTAATCAGTGTGGGGGGGGTGGGGGGTGATCCCGGATCCGGGGTTGAGGCTCGTTAGAGGTTAATTCCATTCTTTTAGATGTTTGTATTGTATGATACTACTGCACTGTTGGATCTAGTAAAACAAGAATTTCGCTACACCCGCAATAACATCTGCTAAATGTGTATGTGACCAATATGATTTGATTTGTGTGCCCAGTGGGTGTTTTCTGCATCCAGGTCTTTGGTCAAAAGGAATATAGGGAATAGGGTGCCATTTGAGACTAGAGCCATTGTGTTGTTATGCTGTCTGTAGTCTGTTCTACACAGCTGTAATCTGTTCAGCATGAGGAGTTCTACCAGCCAGCTAAATAGGATGTAAACACAGCTAAAGTTGCTAAACTGTCAGACAAAACCAACAGCAGATGAGATTACCTACTGCACATAAGGAAATTAGAGGGGTGTGTTCTCATCCAGTCATAAATGCTGTTCTAGCAACCTGGATTCAAAAGTAAATGACGATGTAATTCCGGGACACACCAAATAGTTTGATATATTAAGTTTCATATGGTATATCAGAGGTCTGTATTATTGATTGTTTGTTTATTCCATGTGTAACTCTGTGTTGTTGTATGTGTCGAACTGCTTTGCTTTATCTTGGCCAGGTCGCAGTTGCAAATGAGAACTTGTTCTCAACTAGCCTACCTGGTTAAATAAAGGTGAAATAAAAATAAATTTAAAAAAGGTGTGGACTCGAGTCACATGACTTGGACTCGAGTCAGACTCGAGTCACAAATATGACTTGCAACTCGACTTTGACTTTAACACCAATGACTCGTGACTTAACTTGGACTTGAGCCTTTGGACTCGAACTGACTTGATACCCTGCACAAGCCCTGCACAAGCCCATCCACTAGATGTCAACAGTCTTTAGAACCTTGTCTGATGCTTCTACTGTGAAGTGGGGCCGAAGGAGAGGGGAATGAGTAAGGTCTATCATGACCTGAACATGCCCTGACCATGCACGTTCACGTGAGAGCGAGCTCTGTTCCATCGCACTGAACTTTTCGTCCATACTTTCCGCTGGACCTGCCCGCGTGTCGTGAGTTTGGAAAGTGTACTGAACGCTAGAACAACAAGGAGGAATTTGGACATAAATGATGGACATTATCGAACAAAACAAACATTTATTGTGGAACTGGGATTCCTGGGAGTGCATTCTGATGAAGATCAAAGGTAAGTGAATGTTTATGTTATTTCTGACTTCTGTTGACTGCATAATATGACGGACATATTTGTGTCTTGTTTGGGCTCTGAGCGCTGACTCAGATTATTGCATGGTTTGCTTTTTCTGTAAAGCTTTTTTGAAATCTGACACAGCAGTTGCATTAAGGAGAAGTGCATCTAAAATCCCATGCATAACAGTTGTATCTTTTAGCAATGTTTATTATGAGTATTCCTGTAAATTGATGTGGCTCTCTGCAAAAATCAATGGATGTTTTGGAACTTCTGAACGTAAGGCGCAAATGTAAACTCCGAACAAAACATACATGTATTGTGTAACATGAAGTCCTATGAGTGTCATCTGATGAAGATCAAAGGTTAGTGATTAATTTGATCTATATTTCTATATTTCGCAATGTAACTTAATTGAGATGATGACACAAGGCGAGACCCAGATGCAGACACAGGAGGCAGATGGTTGGAGTATAAACTGTTTAATAATCCAAAAGGAGTAGGCAAGAGAATGGTCGTGGACAGGCAAAAAGGTGAAAACCTGTTCAGAGTCCAGGAGGTACAGAGTGACAGACAGGCTAGTGGTCAAGGCAGGCAGGTGGGTACAGAGTCCAAAAACAGGCAAGGGTCAAAACCGGGAGGACTAGAAAAAGAATAGCACAAAAAAAAGAGAATGGGAAAACCCGCTGGTTGACTTGGAAACACACAAGACAAATGGGCACAGAGAGACAGGAAACAGGGATAAATACACTGGGGAAAATAAGCAACACCTACCTGGAGGGGGGGTGGAGACAATCACAAGGACAGGTGAAACAGATCAGGGCGTGACAGTACTCCCACTAGGGATGCCACCTGGCGTCCTACCTGGGCGCATACCTGGCTGACGGCGGTGGAAATCGGCAGTGAGGCCCTGGTCCAAGATGTCTTTAGCAGGAACCCAGCACCTCTCCTCCGGGCCACAACCCTCCCAGTCAACCAGGTACTGGAAACACCTGCCCCGTGGTCAAACCTTCAGGAGGCATCTCATCGTATACGCTGGCTGGCCATTGATTACCCCGGGGGGGAGGGATGGGCCTGGAAACAGAAGACAAAGGACAGTGAGACACGGGCTTAATTCTGGACACATGGAAAGTAGGGTGGATACAGAGGGTACAGGGTAGCACAAGACGGACAGCGGTGGAACTCAGGACTCTGGAGATGGGGAAAAGGACCAATGAAATGGGGAGACAGTTTGCGACACTACCCACAGGGGCAGGTCCTGAGTGGAAAGCCATACCCTCTGCCCAATGTGGACGGTCCGCTTGTCGACGATAACTGGAGTTGGTCTTGAGAATAGTTGCCCTGGCTCTTCTCCAGGTACGGCGACAGACAAACATCTGGGCCGAGGGTACGCTGACCTCCTGCGCTTGTTCCGGGAAGAGTGGAGGCTGATTCCCCTTTCAAGTGCTCCATATGGGGAGTCCCGTGGCAGAAAAGGGAAGGGTGTTCCTGGCATACTCCGCCCAGACCAGTTGACGGATCCAGGTAGTGGGGTTGGTTGAGACCAGGCATCGCACCAACTGACCGTTAGTTTGGGGATGGAATCCAGATGACAGGCTGGCCGACTACCCAATAACGGTGTAGAATGCCTTCCATAACTGACACAGAACCCCGATCGGACACCATGTCTACCGGGGTACCATGGATCCGGAAGACATGCTGCACCATAATCTGGGCTGTCTCCTTGGCAGGAGATAGTTTGGGGAGAGGGATGAAATGGGCGGCATTGGAGAACTGATCAATCACCGTCAGAATGACAGTGTTGCTATCTGACGGAGGGAGCCCAGTGACAAAGTCCAGAGATGACACTAGGGACGATGAGGGAGTGGTAGTGGCTGAAGGAGGCCAGAAGGACCTTGCCGTGGAGTTTTGTTCTGAGCACATACTGTGCATGCGGTGACGAAGGCAGAAACATCAGAAGCCATTGTGGGCCACCAGAAACGTTGTCGGAGGAAGGCTAGTGTACGACGGGACCCTGGATGACAGGTCAGCCTGGAGGAATGTGCCCATTTCAGGACCAGACTGGGTTAGGGACAAACAGCTGGTTAGCCGAGGCCCCTTCAGGTTCAGGCTGGGAGTGTTGGGCTTTGAACCGTGTTCAATACCCCAATCCACAGTGGCAGCAAGGCATGAGGTCTGGAGAATGGTTTTGGAGGTCGAGGGTGTGGCAGATGAACTGTATAGGTGGGAGAGAGCGTAAGGCTTCACATTTTGACCCTGGGCGGTAGGAAATGGTGAAGTTGAATCTGATAAACAAGAGGGCACACCGGGCCTGTCTGGAGTTGAGGCGCTTGGCTGTACGGAGATATTACAAGTTATGGTTGGTCCAGACCAAGAATTGCTGTTCTGCTCCTTCCAGCCAGTGCCTCCACTCTTCCAACGCCATCTTAACCGCCAGGAGTTCTCAGTTGCCTACATCATAGGTCCTCTGCAGGATTGAGATGATGGGACAGGAAGGCACAGGGATGAAGCTTTTGGTCCTGAGCAGACCGTTGGGACAGGATGGCCCCACTCCAACATCCGAAGCATCAACTTCCACCACAAATTGACGCGAGGAGTCCAGATGGATGAGGATGGGTGCTGTTGTGAACCGATGCGTCAGGTCCACAAAGGCTTTGTCGACAACTGGAGACCATTTGAACGGTACCTTGGGGGAGGTGAGTGCCTAGAGGGGGGCCGCTAGGGTGCTGTAATCCCGGATGAAACGACGGTAAAAGTTAACACAACCAAGAAAACTTTGCAACTGCACGTAGGTTGAGGCCAATCCACCACTGCTTTCACCTTTCCAGGATCCATCTGAACATTGCCCTCAACAATGACATATCCCAGAAAGGTGATGGTAGAGCGGTGGAACTCACACGTCGGCTTTCACGAACAACAATTGATTCTCAAGGATGCGCTGAAGGACCGGTCTGACATGAAGTACATGTTATTGGGCAGATCAGGGGGGGGGGGGGGGGGGGGGGGGAGGATGTCGACAAGGTAAATGAACACAAAATGGTTTAGCATGTCCCGGAGCACATCGTTGACCAAAGCCTGGAAAACAGCGTTGGTGTTGGTGAATCCAAGTGGCATGACCTGGTACTCATAATGTCACCTGGCTGTGTTGAAGGCTGTCTTCCACTCATCCCCCTCGTGTATCCGAACCAGGTGGTAGGCATTCCGAAGGTCTAACTTGGAAAACATGGTGGCCCCCTGGAGATGTTCAAAACGCCGAGGGGTAGGGGGGGTAATGATTTTTAACAGTAATGTCGTTAAGTCCCCGGTAGTCAATGCACGGACGCAGGGTCTTGTCCTTCTCCACAAAGAAAACCCTGCGCCGGCAGGAGATACAGATGGATGGACGGCCCCAGTGGCCAGATACTCTATGTACTCCTCCATAGCTTTGGTCTCTGGTCCGGACAGAGAATACAACCGACCCCGAGGTGGTGTGGTGCCTGGGAGAAGGGTAATGGCACAATCATAAGGACGGTGCAGGGAAAGGGAAGTAACACGTGCCTTACTAAACATTTCCAGGAGGTCATGGTATTCAGTGGGAGTAGCAGAGACATCCACAGTCTTGCTAACATCCTGAGGAAGACGACTTGGGGGAAGACTGTGCTGCTTGAAGGCAGTGGGAATGGCAAAAATGGGCTCCAACCCAGGATGGAGCTTTTGGTCCAGTCAATCACAGGATTGTGCTTTTGGAGCCAGGAAAATCCCAAAACTGGAACATGGGGAGATGAAATGAGGAGGAACTGTATGGTCTCACTGTGGTTACCAGAAACCCATAATTGAACGGGCACAGTACTATGGGTGACTTCCCCTATAGAGCGGCCGTCCAGTGCCCTAGCATCCACGGGAACAGAGAGAGGCCGAGTGGGAATAGCAAGCTCTGAAGCAATAGTGGCATCCATAAAACTTTAATCCATAAAACTCAGTCCTAGAGTCAATGAGCACTCAGAGACAGATTGGTCTCCCCACAGCATAAGCACAAAAAAGGTGTGCAGGTGATGGGAATTAGGGAACTTCCAGTCTGACTCACCATAGTACTGGTACCCACTAGAGACAAGGGTTTCCTAATAGGGCAGGTAGCTATAAAATGTCCTGCCCCTCCACAGTACAAACAGTTATTATTCATCCTCCGTGATCATTCCAACTGATAACCTAGCTCTTCCCAACTGCATAGGCTCAGGAGTATCCTACTCACCCGTCGTAGATTCACGAGAGGCTCGGGTGGCTTCGATTCCTCTTGGAAAAGCTGCCTTCGGAAACTTCCGGATTCCCTCAAAGGTGAACGAGCCATAGCGGGTGCACAAGTGTGCCCGAGACCAGACCTCCTCTCACTCCTGCATTCCCTTGGGCGTCCATTGATTTTAATGGTTAGGGCGATAAGGGAGTCGAGGTCCACAGGGAATTCACGAGCAGCTAGCTCATCCTTCACCTCCTCTGATAATCCGTGCAGAAAAGTATCGAAATAAGACTCCGGAGTCCAGGCACTCTCGGCGGCCAACGTGCGAAAATCAACCGCGTAGTCTGCCACACTACGGGAGTTGACGTAAGTCAAGCAGTTTACTGGCCACCTTTCTCCAGGATACCAGAGACTCAAATACCTTTCTCACCTTTGCCATAAATTCCTCCAAATGACCCCAAATAGCAGATGGTTGCTCCCACACTGCCATAGCCCAGGAGAGCGCCCTTCCCGACATTAGCGTAATAATGTACGCTATTGTCGATCGGTACGAAGGAAACGAAGATGGCTGTAGCTCAAAAATAAGCGAGCCCTGAGAAAGAAAGCCCCGACAAGTACCAGGAACTCCAGAATATCGCTCCGGAGGTGGTAAGCCGGGTTCACGGGGAACCGGGATAGGCCGTACCAACTCACCACTAAAAGGGAGAAGAAAAACATTTACTGGGAGGTTGGGGTCTCTCAGAGATGACAGACAGCCTATGAGTTAACTCCTTAATAAGCTCCATAGTAGCCTTAAACCCTTGGTCGTGGCGTTCTGTCAGAGGATGAAGCCCTTCCAGTAGGTCCTGTAACAGCTCCTCATGTCTCCCAATGGTGGCTCCCTGCAGGGAGACAGCGTGGCGAAGCTGGTCCAAGTCTGCTGGGTCTGTCATGGCCAGTTCGTACTATCATGACACAAGGCGAGTCTTAGACGCAGACACAGGAGGCAGATGGTTGGAGTATAAGCTGTTTAATAATCTAAAAGGAGTAGGCAAGAGAATGGTCGTGGACAGGCAAAAGGTGAAAACCAGTTCAGAGTCCAGGAGGTACAGAGTGGCAGACAGGCTCGTGGTCAAGACAGGCAGAATGGTCAGGCAGGCGGGTACAGTGTCCAGAAACAGGCAAGGGTAAAAACCGGGAGGATTAGAAAAAGAAGAATCGCCCAAAAAAAACAGGAGAACGGGAAAACCTGCTGGTTGACTTGGAAACATACAAGACAAACTGGCACAGAGAGACAGGAAACACAGGGATAAATACACTGGGGAAAATAAGCGACACCTGGAGGGGGTGGAGACAATCACAAGGACAGGTGAAACAGATCAAGGCGTAACAGAAACGATGTGGAAACAACTCTGATTTAACCAGTGTGTGCCCAGAGAGTTCTGTCTAATGCAACCATACTAAATATAACATATCATAACAATTTGAGTGTCCCGGATTTACATTTACTATGTTACGTCTAGTCTATGAGACGAGGCTGGTTCTAGACATACTGTCTGTGTGTGTCTTTGGCATTGTTGTTGT
This sequence comes from Salvelinus namaycush, assembly GCF_016432855.1. NCBI lineage: Eukaryota > Metazoa > Chordata > Actinopteri > Salmoniformes > Salmonidae > Salvelinus > Salvelinus namaycush. Next base: position 13,105,838 of record NC_052341.1, read on the forward strand.
TTGAACTGCAGATTGTCCCTGTAAGCATAGTTGAGCCATTTAGACACATGGAGTCATTTGGAAGAAATTAAATTGTGCTACAAAAGCCAGGATAGAATTGCATAGGTTACATAAAGCTTATCGTTTTAGAATAATAAAGCTGTAAATAATAAGCTCCTAAATAAGCATTTTCAACAGAGCCAAAAAAGTGAAGGAGATCACAGATGCTGGCTGTACAAATGACACTTCAGATAATGTCTGAATCACATCACATTCTCTCTCTCTCTCTCTCTCTCTCTCTCTCTCTCTCTCTCTCTCTCTCTCTCTCTCTCTCTCTCTCTCTCTCTCTCTCTCTCTCTCTCTCTCTCTCTCTCTCTCTCTCTCTCTCTCTCTCTCTCTCTCTCTCTCTCTCTCTCTCTCTCTCTCTCTCTCTCTCTCTCTCTCTCTCGTGAAATAGATAAACAATAAATTACAGTAAAATAATAAAAATGAACAGTAAACATTACACTAACAAAAGTTAGGTATGGTATGGGAGTTTATCAAAATTGGGTTTGTTTTTGAATTCTTTGTGGATCTGTGTAATCTGAGGGAAATATGTTGCTCTAATATGATCATACATTTGGTTAGGAAGTGCAGCTCAGTTTACACCTCATTTTGTGGGCAGTGTGCACATAGCCTGTCTTCTCTTGAGAGCCAGGTCTGCCTACGGCGGCCTTTCTCAATAGCAAGGCTATGCTCACTGAGTCTGTACAGTTTGGGTCAGTCACAGTGGTCAGGTATTCTGCTACTGTGTATTCTCTGTTTTCTCTCTCTATCTATCTCCATTCTCTGTTTTCTCTCTCCCTCCCTTTCTCTCATGTTCTCTCTCTTTCTCTCTCTCACACTCACTCACTCACTCACTCGCTCTCTCTCTTTTTCTCTCTTTTTCTCTCTCTCTGTTTCTCTGTCAATCTCCATTTTCTCTCTTCTTCAATCCCCAACCCCCAAAAAACATGAATATTTTAATGTGAAAACCACTGAAGGAGACTTTTTAAAGCAGACTACAGCTGCTATGCTGTTAGGTGGAGTAGGGCCTTAGGGTTAGTGTCTAACGCCACGATCACACCGACAACGTCATTGCATATACGTTTGATGAATACTTTAGATAAATCCAAGGTATGCACCACACAGAACGCACTGCAACTAACTCTGCAAAGCAATGCAGCAAGGAAAACGCACTCCATTGGAAATGAATGTACTTCTGGTGTACCATAACGAAATTATGCTGTCAGTGTGATCGAGGTGTAAATGTGAGTGCAGATTTGTCAGATAAACTGCACATATATTTATATTCTATTGCATCTGTATTTGCAGTAGGAGAGGAATAGAACATGATAGGAATAGAACAGGAGAGGAATAGAACAGGAGAGAAGGGAACCCAAGAGAAAAGACTATCAAATAGCTCCAGCTCAGTGGAGGTTTCTGAGGGGAGACGGGTTCATAATAATGGCTGGAATGGAGTGAATGGAATGGTATCAAACACCTGGAAACCATGGAAACCATGTGTTTGATGTATTTGATACCATTCCACTAGTTCCGCTCCAATCATTACCACAAGCCTGGCCTCCCCTATTAAGGTGCCACCAACCTCCTGTGCTCCATCTACAGCTACTTCTTGATGGGGAGCAAAATGTTTCTGTTCTAGTGAAGACTGTCTTGGGGTAGCATGGCTCTGTCACCAGTCAATACCCTGAGGAGAGGAGAGGGGAGGGGGGGTGAGAGAAGAGGGAGATGAGAGGAGGGGGCAGGGGAGGGTAGGGGGGGAGAAAAGAAGAGAAGAGTGGAGTGGAGTGGAGTGGAGTGGAGTGGAGTGGAGTGGAGTGGAGTGGAGTGGAGTGGAGTGGAGTGGAGAGGAGAGGAGAGGATCCCAGGCTGCTGCTTGAGATGCTATCTCCTGCTGGGCTGCTGCTCATTAGGCTACTGTGTGTGTGTGTTTGTGTGTGTGTGTGTGTGTGTGTGTGTTCTGCAGTGTGATTTACAGCTAGAAAGTGCTCTAGCAATCTCTTAAAGAACACGAAGAGCTTCTCCTCTCTGTGGTGTGTACGTGTGTGAGTGTGTTTGTGAGCGAGAGTGTGAGTGTGCATCCGCGTATGCATGCGTGCCTGTGTGATGTCACCATTATAGAAGTACTTGTCCATTTGCTGATGTAAAATAGTAGGCAGGCGGGATAAAGGTAATTCCTCAAATGAATGCAATTACAGGTTTCCTCAATCGACAAACATCCTGATCCAAGCACACTGTGTCCTAAAGTGGCTCATTGTGTGTTGTCATTAGGAAAATGTCCTTTTACTTGCCTGGTGAGTGGGTCTTCATCAGCAAGAACGTGCTATTCTATCTGCAGCACACACTCCTATTGTTGATGTAAATCCCATTTAGAAACAGAAGTCTAATCTTTTCCCTATCTCCCGGTAAGAACGGGCAGAAAACAGACAACATCTGCTTGCCTGTGAGGAGAAACAATTTTACAAATGAAAGTGCTGATGGAGAAGCTGAGATGGTGAGATGGAGAGAGGTCCTTTACTTCCAATGAGTGTTAATGCCCAGATACAGTATGCATCTCACTGACCAATGTACAGTATGTCAGTCGAGAGGCTGAGATGCTGAGTGGTCCTTCTAATGAGTGTCAATGTCCAGGTTTTGCAGAGATGTACTATACTGTACGTCAGTCGCTGACCACAATGCCAGATAGGGAACAATGTTTTGGTTAGTGACCAGAATCTCACTTGGGCAGGAGTAATGGCACCTCAAATATTCTACTGCGTGAGCTCCTGCACCTCATAGAATATTAGCTCAAATGTATTTTGGAGCTCCTACACCTAAATATAAACAGTACCAGCACATAAAATGAGTACCGGCACCTATTTCAGTCCAAGTCAAGCACTGAATATAGGCCACTAAGCAACCCTTTTCTCTAAACCTATTAACAGTACATGAAAGCCAGATAATGGAATAAGAACAATGTTTTTGGTTCATTTTCTTACTATTCAGATGATTTCCTAGAACAGTAGTGGCGTTTCTCTATATGCACACTAACGTGCTCCACACTCTCATGCTCCTTCGTTCTCCCAGGACGTTCTCTTGACTTCGTTCTTGTGAAGACGAGAGTGTGGAGAACACATACAATGTTACATTATTCGGAGGACGCATGGCTCTCGACCTTCGCCTCTCCCGTACAGACTTGCAGCGATGAGACAAGACTGTAACTACCAATTGGATACCATGAAATTGGGGAGAAAAAAAGCGCTAAAACGTTTTAAAAGAAACAAAAAACTTAAAAATAAACCCTCCCCAAAATGAACACAGTATGTATTTATTAACGTATCAAGATAAGACATTGTAGTCAGGCAACATATGAGACGTGAGTTGGAAACTTTTCATTCCGAAATCGGAGTGAATTTTCTCTCGCTACAGCTCAAAACCAGCCGCAGTTGTTTCCAAGAAATGTTACATTGTTTTTTACCTGGTTGCGTCATATTACATCAACAATCCTGGGAATATTTCAGGTGAAGCTGGCATCGGTGCATGCTTCGAAAAGTGTAGCCTACAAACGAAGTATGTATTTGAGAACTTCCCTCTGTTTCGCATACTTTGATTTAGACTCATACTCCGACCGTTCCGTGCTCGGAGCATGGAAGTAGTATGCATATTGAGAAACACCCTAGTTTTAAGTTATGCTAAGTTATGAGGAGAAATTGTATTCGTGTATGCATCTTATTGATGTTACAGTATTTGGCTGGATGTGCTATGGTAGTGCAGCTGCATACTCCCAAACAGAGTCACAGGTCAATGTTATCACCAGCTTCAACAGATGGGCCCATCTACAGCAGCTGAATCATAGACCGTACAATGGAGCGAGAGAGAGAACGATAGAAAGAGAGATAGAGGGAGAGAGAGAGCAAGACAGAGAGAGAGATTGAGAGAGAGAAACAGAGAGAAAAAAACTGAGAATGGAGAGAGAATGGAGAGAGAGAGAGAGAAACAGAGATAGAGGATGGACAGAGAGAGAGAGAAACAGAGCAAGAGAAACAGAGAGAGAGGATGGAGAGAAACAGAAAAAGAGGATGGAGAGAGAGAAACAGAGAGAGAGGATAGAGATAGACTACGTAGGTTTCCATTGACCCAGGTTAATGTGTAATGGAAACGGCAGCTATAGGAGAAATGTTTTAAACATCGAAAACATTTGTATCTGTTCGACAGGGGTGGATGTTTGTTTTGCCAAACTTTCTTTATTGCAGCAAGTGATGATGGAAACTGTATTTTGCCGAATAAATGATGATTGCCGAATAATTTTGAAGGTATGAAAGGCACATGATGTCATCATGTTGGCCTAACTATAAAGCTCCACCCCACATTTCATTCTATCTGCCTACTGCTAGCTAAATCTAAAGTCCCATTCAAAAGTTTGGACACACCAACTCATTCAAGGGTTTTTCTTCATTTTTACTATTTTCTACACTGTAGATTAATAGTGAAGATATCAAAACTATAAAATAACACATTTGGAATCATGTAGTAACCAAAAAAAGTGTTATACATTTTATATTTGAGATTCTTCAAAGTAGCCACCCTTGCCTTGATAACAGCTTTGCACACTCTTGCACACTCTTCTCCACAATTTCAGCGACACAGCCCGGGATCAAACCAGGGTCCGTAGTGACGCCTCTAGCACTGCAACCTCTAGCACTGCAGTGCCTTAGACCGCTGGGCCACCACAAAACAATAGAAAGAAAGAACGCGAGAAAGAGAGAGTGAGAAAGAGAGAAACGGAGAGAGACAGATACTATAGTAAGAGAGAAACAGAGAGAGACAGATAATATAGTAAGAGAGAAACAGAGAGAGACAGATAATATAGTAAGAGAGAAACACAGAGAGACAGATAATATAGTAAGAGAGAAACACAGAGAGACAGATACTATAGTAAGAGAGAAACACAGAGAGACAGATAATATAGTAAGAGAGAAACACAGAGAGACAGATAATATAGTAAGAGAGAAACACAGAGAGACAGATAATATAGTAAGAGAGAAACACAGAGAGACAGATACTATAGTAAGAGAGAAACACAGAGAGACAGATACTATAGTAAGAGAGAAACAGAGAGAGACAGATACTATAGTAAGAGAGAAACAGAGAGAGACAGATACTATAGTAAGAGAGAAACAGAGAGAGACAGATACTATAGTAAGAGAGAAAGAGAGAGACAGATACTATAGTAAGAGAGAAACAGAGAGAAACAGATACTATAGTAAGAGAGAAACAGAGAGACAGATACTATAGTAAGAGAGAAACAGAGAGAGACAGATACTATAGTGAGAGAAAGAGAGAGAGACAGATACTATAGTAAGAGAGAAACACAGAGAGACAGATACTATAGTAAGAGAGAAACAGAGAGACAGATACTATAGTAAGAGAGAAACAGAGAGACAGATACTATAGTAAGAGAGAAACAGAGAGACAGATACTATAGTAAGAGAGAAACAGAGAGAGACAGATAATATAGTAAGAGAGAAACACAGAGAGACAGATACTATAGTAAGAGAGGAACATAGAGAGAGACAGATACTATAGTAAGAGAGAAACAGAGAGACAGATACTATAGTAAGAGAGAAACAGAGAGAGACAGATACTATAGTAAGAGAGAAACAGAGAGAGAGAGACAGACACTGTAGTAAGAGAGAAACAGAGAGAGAGAGCGACAGCATACAAAAATATAGATTTAGAGGTAGATAAACTTGGATTTTTTTGTCAGGAACACATACAGGATGTACCACCTACAACATAACCTTCACTCCAAATCAAAACTCAAAACCTACAACCTGATTTTGGATGGAATTACAGAATCACCTGGAAGGCTTACAACTACCAAAGATTATTACTCCAAAGCTATACAGCATATGCTCTGGAAACAACAGAAACCTGAAAACACCATCCAACCTGGAACTGAGTGAGTCATGTTTAGTCTGAAGCTATATTTTATTTCCAAAAGCCAAGAAGAAAAATACATTACATTATTTTATAAGGACTGTATGCTAAATTAAGGCTACCAAGCTTGATACAACTTCAATTAGCACTGACGTGTCAAGTGAGAGGTGGCAAAGCCCTTTAGCCCAACAATGACAGGAGAGTCGCACAGTCTAGTCCAACCAAATGGAGAGGCCTTAGAAGCTGCCTCCTGCTGTTCAGAGGTAATTAAAATACAGTACCCTGTGTATGTAAAGAATGATAAGACACGAAAAGAGCACAAAATGAAGCTCCTTATGGAAAAAGAGACACTTTTTGCTGACTATTATAAAAATGGGAACATCAGCAAACTCATTTTCCACACAAACCATCCCCTGGCATGGCACAGTGCTACATTAGCACACTACCCCTCTGTGAAGAGGGGTGGAAACTCAGGATATTAGACAATGAGGACTCTGAGTCACCTAATATAAATCTCTATAAGTCTGGAACAGTATTGGTACAGGGCAACCCCAAACAGTTTCAGCTGGACTTTCACCTAATCATAGAATTAGCCCAGCAGGAGAAGCTCTCCCTTGAGAAAGATACCCCCACCCCGAGCGGGTCAGACCAGACCTCTTCATTATATAACTCCACAGATGAGCAACCCCAAGCGGAAAGTCAACCTCCCTTCACAGAGTACTACCCCCTCATTGAAATGAGGGATACATTCACCCAGCTGGAGGAAGGCAGGTGGAGCTGGAACAGCAGGTGATTACACTCCAGTCAGCACAGACCCAGACAACAGTCCAGCACAACAACACCCCCTTAACCAGACCCGGAGAGCTGGAGATGGAGAGAGACATATCTCCACTCTGGACTGTGGTGAGACAACTTCAACAGGAGAAAAAGCAGGAGCAGGAAAAGAACAGAGCACTAGAGAGGATCAGACTACTGGAGGAGAGGGTAAGGGGGATGGCATGTGAGAGAGAACAACCTACTAGAGAGGTGGCCACCCCCGCAGAGAAGCCAGCAGAACAGCCCACCTCAGCTCCCGACAAAAGTCTCGACACCACAGCAGAACAGTCCACCCCAGACCCTGACCATAGCGTCGACATCACAGCGGGACAGACAAATGAAGAACCCCAAGCCCAGGGGATCCCACCCCCTCTGAGCACCTCCCTTGTCAGCCACCCTGGTAGCCCTCCTGACAACCCCCCCACACCCACTGAGGACATACACAAGACAGATTGTACTCCTTATGGACTCAAATGGGAAATATATACAAGAAATACAGTGTGTCTAAACTCTGATGTCCAAACACCCAGACCTTCTGTCTGAGGACCAACTAGGGTCACCTAGCCACATAATAATACATACAGGCACAAATGACCTGAGAGCACAGCAGGAAAGGGTGGCCACAGCACTCAAGGGAGTGATTGAAAAAGGTTATTCTACTTTCTCCAATGCACAAGTGGTTTTATCCACCCTGCTACCATTCAGCGGGTAAACGCAAGTATTTCCTGTGACTGTGCCTCAAACCCAAATGTTTACCTGGCCCACCACTCCACCCTGGACTTGAACAGCCTTTATGACCAGGTCCACCTATACATGGCAGCAGTGCCCATCTTCGCCCGGACCCTAAAGGACATCGCTCTCAAACTCAGCCCAAACACTTCACACAGGAGCAACAGATCAACGGACACCCCGCCCAGACCAGCGAGACACTCTCCCAGACCTGCGGGACCCCCCAGGACCTACACCTAGAGGATCCACGCTGAGAGGACCTACATCCAGACCACAACATCACCAGCCACATCCACACCTCTACCCCAACCAATCAACACCCCCCCAAGTCAACCACGCCCACACCCCATTTAGGCCCCCTCAGATCAGACCTATGCCCCTCCTGCCCACCCCATGCACCCCACCCCTGCAAAGAGGGCCTCAACATGGAAGTCACACATACGCCCAGGCCATGAGCAGGCAAACAGGCCCAACCCCCACTCTTACACTAGCCCAAGCCAATGGCATGTACCAGATGCTCAGCAGGCTCTGCTCACACTTACTGGTCTGAGGCCAAACCACACGACCAACATTGGACCCTTTATGGAACACAAAGCCTTCACTATCTCATCCTGGAATATCCAAGGCCTAAGGTCATCTGCCTTTGGCCTAAACAGCAGGAACCTGGACTTCATCAAAGAAATCAGAAATACAGACATTGTCATCCTACAAGAAACATGGTATAGAGGAGACGGACCCATTGTTTGTCCTCTAGGTTACAGAGAGCTGGTAGTCCCATCCACCAAACTACCAGGTGTGAAACAGGGAAGGGACTCAGGGGGTATGCTAATTTGGCATAGAGCAGACCTAACTCACCATTAACTTAATCAAAACAGGAACATTTTACATTTGGCTAGAAATTCAAAAGGGAATGATCTTAACAGAGAAAAATGTTCTGCTACATATCCCCCCACTAGAATCCCCATACTTTAATGAAGACAGCTCCTCCATTCTGGAGGGGGAAATCAATCATTTCCAGGGAGAGAATGTACTAGTCTGTGGCGACCTAAATGCCAGAACCGGACAAGAACATGATACCCTCAGCACACTGGGGGACAAACACCTGCCTGGAGGGGCCAGCATTCCCTCCCCCATTTGCCCCCCTAGACACATATGAGAACATAACCAACAAAAACAGGTCACAACTCCTGCAGCTCTGTCGCACGCTGGGTATGTACATAGTCAATGGTAGGCTTCGAGGGGACTCCTATGGTAGGTACACCTATAACTCATCTTTTGGGAGTAGTACTGGAGACTACTTTATCACTGACCTCAACCCAGAGTCTCTCAGAGCATTCACAGTCAGCCCACTGACACCCCTATCAGATCACAGCAAAATCACAGTCTACTTGAACAGCGCAATACTCAATGAGGCATCAAAGCCAACGGAACTGAGAAATATTAAGAAATGCTATGGATGGAAGGAATGTAGTGTGGAAACCTACAAAAAAACAATTAGGCAACAACAAATTCAATCCCTTTTAGACAACTTCCTGAACAAAATGTTCCACTGTAATAGTGAAGGTGTAAACTTGTCAGTAGAAAATCTTAACAGTATATTTGACCTCAGCTTCCCTATCAAATCTAAAAATGTCAAACAGAACACCGAAGAAAATGAGCAACAATGACAAATGGTTTGATGAAGAATGTAAAAACCGAAGTAAGAAATTGAGAAACCTTTCCAACCAAAAACATAAAGACTCAGAATACCTGAGCCTACGCCTTCACTATGGTGAATCACTAAAACAATACAGAAATACACTACGGGAAAAGAAGGAACAGCACGTCAGAAATCAGCTCAATGTGATTGAAGAATCCACAGACTCTACCCACTTATGGGAAAATTGGAAAACATTAAAAAACAAATAATTTTTTAATTATCTAATTATCTATCCAATCTTTTTGGCTCTATAACAAAGAACAAACAGCAAAAACATATACATGATCAAATAGAAATCTTAGAATCAACTATTAAAGACTACCAGAACCCACTGGATTCTCCAATTTGTCACGGCTTTCTTCCTGGGATGAAGGAGAGGACCAAAATGCAGCGCGGCTAGTGTTCAACATGATTTAATAAAGAAGAGACAATAACGTGAACACTATACAAAAATACAAAATAACAAATGTGAAAACCGATACAGTTCTATCTGGTGCAGAACACAAAGACAGAAGACAATCACCCACAAAATCCCAACACAAAACAAGCCTCCTATATATGATTCTCAATCAGGGACAACGATTGACAGCTGCCTCTGATTGAGAACCATATTAGGCTGGACACAGAAACAGACAAACTAGACACACAACATAGAATTCCCACCCAGCTCACGTCCTGACCAACACTAAACAAGCAAAACACATAAGAACTCTGGTCAGGACGTTACAAATTACCTTGAATGAACTACAGGACAAAATGTACGACCCAAAAAGATGGTATCCTCAATGAAATGACAAAATACACAGACAACAAATTCCAATTGGCTATACTAAAACTCTTTAACATCATCCTCAGCTCTGACATCTTCCCCAATATTTGGAACCAAGGACTGGTCACCCCAATCCATTAAGTGGAGACAAATTTGACCCCAATAACTGCCATGGGATATGCATCAACAGCAACCTTGGGAAAATCCTCTGAATTATCATTAACAGCAGACTCGTACATTTCCTCAGCGAAAACAATGTACTGAGCAAATGTCAAATTGGCTTTTTACAAAATGATCGTATGACAGACCACGTATTCACCCTGCACACCCAAATTGACAAACAAACAAAACAAAGGCAAAGTCTTCTCATGCTTTATTGATTTAACAAAAGCCTTGGACTCAATTTGGCATGAGGGTCTGCTATACAAATTGATGGAAAGTGGTGTTGTTGCTGATGATCTGGTGCTTCTGTCACCAACCAAGGAGGGCCTACAGCAGCACCTAGATCTTCTGCACAGATTCTGCCAGACCTGGGCCCTGACAGTAAATCTCAGTAAGACCAAAATAATGGTGTTTCAAAAAAGGCCCAGTCACCAGGACAACAAATACAAAATCCATCTAGAAACCGTTGCCCTAGAGCACACAAAAAAACAATACATACCTTGGCCTAAACATCAGCACCACAGGTAACTTCCATAAAGCTGTGAACAGTCTGAGAGACAAGGCAAGAAGGGCATTCTATGCCATCAAAAGGAACATCAAATGTGACATACCAATTAGGATCAGTTATAGAACCTATTGCCCTTTATGGTTTTGAGGTCTGGGGTCCAACCAAGAATTCACAAAATAACACCAAATTGAGAGTCTGCATGCAGAATTCTGCAAAAATATCCTCAGTGTACAACGTAAAACACCAAATAATGCATGCAGAGCAGAATTAGGCCGATACCCGCTAATTATCAAAATCCAGAAAAAAAACGTTAAATTCTTCAACCACCTAAAAGGAAGCGATTCCCAAACCTTCCATAACAAAGCCATCACCTACAGAGAGATGAACCTGGAGAAGAGTCTCCTAAGCAAGCTGGTCCTGGGGATCTGTTCACAAACACAAACAGACCCCACAGAGCCCCAGGACAGCAACACAATTAGACCTAACCAAATCATGAGAAAACAAAAAGATAATTACTTGACACATTGGAAAGAATTAACAAAAAAACAGAGCAAACTAGAATGCCATTTGGCCCTAAACAGAGAGTACACAGTGGCAGAATACCTGACCACTGTGACTGACCAAAACTTAAGGAAAGCTTTGACTATGTATAGACTGTGAGCATAGCCTTGCTATTGAGAAAGGCCGCCGTAGGCAGACCTGGCTCTCAAGAGAAGACAGGCTATGTGCACACTGCCCACAAAATGAGTGTCAGATCGTGTGTGCAACTGGTCAACTAGAGTCAGCTGCAGGAGAGCAGAGATGAGTGAACAGGCACACTTTAATTGGCAGAAGCACAAGTCGGATGCAACAGCGTCACAACACTCCAGCCAAAGGCAAAAGTGAAATAGCGCACTGGTCACTATAAAATAAAGAACAATACAATACCACGGGTTGAACCAATACCCGGAAAAACCCAGCCTGACGTGTCACACAAAACATGTAACGACCAATACCACACACAGACATGGGGGGAACAGAGGATAATATACACGTAGATTGATGAGGGAATGTAAACCAGGTGTGCGGGAAAACAAGACAAAACAAATGGAAAATGAAAGGTGGAGCGGCGATTGCTAGAAGACCGGTGACGTCGACCGCCGAGCGCCGCCCGAACAAGGAGAGGAACCGACTTCGGCGGAAGTCGTGACAATGAGGTGGAAACTGAGCTCCACTTCCTAACCTCCTGCCAAATGTATGACCATATTAGAGACACATATTTCCCTCAGATTACACAGATCCACAAATTCGAAAACAAACCCGATTTTGATAAACTCCCATATCTAATGGGTGAAATACCACAGTGTGCAATCACTGCAGCAAGATTTGTGACTTGTTGCCACAAGAAAAGGGCAACCAGTGAAGAACAAACACCATTGTAAATACAACCCATATTTATGTTTATTTATTTTCCCTTTTGTAGTTTAACCATTTGCACATCGTTACAACACTGTATATATACATAATATGACACTTGTAATGTCTTCATTCTTTTGGAACTTCTGTGAGTGTAATGTTTACTGTTCATTTTTATTGTTTATTTCACTTTTGTATTTTGTCTACTTCACTTGTTTTGGCAATGTTAACATAAGTTTCCCATGCCAATAAAGCCCCTCAAATTAAATTGAGAGAGAGAGACAGATACTATAGTAAGAGAGAAACAGAGAGAGAGACAGATACTATAGTAAGACATAAACAGAGAGAGACAGAGAGAAACACATAAACAGTGTATATTATGAGAGAGAAACAGAGAGAGACAGATACTATAGTAAGAGAGAAACAGAGAGACAGATACTATAGTAAGAGAGAAACAGAGAGACAGATACTATAGTAAGAGAGAAACACAGAGAGACAGATACTATAGTAAGAGAGAAACACAGAGAGACAGATAATATAGTAAGAGAGAAACAGAGAGAGACAGATAATATAGTAAGAGAGAAACAGATACTATAGTAAGAGAGAAACAGAGAGAGACAGATACTATAGTAAGAGAGAAACAGAGAGAGAGATACTATAGTAAGAGAGAAACAGAGAGAGAGATACTATAGTAAGAGAGAAACAGAGAGACAGATACTGTAACGAGCACGCTGAGATTCGGGAAGCAAGTTCAGGGAGTGAGTGTTTTAATAAATAAACACAACATAATACAAAATAAGAAATACGAACACAGACATGACACAGGAACAAAAACAATAACGCCTGGGGAAGGAACCAAAGGGAGTGACATATATAGGGAAGGTAATCAGGGAAGTGATGGAGTCCAGGTGAGTCTGACGATGTGCAGGTGCACATAACGATGGTGACAGGTGTGCGCCAAACCGAGCAGGCCGGTGATCTAGAGGCCAGAGAGGGAGCACACGACAGATACTATAGTAAGAGAGAAAGAGAGAGAAACACAGAGAGACAGATAATATAGTAAGAGAGAAACAGAGAGACAGATAATATAGTAAGAGAGAAACACAGAGAGACAGATACTATAGTAAGACATAAACACAGAGAGAGACAGATACTATAGTAAGAGAGAAACAGAGAGACTGTAACGGTAGTCCTCCTCCTCTTCAACCGAAGAGGAGGAGTAGTGATTTAACCAAGGCGCAGCTTTGTGAAATGACATGATTTAATAAAGACACGACAAAACAACTAAGACAGAAAACGAACTAGACTTGAATTAACTAACAAAATAACAAAACGAATGTGTAGACAAACCTAGACATACGAACTTACAATAAAACACGAAGAACGCACGAACAGGGAAAAATAGACTACACAAAAATGACGATGTACAAACATACCGAACAGTCCCGTATGGTGCGACAAACACTGACACAGGAGACAACCACCCACAACGAACACTGAAACAACCTACCTAAATATGACTCTCAATTAGAGGACAACGCAAAACACCTGCCTCTAATTAAGAGCCATACCAGGCAACCCTTAAACCAACATAGAAACAGAAAACATAGAATGCCCACCCAAACTCACGTCCTGACCAACTAACACATACAACAAACTAACAGAAATAGGTCAGGAACGTGACATAACCCCCCCCTTAAGGTGCGAACTCCGGGCGCACCAGCACCAAGTTTAGGGGAGGGTCTGGGTGGGCATCTGACCACGGTGGTGGCTCAGGCTCAGGACGAGGTCCCCACCCCACCATAGTCAATCCCAGCTCGCTAATCCCCCTCAGAATGACCACCCCTCTATTCCACCCACCTAATATATGCAACACAAAATAAAGGGACAGCTCCGGGACAAGGTAGCTCAGGACATAGAGGTAGGTGAGAATAGAGAGGTAGATAGAGAGGTAGCTCAGGATAGAGAGGTAGCTCAGGATAGAGGGGCAACTCCGGACTGAAAGGCAGCTCCGGACAGAGAGACAGCTCTGGACTGAGGGGCAGTTCTGGATTACTGGCAGCTCCGGACTGGCTGACGGCTCTGGACGCTCATGTCTGGCTGACGGCTCTGGACGCTCATGGCTGTAGGGCAGCTCCTGACTGGAAGGCAGCTCATGACTGGAGGGCAGCTCATGACTGGGAGGCAGCTCATGACTGGGAGGCAGCTCATGACTGGGAGGCAGCTCATGACTGGAGGGCAGCTCATGACTGTCTGACGGCTCTGGCAGATCCTGTCTGGTTGGCGGCTCTGGCAGATCCTGTCTGGTTGGCGGCTCTGGCAGATCCTGTCTGGTTGGCGGCTCTGGCAGATCCTGTCTGGTTGGCGGCTCTGGCAGATCCTGTCTGGTTGGCGGCTCTGGCAGATCCTGTCTGGTTGGCGGCTCTGGCAGATCCTGTCTGGTTGGCGGCTCTGGCAGATCCTGTCTGGTTGGCGGCTCTGGCAGATCCTGACTGACGACTGGCTCTAGCGGCTCCTGACTGACTATCGGCTCTGACGGCTCGGGACAGACGGATGGCTCAGACGGCGCTGGGGAGACGGATGGCTCAGACGACGCTGGGGAGACGGATGGCTCAGACGACGCTGGGGAGACGGATGGCTCAGACGACGCTGGGGAGACGGATGGCTCAGACGGCGCTGAGGAGACGGATGGCTCAGAGGAGACGGATGGCTCAGACTGATCCTGTCTAGCGGAAGGCTTTGGCTGTTCCTGTCTGGTGGAAGGCTCTAGCGGCTCCTGTCTGGCGGAAGGCTCTGTAGGCTCATGGCAGACGGGCGGCTTTGCAGGCTCAATACAGACGAGCAGTTCATGCGGCGCTTGGCAGACGGACAGTTCAGGCGCCATTGGGCAGACGGCAGACTCTGGCCGGCTGAGACGCACTGTAGGCCTGGTGCGTGGTGCCGGAACTGGAGGCACCGGACTGGAGACACGCACTTCAAGCCTAGTGCGGGGAGCAGGGACAAGGCACACTGAATTCTCAAAGCGCACTATAGGCCTAGTGCGTGGTACCGGCACTGGTGGTACCAGGCTAAGGGCACGCACCTCAGGACGAGTACGGGGAGAAGGAACAGTGTGTACAGGGCTCTGGAGCCGCACAGGTGGCTTAGTGCGTGGTGCCGGAACTGGAGGCACCGGACTGGAGACACGCACCATAGGGAGAGTGCGTGGAGGAGGAACAGGTGGTACTGGGCTGGGGCGGGAGGTAGCGCCGGAAATACCGGACCGTGCAGGCGTACTGGCTCCCTTGAGCACCGAGCCTGCCCAACCTTACCTGGTTGAATGCTCCCCGTCGCCCGCCCAGTGCGGGGAGGTGGAATAACCCGCACCGGGCTATGTAGGCGAACCGGGGACACCATGCGTAAGGCTGGTGCCATGTAAGCCGGCCCAAGGAGACGTACTGGTGGCCAGATATGTAGAGCCGGCTTCATGGCACTTGGCTCAATGCTCAATCTAGCCCTACCAGTGCGGGGAGGTGGAATAACCCGCACTGGGCTATGCACACGTACAGGAGACACCGTGCGCTCTACTGCGTAACACGGTGTCTGCCCGTACTCCCGCTCTCCACGGTTAGCCTGGTAAGTGGGCGCAGGTCTCCTACCTGCCCTTGGCCCACTACCTCTTAGCCCCCCCCCCCCAAGAAATGTTTGGGTAGTACTCACGGGCTTTTCGGGCTTCCGTGCTAGACGCGTCCCCTCATATCTGCAGTTTTGGGCTTGATTCTCCGGTCTCCAGCCTTGCTTCCTAGCTGCCTCCTCATATCGCCGCCTCTCTGCTTTCGCTGCCTCCAGCTCAGCTTTGGGGCGGCGATATTCTCCTGGCTGCGCCCAGGGTCCTTTGCCTTCTAGGTCTTCCTCCCATGTCCATTTCTCCAAATAATTAAGCCTCTCCTGTTGCGTGTTCCACTGCTCGAACTTATGCTGCTTGGTTCTGGATTGGTGGGTGGTTCTGTAACGGTAGTCCTCCTCCTCTTCAACCGAAGAGGAGGAGTAGTGATTTAACCAAGGCGCAGCTTTGTGAAATGACATGATTTAATAAAGACACGACAAAACAACTAAGACAGAAAACGAACTAGACTTGAATTAACTAACAAAATAACAAAACGAATGTGTAGACAAACCTAGACATACGAACTTACAATAAAACACGAAGAACGCACGAACAGGGAAAAATAGACTACACAAAAATGACGATGTACAAACATACCGAACAGTCCCGTATGGTGCGACAAACACTGACACAGGAGACAACCACCCACAACGAACACTGTGAAACAACCTACCTAAATATGACTCTCAATTAGAGGACAACGCAAAACACCTGCCTCTAATTAAGAGCCATACCAGGCAACCCTTAAACCAACATAGAAACAGAAAACATAGAATGCCCACCCAAACTCACGTCCTGACCAACTAACACATACAACAAACTAACAGAAATAGGTCAGGAACGTGACAGAGACAGATACTATAGTAAGAGAGAAACAGAGAGACAGATACTATAGTAAGAGAGAATCACAGAGAGACAGATACTATAGTAAGACATAAACAGAGAGAGACAGATACTATAGTACAGGGGTGTCAAACTCATTCCACGGAGGGCCTAGTGTCTGCAGGTTTTTGGTTTTTCCTTTCAATAAAGCCCTAGACAACCAGGTGTGGGGAGTTACTAACTAATTAGTGATGTTAATTCATCAATCAAGTACAAGGCAGGAACGAAAACCCGCAGACACTCGGCCCCCCGTGGAATGAGTTTGACACCTGTGCTATAGTAAGAGAGAAACACACAGAGAGAGAGACAGATAATATAGTAAGAGAGAAACAGAGAGACAGATAATATAGTAAGAGAGAAACAGAGAGACAGATAATATAGTAAGAGAGAAACACAGAGAGACAGATATTATAGTAAGAGAGAAACACAGAGAGAGAGACAGATAATATAGTAAGAGAGAAACAGAGAGACAGATACTATAGTAAGAGAGAAACAGAGAGAGACAGATACTATAGTAAGAGAGAAACAGAGAGAGACAGATACTATAGTAAGAGAGAAACACAGAGAGAGAGACAGATACTATAGTAAGAGAGAAACAGAGAGACAGATACTATAGTAAGAGAGAAACACAGAGAGACAGATACTATAGTAAGACATAAACAGAGAGAGACAGATACTATAGTAAGAGAGAAACACACAGAGAGAGACAAATAATATAGTAAGAGAGAAACAGAGAGACAGATACTATAGTAAGAGAGAAACAGAGAGAGACAGATACTATAGTAAGAGAGAAACAGAGAGAGACAGATAATATAGTAAGAGAGAAACAGAGAGACAGATAATATAGTAAGAGAGAAAAAGAGAGACAGATAATATAGTAAGAGAGAAACACAGAGACAGATAATATAGTAAGAGAGAAACAGAGAGACAGACAATATAGTAAGAGAGAAACACAGAGAGACAGATACTATAGTAAGACATAAACAGAGAGACAGATAATATAGTAAGAGAGAAACAGAGAGACAGATAATATAGTAAGAGAGAAACACAGAGAGACAGATACTATAGTAAGAGAGAAACAGAGAGAGACAGATACTATAGTAAGAGAGAAACAGAGAGAGAGAGACAGATACTATAGTAAGAGAGAAACAGAGAGAGACAGATACTATAGTAAGAGAGAAACAGAGTTCGTCAGAATGAATGTTATATTTTTTGTCTTTAATGTGTTTAGCATTTTTAATTACATAAATATAAAAAGTACAATCATTGGTATAAATGTGCAACTTGCAACCAGAATGAATTTGCATACATTAAATCAATGGCACACCACGATGCAGGAAACATGGGACATAAGGAGGGAGATGGACCAAGGTGTGGAATGGTGATGATTTTGGTGCATTGTAAAAAATGAGGACTTAGTAAATATTACCACCAAAAATCGATGATTTTCACATAAAAATGCAGGTTTCTGGTTTCACTTCAATATTTGAAAAGCTTACTAAATTGTTATGTGTTCAAAAAGCAGGACATTTGAATGTGAAAATGTAATTTAATATACTGCAAAACCTAAACAATTATTTCTGAGTAAAAACAACAACAAGTAAAATTGTATTTAAATTACTCAATTTTCATACGATTTTCTATCAACTTAAGAATTTTAACAACTTGCCATGTGGTTTAGAGGATTGTGGGTAATTTTGTGACTTCCTGATACTTTTACACAATGTTATAAGACAGAACAGTGTATTTCTATAGCAGTATTAAGCAGTTTGTTGTTATGAGGTGTAATGGATAATGATGAACGGATATCAAAACCGTTGGACAAATTGAAGTTCAAAGATGAGAATATTACCACCATCGACAAGGTCACGTGCACAACCCCTCCCCACTGGGCAAACACTGGTTGAATCAATGTTGTTTCCATGTCATTACAACTCAAAAATTATATGTGATGATGTTGAATTAACGCAAAAAAAACTGATTGGATTTGAGGAAAGTCATCAATGTAAGGGAATTTCATATTTTCTCACCCAACTTTTAACTTGAATCTAATGGCGTTGTGATTTATATTTGTTGAATTCAAGTTAGTTGACAACTCAATGTAAATCAAAACTAGACGTTGAACTGACATCTGTGCCCAGTGGGTCATGAAAAAGGCAAATACAACATCCTACAATGCTTGGAGCTCTTCCTCCACTTAGGCTACTGCTAGTGGATTGAGCACTGTGCTCAACAATGCCTGCGAATGTGAGTGAAAATGGCTAATAATCAAAAACATAATGATAAACGATAGACACGATCACTGAATGTAACAAATCAAAAGGAAGTAGATCTAACCAATAATAACAGTTTTGGAATTGATCAAATGAAATTCAATCTAAGCTATTTTTTGGATGCTGGACTTAATATGTTAGTGTTTGTAAAACACCAAACGTGAAGTATATTATACATAAGAATACGTCATGTTGGAAATATTCAAAAATCTGATGCAAATAGTTCAATAATTTTTTTAAGTAGAATATATTTCAGACAGTGTGGAGAGCAGGGCAGGGGAGGCAACACAACTAAGGATGCCTCCTAACTTGATTTTCACCTATTCATTTATTGATGTCAATGGGAGACTAGCTGAACATTTGACTTGAGGATTTGCCCCTTAGAGTTCGTACATTGTCTTACAAGAGGTGGCATGAGTTTTACACTACGCTAAGTCCCTCGAGTGACAGTCAGTGCAGATGGAGTCAAACTATCAGACCTAAGACCATTAGAATTTATATATTTGAAGTTGGAGACTCAAGTACTATCCTACATTTCAAATGAGTCATTCTATTTGTGACTAAAGCCTTGGGTTGGGCGACCAGCAGAGCACCTTATCCTGTGAATGCAGAAAGTCAAGCTTTCGATCAATGATTCCTCTAACAGCCTTGCTGACTAGCAGAACAAAAAAACGTCACTCTGCTGGAGTTATTACTTAGAGGCTGTATCGCAAATGGCACCCTATTCCCTATATAGTGCACTACTTTTGACCAGAGTCCTATGGGAAGAGAGGTGCTCTGGTCTGGTCTAAACAGAATAGGGTGCCATTTGGGATGCAAGCCCAGTGACTCAGCTGTTCCATTCACTGCTGAAAGGCTAGTTTAAACAGCCCATTGCAAGTGTAAAACAACAAATTAATTTATGGATCCTTTGGGTTACACTTAAAGCCTGTAGGTGTAATACTTCACAACTTGTTCCAAGCATTTAAGAGCCTTTATAATATCTTATAATAATGTGTAATGTCTTTCAAGTGGACTTTGTTCAGGCACAGCCAACAAACAGTCACAGAGAAAAGCCCAGTAGATAACAGCTCTGTTTACACACACAGTTTGCCTGGTAATAAAATAAGATGTGGTTTGTCATGATTGATGGAGTCTGACTGTCTCAAACAAGATACATGATAATCATATAAACTGACTGACCGAACGATCACATGATAATTCCATTGCTGGACCATTAAGCATGAATCCCCCTATGCTTTTGATTCCAAACTGTCAACAAAGCTGTTGGAGCCTCTTAATCCAGTCTCCTGTGACCGACTTACCACGCAAGATGTGGTTCCTGTTTCAAGATTTTTTGTTGTTGTCAAAAAGCCAAGTTTCAGCCAAGACAAAACAGATGGCCTTGCGCATTGCACCGCAGAGACTTCACCTCACAGCTCCAGGCTTCATGCAGTGCTGCTGCTATTGTCAGCATCACCAACACCGACCGGCAAGCTCAACAATGATTTACTAACAGTCTTATACACACTGTAAGTCAAGCTTCACAATGATTTGCTAACAGTCTTATACACACTGTAAGTCAAGCTTCAAATTCATAACATCTGTAGTCCCTTGGAGAGATCAGTCTTTGCTTCCGGCCATATACACACTATAAGACTATAAATCACAGGACTTATGGTCATTATCACTGATGTGTGGCTGGCTGCCATGTTATTCCCTTCATAGCATCCTATATTTCTGGGCCTTTGAGAAGCGTGGAAGATATGGGATGCGTCCAAAATGGTAACTTGTTCCCTACATGCATTATTTGACCCTGTTCGAAAGAAGCAGTGCACTATATAGGGAATAGGGTGCCATTTGATATGCAGACATTATCCTATATATCCTTCTGTTAACAAGCCATTTTACATTTTAGTCATTTAGCAGACACTCTTATGCAGAGAGACTTACAGTCAGTGCATTCAACTTAAGATAACTAGGTGAGACAACCACAATAGCTAGGTGAGAAAACCACAAGTCACAGACTAGTCTATTACACTGTGATGATTTGTGATCTGCCTCTGTTGTGGTCATCCCGTGATATTATATTACACTGTGATCCACCTCTGTTATGTGATGGTCAAGCCGGAGATATTTCAGAACAGTGTGTACAAACAGTGTCGTCTTGAAAAATGTGACATAGATTAGTAATAATTTATTTGACAACTTTAATAAATATCTCAGACTTATTTGGCTTTCATATTGCTGTATGAAGAATAGATGATAACATGAGAATAAATCCATTCCATTAAAGTATTGATAGAAAAGTAATAGATAGATATATCACCTTTCAGTAAGAAGCATTGATGTTGCTGTTGATAAACAATACAGCTGTATCCCTAACAGGACCCTATTCCCTATGCACTGCTTTTGACCAGAGCCTTATGAACCCTGGTCAAAAGTAGTGCACTAAATAGGGAATAGGGTGCCATTTGGGACACAAACTCCATTTCCCGAGACAGACCTCCCGTCTCCTCTCGGAAGATACAGAGGGCATTAGGACAGATAGATCCATTGACATCAATGGAGTTTAAGTTTGCAAATTGCAAAAGAATTGTATTGTACAATATAGAAGCTATACATACATTTGATGTGTAATATTTTTCGTATAATATTTAAGGACAAAAGTAAGGAGATTGAATTAAAGCCATGCATGCATTTGTAAGTGAGCAAACCTTACTCTAAATATATTTATTTATATCTCTATTGTTGTAACAGCTTTATGCGTCGTCACTCAGCCTGGCGTAAAATACATTTTATGATGTTTTATTTCATTCTTATCTAGAGGCATCCACAGGATCAATACCAGCAGTTGCAAGATGCAATTCATGTAAAGACTGTCAGTAAATCTCTCTCCCCGAACACAGACACAGACACAGACACAGACACAGACACAGACACAGACACACACACACACACACACACACACACACACACACGTTTCCTGCTCCTGGAAAGGTAAAGAGTTAACTATTTAATTTCCTTCTCCCCTAGCCGCTATGTTCTAAAGGGGACAAAACAGGTTCAGTAAAGTCACGAAGTAATTGCAATGCCTCCAGCAGTAGTGTACGCTATTAGCCCTCTTCTCCCAGGGGACCAGGACAGATTGCATACAACACTGTAGGAGGCAACATCAGAGGACTTCTAGAATGTATATAATAAACTTCTGAACCGTAAAACCATGAAATGTGACACGGTTATAACCTAAATGTCAGTCTTTAAAACATAAACATTAGGCAGTTCGCTTTTGCCAATAAGTGTTCTCATCTTCATAAAAACAGGCGTTTAAAATGGAAGATTGAACATGATAGTCTGCTTTTTCCAGTAAGTTTCCAACCAGGAGAACACCTATATCTGTGTTCAGATTTCAAACATTAGTGTTAACTTCCCTATCATCCTGTTTAGAGTGCATTTAGTCATTAGAAATGTATTCAGATCAGTGTTAGGAATGTCTGTCAACTTCGCTACATTTCAGTACAACTGAACAAGACATTTGATTCAAAAAATGTTTTCAATCGCGTGGCTTTGTTGTTTCCGTTAACTCTCTCAGAGTGAAAGAGATGTGGGAGGGGTCTCATTATCATACACTGCTCAAAAAAATAAAGGGAACACTTAAACAACACAATGTAACTCCAAGTCAATCACACTTCTGTGAAATCAAACTGTCCACTTAGGAAGCAACACTGATTGACAATAAATTTCACATGCTGTTGTGCAAATGGAATAGACAAAAGGGGGAAATTATAGGCAATTAGCAAGACACCCCCAATAAAGGAGTGGTTCTGCAGGTGGTGACCACAGACCACTTCTCAGTTCCTATGCTTCCTGGCTGATGTTTTGGTCACTTTTGAATGCTGGCGGTGCTTTCACTCTAGTGGTAGCATGAGACGGAGTCTACAACCCACACAAGTGGCTCAGGTAGTGCAGCTCATCCAGGATGGCACATCAATGCGAGCTGTGGCAAGAAGGTTTGCTGTGTCTGTCAGCGTAGTGTCCAGAGCATGGAGGCGCTACCAGGAGACAGGCCAGTACATCAGGAGACGTGGAGGAGGCCGTAGGAGGGCAACAACCCAGCAGCAGGACCGCTACCTCCGCCTTTGTGCAAGGAGGAGCAGGTGGAGCACTGCCAGAGCCCTGCAAAATGACCTCCAGCAGGCCACAAATGTGCATGTGTCTGCTCAAACGGTCAGAAACAGACTCCATGAGGGTCGTATGAGGGGGCTTACAGCCCAACACCGTGCAGGACGTTTGGCATTTGCCAGAGAACACCAAGATTGTTAAATTCGCCACTGGCGCCCTGTGCTCTTCACAGATGAAAGCAGGTTCACACTGAGCACATGAGCACATGTGACAGACGTGACAGAGTCTGGAGACGCCGTGGAGAACGTTCTGCTGCCTGCAACATCCTCCAGCATGACCGGTTTGGCGGTGGGTCAGTCATGGTGTGGGGTGGCATTTCTTTGGGGGGCCGCACAGCCCTCCATGTGCTCGCCAGAGGTAGCCTGACTGCCATTAGGTACCGAGATGAGATCCTCAGACCCCTTGTGAGACCATATGCTGGTGCGGTTGGCCCTGGGTTCCTCCTAATGCAAGACAATGCTAGACCTCATGTGGCTGGAGTGTGTCAGCAGTTCCTGCAAGAGGAAGGCATTGATGCTATGGACTGGCCCGCCCGTTCCCCAGACCTGAATCCAATTGAGCACATCTGGGACATCATGTCTCGCTCCATCCACCAACGCCACGTTGCACCACAGACTGTCCAGGAGTTGGCGGATGCTTTAGTCCAGGTCTGGGAGGAGATCCCTCAGGAGACCATCCGCCACCTCATCAGGAGCATGCCCAGGCGTTGTAGGGAGGTCATACAGGCACGTGGAGGCCACACACACTACTGAGCCTCATTTTGACTTGTTTTAAGGACATTACATCAAAGTTGGATCAGCCTGTAGTGTGGTTTTCCACTTTAATTTTGAGTGTGACTCCAAATCCAGACCTCCATGGGTTGATAAATTTGATTTCCATTGATCATTTTTGTGTGATTTTGTTGTCAGCACATTCAACTATGTAAAGAAAAAGTATTTAATAAGAATATTTCATTCATTCAGATCTAGGATGTGTTATTTTAGTGTTCCCTTTATTTTTTTGAGCAGTGTATTTCCCAGCATGCTTTATTGCAGGTACATTTTTAGAACATATTTTTTAAATGTTTTATATGTTATATGTTTATATGTTTCCTCATGCACATTGATTAATTAATTGATCTTATAGTATACAGAGGTAAATCATTTACATTTTTCTAAACTGATCCAATCTGTAAGGGGTTTGACTTATTGCACTCATTACAGAGATGGTTGTTCCAGTTTATATGGTTTAGTAGGTCTCAGTTTTTAAATCCTTAACAATTGCAGTCATTCTGAGGGCAGGTTGTGGGTGATAAAATGTAAAAATTGTTGGCTATCCTCCCTCTGGATGGATTCCGATAGGAATTACTAATCACTTCACAAGCCAGCACATTCTGACTTGCAGGTCAGATGTGGCCCATGAGCCAGGATTTGAAGTCCACTATGTTGAGGATAACTAGCCAAATGACTCACAGAGATGCACATCTTTACATTGCTACAACGTGCTCATATTCCAATTAGCTGAGACATTACAATCTAGGTATTTCATTTGCTGTGTGTTCTGTTGTGTAATATAATCCGGTGCTATTGAAACGCTACACTACATATTCCAAACTTCTCATTGTCACCATTTCATTCTGGCCGGCAACAACGAATGTGCAGCCTGTAGCCTTGAAAGTCTAACCACTTTCGTTGTCATAGAAATATACTGTGTTGTAGCAGCTGACTGTGCTCACTACATTTGCCATTCAATGTCCATTGTGTCATTCTAGATGATCTCCGAAAGAGATGGCCCTGGACACTAATATGGCTTCATCTGGAGGTCATATACTATATACAACTAAAAGCAGGGGACACATTCATATCATATTCAATTATTCTCTACACAGGAAAGCCAACTAACTGTGTCATTCGCCTTCTCTTTTATACTGTATGTTATTTACAGCTATAGAAAAATATATTTCAAATGGAGTAATCTCTGTTTTACATACAACGATCTCGTATGGCTTTACCATAACGGCATGCAGGTAACTACAACAAGCCTGAAGCCTCAAGTACCTGAGTAATTTTCTCTAGTTCTTTTTTAACCCGGGGACGGGGACAGAGCAATGAAAACATTCCAACCTATAGACGTTTTATCAATAGGCAAAAATACATGGTATGTGTTCCAAATTCCCTATATAGGGCACCACTTTGGACCAGAACCCTTGAGCCCGGGATCAAAGTAGTGCACAATAGGGTAAAAATAGTCAATAGGATGCCATTTAGGATGCACCCATGGAGAACAAAGGATCTATTTGTAATTTCCAACCGGTTTATCAAGTTGCGTTTTCATAAGACGTTCCAGTGTTATATTTACAGTCATGATGTTGTTATATACAGAGAGATGTCTGATCAATAAGTCTGTGAAAAAAGCCAAATCTAACAGGATGGTCGGAGAGGAGGGTACGGTGTGTGTGTGTGTCTGTGTCTGAGCTGAATGCAGAGATGGCAGAGCCCGCGAGCAATAGCAGGCGTGGGTGGACTAGGGAGAGAGATGGTAATGATGGACGCCAGGGAGAGTTGAGCTCTTGGCTGTGCTATTCTGTGTATCTGGATCTGGGAAGGGGTCTCTATCTCACTTTCTCACTCTCTCTCTGTCTCTCTTTCTTTCTTTCTTTCTTTATTTCTCTATGTCTGCTCTGTGTATCTCTTTCTTCCTAACTGCTCTCTGTATCTGTCCTTTCTTTCTATCTCTCTCCGTCTGTCTGTCTCTCTCTCTCACGCTCTCTCTCTTTCTTTCTTTCTTTCTTTCTTTCTTTCTCTGTCAGCTCAGTGTATCAATCTCTTTCTTCCTCTGCATTAGTCCTTTCTTTCTCTCTCTCTTTCACTTTCTCTCCCTTTGTTTTTCGCTCTATTTTTCCATCTCTATTTATCTATTTACCTTTTCATTCTACATGCATGCCTGCAGGACTCATGTTATTCTCTCTTTCAAGGACTCTCTCTCTCACTCTCAAAACTTGCAAATCTGTAACGAGGAGAATCAATGACAGTCAAGTGTGAGAATCCTTTGAGATGAAAGGCTACAAGGGAAACTCGTTTTAATGTCTTCAATTGACTCTCCTTCTCCCAAATTTGCTCTATTTAACATGTCAAGTACGTGTATACGATCCCCTTATTCACCAAGCTATACCTTCGTCTGGCTATCAACCTCCTCTTCATTAGTCCTTTTATAGAAATACATATTATTTCATGTTCATTATTGCACACTTTTTTATCTTTTGCTCATTTTCCTGTTTTCTTTTTCTTACAGGCAGATTTAGTTCAGTTGAGAGATGAGAGGAGATGAGAAGAGAAGAAGAGAAGAGGAGAAGAGAGGAAGAGAGGAAGAGAGGAAGAGAGGAAGAGGAGAGGAAGAGAGGAAGAGGAGAAGAGGAGAGAAGAAGAGGAGAAATGAAGAGGAGAGGAGGAGAGGAGGAGAGGAGGAGAGGAGGAGAGAAGAAGAGGAGAAGAGAACAAGAGAGAAGGAGAAGAGAGGAGGAGAAGAGGAGAGGAGAAGAGGAGAAGAGGAGGAAAGAAAAGGAGAAGAGAAGAGTAGTTTTAGCCGGCATACACCCATAAAGTAAGTCAAACACTCTCTGCCCTAAAACATGTTCTGAGCTGATAAGAACCCTAGTTACCTTCCTAGGAGGCCCTCGACTTTCATTCCCTTCCTCTCCCCCATCTCCCTCGCTCTCTCCCTCTCTCTCCTCTCCCACCTCTCCCTCGCTCTCTCCCTCTCTCTCTTCTCTGCACTCGTCCATCTTGAGAAATAGGAAATGACTGTTTGAAGCCCTGCAGTCAGGCTCAGTGCTGAATCTCTAACTAGGAGCTCACTGAACTGACTGACATAACTGAGCTGGGGTTGCAGGCTACATCACACACTACAGCAGTAGCATCAACCCGATACAACACCAGCCAGTCTGAATTATGTTCTTACCTTTCCCCCTTGTCCCTAACCCCTCAACATTTGCAGATCTATCCGAAGGGTCTGGGCAGGTATAAGCAGTATATATAGTGTTGGAGCTTCCACCATATTGCTTCCACCTTTCAAGCGATTTGGGATGTGCTGAACCAGTCTCCTCTTCCCCCACAATAAGCAGTCACCTGAGCTTAAGATTAGACTAGTACAAGATGATTGGTGGAGACCATTGTAATATTATGACTTGTTGCTTGTGCTTCCTCGCATAGGCACAATCAATATGGTTGCCGGTCCATACATCACAGAGCATTGACATGAATGGCTTGAATGTTCATTCTAGTCATTCTATTTCTATGATAGAGACTAGGTTTGCTATCACTAAGGTCACGTTATGCTCTCTCTATGGTTCAGCTTCCATACTTCAGGCCTGGTCTGTAAATGGATCTGATATGTTGATGAGTTCCTATTGTTCTTCACAATGAGACATGGAATGCATAGCTATATATGTACTATATCATACTGTAGTTATCTTTGTGTTGAAATGATAGGTACAGTACCAACTCAACCTATACATTCAAACCTACTTATAAATGACATACTTAGTGAAAATGCTCCAAAGCGATGATGATGATAATGTCGTAATGATCGCACAGAGTTGCCTCTTCCAGTACAGTATGCTGTAGAAGTCACATTGATCTGGGGCAGTATGTATCACGCATCTTGGAGAAGGAGTGCTGATCTAGAATCAGGTCCCTCCTGTTCATTGTATTCATTTTGATCTAAAAGGCTAAACTGATCCTAGATCAGCATGTCTTATCTGAGACGTTTGCTACATATGGCTAACTAATTCTTCGGAGACGTTTGATACTCACAGCCTCAGAGATTTACTCAGGTATGGCTAACTAATTATTTTGAAGATTGCCAATGGTATATCAGTGAAAATGTTCTTTCTGGCTTCGAGTCAAAGAGAGCAATATGTCGGCTTATGGCCTCATGTTATACTAATTCCTCCATGGTTGTCTCAAGTGTTTTGACCTTCAAAAGCACAGTTACAAGAAGGTTCCTTTCCTTCCCATAGTATCATTCCAACTGTCCCATCATCATCATCATCATCATCATCATCATCATCATCACAGGATGTTGATTCCATCCCCAAAAATGTCCAACAGTTTCATGCATATCATTATGCTCTTCCATTGAACAACAAGACATAATCAAGCATGACAAGAGTGATAGCAAATAAAGTTAATCACATAAGACCATAAAACTCCTCTCAGTTTCTCTCCCCATCAGTCTCAGTCTCCTCAAGCACATTCTCTACCACCCTGCAGGCATCTACTCCAGTGTTTCTCAACCTTTCATACCAACCTTTTTATTTTATCTGAGAGACCAGCAGGTCTCTCTTGTGTCAGAGACTGACAAGCTATGGTCTTTACTCTGTGGGGGACTGCAAACATTAAGTCAGTCAATCATCTCACCGACCGAAAGTCCACATCTCACGGACCAGCGCCTGTCCATGGACCAGAAGTTGAGAAACACTACACAGGTCTACCTGGAGTTGCTGGTCTCTGCCAGTCTGTTGTTCATGATCCCCAGAGCGCCCACTCCTCCAGAGAACCCGTTATGTCTCGAGCCACCACACACCGTCCTGGGATAACCGTTAGCGGACTCTGATAACTGCTTCTGCATGAGTGCCAGTGAGACCTTATTCGAGGCCGTCAGGTCCTTCATTGAAATCATCTCTCCAGAGAGTCTGCGTCCTCCCCCCTCCGTGTCGCTGTCGCAGGGTCCCGAATCCCCAGAGTCCGGTGGGCGTCTGATTCCGAAGCGGCCCTTACGGATTCTCGACCCGGGCCGGATGGCGTTGCGGCGTCCCAACGGGAAAGAGTTTGACCTGATGTTGCACCGCTGGCAGCACAGGTTCTGAAGCATCCAGTTGAGCACCTGTAGGAAGGAAGGAATCTGATTAGATGTTTAAAATACAGATAGAGTTACAGATAGAGGTGGTTCAGCTAACTGAACACAACAATGCATCAAGGATTAAAAATACAATATTGTCGACAGAATTATTTCCATTGTGCTCGTTCTACATCTACCTGTTTGATGACGATGGAGATGACGTTGAACAGAGAGTAGATGCAGCACACGCCCATGAGGATGAACAGGCAGTTAGCCAGACGGTACAGCGGCTGGTACTCATAGTCCGCTCTCTGGCTTGACACCAGGTCCCCAAAGCCAATGGTGCTGATGGGGGAGGAGGTAGAGAAAAAAGGGGAGGAGGAGTAGAAGGAGGGAGAAGGAGGAGGAAGAGGGAAAGAAGGAAGATGAAGAGGAAGAGGAGGAGGGGAAGAAGAAAAATAAAAACAAGAACATTACTTTCTTGCCTTTTGTCTTTTTTCTATCCCAACCCACCTATGAGACTAGGGCTGCAAAATTCCAGTAACTTTCCACAAATTCCCCAGTTTTCCAGAAATTCAAATCTGGGTCCGAGGATAGCTGAATATTTCCGGCTTATTCCCTCCTAATTGCAGGAATCCTTCAAATTGGATTTCTGGAAAACCAGGGAATTTTGAGAAAGTTGCCAGAATTATGCGACCCTACCCGAGACACACAAATACACACACCCAGGGAGAGGTTGAAGAACAGGCCAGCCACAGTGCAGTGCCTTGCTCATGGGCACAGGATATGATATCATGGATACTCTAGGAGGCCAGCATTTCTCTGTTTTACTCCTCACCAGATTTCACCCTCAGTCAGACTCAAGATTCATACAGACAGCCTTCCAGCCGGTTGCTGGCTGGCCCACTTCTCCAACCTCCGACCTCTAGTAGGCTACCTTACCTAAATGTGACGAAACAGAAGTAGAGTGAGTCCAGGTAGGCCCATCCCTCCACAGGGGTGTACATGGCTGAGGCGCAGCAGGAGATGATGATGGCAGACAGCCCCAGGATCAACATGACGTGGTAGACAGACGGCTTCCACCCCGGGAAAGAACACGCCGAGAAGTCATGGCGGATACCCGGCGGGAGGAGGCCGGAGTTCCGGATGCGCCGTTCCCTCACGGCCTTCATGACCACGGCCAGGAGGGTGATAATGCGTTCCAGGAAGAGGTTAAAGAACAAGATGGTGGCGGCGCAGCCAAGGAGACCATAGAAGATCAGGAACACCTTCCCTGCTACCGTCACCGGAGTGGACATCCCGAAACCTACAGGGGAAGACAGAGAAAGATGGGGTTAGATTGATGAATTGATTGAGTGGAATATTGATTGACTGATTAATTCCAGAAGATGAAACTACTAAAGGCTCAGAGGAAGGCGTCTAAAACACCACAGCATTAGTATTTGTGTCTATTTGTCCGGCCCTAATAAACCTCGAAGATCCCTGCAGGCATCTGAATGCTCCATTTCTGCGGTAGACACCATTTACTGGCATGTGGTAAGATGTTTTTTAGGTTAGGCTCTACTCTGTCTATTAAAAGACTTTGGTGCAGTACCAGCATTTGACGAGTTCAATGAAGTGAGTGATATTTCACTATTTAAATATGTGGCAACGTCATTCAATTAGCATTCTACTCTACTAAAAATGTACCTTCTCTGGACAAGGTCATCAGTATTTGGGAGGTTGTGTGTGTAATGCAGTAATGAAGCTCAGCTCTGTAACTGATTGACATTTCTGCTGTTGATGCACGATCTGGCCCTTTGTTCTGTCTACTCATTTCCTGGTCAATTCAGGTCAGTGTGAAAGCTAAGTGGAGATGGTGACGAGAGAAGAGGATTAGCTGTCAAACATTCGTGGGGTGTGTGTGTGTGTGTGTGTGTGTGTGCAGCATGTGTTAAGTTATGCAGGAACAAGAACAGGAACACTTCCTATCTTGGGAAGTGACAGGTCAGAGGTTAGAGACAGACTGCAGCTTACTCACGCACACTCACGCACGCGCACACACACACACCCTCTACCTCTGAATTATGTGAATCAGTACATAACTGATTGGATAAGAGATTGGTTTGGTGTATTCAGTCAACCAATGAACAGAGAACAGGGAGATCAGCGAGTGTGTTTCTGGCATATCACATTTACATAAGTATTCAGACTCTTTACTCAGTACTTTGTTGAAGGACCTATGGCAGTGATTACAGCCTCGAGTCTTCTTGGGTATGACGCTACAAGCTTGGCACACCTGTATTTGGGGAGTTTCTCACATTCTTCTCTGCAGATCCTCTTAAGCTCTGCCAGGTTTTATGGGGAGCGTCACTGCACAGCTATTTTCAGGTTCCAGAAATGTTAGATCGGGTTTAAGCCCGGGCTCTGACTGGGCCACACAAAGGACCTGAAGCCACTCCTGCATTGTCTTGACTGTGTGCTTAGGGTCGTTGTCCTGTTGGAAGGTGAACCTTGGCCCCAGTCTGAGGTTCTGAGCACTCTGGAGCAGGTTTTCATCAAGGATCCGTCTGTACGTTGCTCCGTTCATCTTTCCCTTGATCCTGACTAATCTCCCAGTCCCTGCCGCTGAAAAACATTGACACAGCATGATGCTGCCACC
Organism: Salvelinus namaycush; assembly: GCF_016432855.1. Taxonomy (NCBI): domain Eukaryota; kingdom Metazoa; phylum Chordata; class Actinopteri; order Salmoniformes; family Salmonidae; genus Salvelinus; species Salvelinus namaycush. The sequence goes on from NC_052341.1 coordinate 13,137,276, forward strand.
ACCATGCTTGACCCTAGGGATGGTGCCAGGTTTCCTCCAGACGTGACGCTTGACATTCAGGCCAAAGAGTTCAATCTTGATTTCATCAGACCAGAGAATCTTGTTTCTCATGGTCTGACAGTCCTTTGGAATGTCATGTGCCTTTTTACTGAGGAGTGTCTTCCGTCTGGCCGCTCAACCATAAAGGCCTGATTGTGGGAGTGCTGCAGAGATGGTTGTCCTTCTGGAAGGTTCTCCCATCTCCACAGAGGAACTCTTCTCCTCCGATTGCTCAGTTTGACTGGGCGGCCAGCTCTAGGAAGAGTCTTGGTGGTTCCAAACTTCTTCCATTTAAGAATGATGGAGGCCACTGTGTTCTTGTGGACCTTAAATGCTGCAGAAATGTACTGGCATCCTTACCTAGATCTCTGCCTTGACACAATCCTGTCTCGGGCTCTACGGACAATTCCTTTGACCTCATAGCTTGGTTTTTGCTCTGACATGCACTGTCAACGGTGGGACCTTATATAGACAGGTGTGTGTCTTTCCAAATCATGTTCAATCAATTGACTTAAACAGGATGCACCTGAGCTCAATTTCGAGTCTCATAGCAAAGGGTCTGAATATTTATGTAAATAAGGTATTTCTGTTTTCATACATTTGCAAAAATTTCTAAGAAGTTGTTTTTGCTTTGTCATTATGGGGTATTGTGTGTAGATTGATGAGGGAAAAAACAATTTAATACATTTTAGAATAAGGCTGTAACGTAACAAAATGTGGAAAAAGTCAAGGGGTCTGAGTACTTTCCGAATGCACTGTATATACACCACGCCTCTCTGCAAACACGCCTTCTTTGATCTTGTTTAGAAGGGAGTACCTATTTAAATTAGGTAAGAGAATATTATGTGACCATTGGTGTATTGCAATTTTTCCCAATTGTTTACACACTAAAACTGGCCCATGAAGCACAATGACCTAAACCTGTAACTCATTTAGCAGAACCAGACACCAAATCTGCAATACTACTGGCACATCTTTTGCTTTACACTCAGATTGCAATTCTATAACAAACATTTGGCAAAACACAAGACACAATTCTCTACCTTTGGCACAACCTTCAAAATGAAAATCTCTTGTCTGCAAATGAAAAGCAACACTGCTTAACAAGCTAAGCTCAATTACCAATTACCTTTCACTCTTCACATGTGCAATCACTAGTTGCGTAAATGTTCAATTTGCAATCAGACCTTTGGTATGGATAAGTTCCTTGGCGTCCACATCACTAACAAACTAACATGGTCCAAGCACACCAAGACAGTTGTGAATAGGGCACGACAAAACCTATTCCCCCTCAGGAGACTAAAAAGATTTGGCATGGGTCCTCAGATCCTCAAAAGGTTTACAGTTGCACCATTGAGAGCATCCTGATGGGTTGCATCACTGCCTGGTATGGCAACTGCTCGGCCTCCGACCACAAGGCACTACAGAGGGTAATGCGTACGGCCCAGTACATCACCGGGGCCAGGCGGTGTCAGAGGAAGGCCCTAAAAACCTACCCTAGTCAAAGACTGTGGTCCTGGAGCGCCAAGTCTAGGTCCAAGAGGCTTCTAAAAAGCTTCTACCCCCAAGCCATAAGACTCCTGAACATCTAATCAAATGGCTACCCAGACTATTTGCATTGCCCCCCCCCCCCCCTTCTATGCTGCTACTACTCTCTGTTATTATCTATGCATAGTCACTTTAATAACTCTACCTACATCTACATATTACCTCAATTACCTCGACACCGGTGCCCCCGCACATTGACTCTGTAGCGGTACCCCCTGTATATAGCCCCGCTATTGTTATTTACTGCTGCTCTTTCATTATTTTTTATTCTTATCTCTTACTTTTTTTTAAGGTATTTTCTTAAAACTTCATTGTTGGTTAAGGGCTTGTAAGTAAGCATTTCACAGTAAGGTCTAAGGTCTAAACCTGTTGTATTCGGCGCATGTGACAAATACGATTTGATTTGATAACAAGGCCACAGGTGAGAACTCCTGTGTTTGGAGAACAACGGAAGCGAACTTGGCAGAGAGAGGTGGAGGAAGACCAAGAACAAGAACCAGGAGAGTAGTCTCTGATGATATTCGGGCGACTGTGGTGGACCATGTGGTCAACCTTGCATTGACCTTGAGAGAGAATGGGCAGAGAGTGCAGCCCAAGCTGAGTCACTTCACCATAGCATCCAACATCCAGACGTTACAAAAGTTAGAATAGTACTGGAGACATTGGACCTATCTACTGCTTTTACTACTTGACAGTAGTTCAACATAAAGCATAGTAAAGATTGTAGATTCCAATACATGCTGTAAAGGGGAAACAAAGTAAATGTTTCATGTATTACTGTATGTATGAAATTGGGAGCTATACTAGTTTGTAACATGTTTATGCTGTATGCTATATTACTGTAGTGTTACTGTAGTGAATGCTATTTTGTGGTGGTAGAATGGTAGATGGTGGTAGAACGCATCCGGGTGTCCGGGAAAATGCATCTGGGTGTCCGGGAAAATGCATCTGGGTGTCCGGGAAAATGCATCTGGGTGTCCGGGAAAATGTATGGAGTAAAAAAGTACATTATTTTCTTTAGGAATGAAGTGAAGTAAAAGTAAAAGTAGTCGCAAATATATAAAGCAAATTAAAGTACAGATTCCACAAAAATCTACTTAAGTAGTACTTCAAAGTATTTTTACTTAAGTACTTTATATCACTGCTAATGAGCACAAGAGTGTTGTTTTTTTGCAAAACTGTAAATCATTTCTCATTGCTTTCACAGACAATGCTAAGCACATTTTTAAAAATCTGTCATTCTACCCCTGAGCAAGACAGTTAACCCACTGTTCCCTGGGCGCTGAAGACATGGATGTCGATTATGGCAGCCCCCCACACCTCTCTGATTCAGAGGGGTTGGGTTAAATGTGGAAGTTGAATACATTCAGTTGTACAACTGACTAGGTATCCCCTTTCCCATTGTGAAAATGGTAGTTTAAAATAATACCATAAGACTGCAGGAAATCCAACAGCAAATTATTGAAAACCCTGCCATCTTCCATAACATCAGAGTGAGCTTATCAACCATAGCCCACATACTTAAGAAACAACATCTCTGGTTGAAGAAAATCTACAGAGTCCCATTTGAAAGGAATTCCCAAAGAGTGAAGGATAAACGGTATGAATATGTGCAAGTAATGTACTAGTATTATACTCTTGAAACATTAGAGACCAATTGATGTTGCCAGTGAAATTTACAATACAGTATTTACTGTCATTTCAGAGAATCATGGAGTTGGACGCAAGTCCCATCCCCCAGGAACTCATATCCATAGATGAGGCTGGATTCAATTTAGCAAAGACGAGGAGGAGAGGAAGGAACATCATTGGTCAACACGCCATCATTGAGGTGCCTGGCACTTGACAGAGACAATGGAATCTTTTCCATGTTTTGGCAATTGAAACTTCACTATTTTTGGCTTTGGAATTTCCATGTTTTTATTTTTTTATGTCATTATTTTATAATGCATTTAATGTAAAATAAATGAATATCGAAACCGAAATCAAACCGACCTAGAAAAAAGCACTAATCGCTCAGCACTAGGATAATGTCATCCTATCCCCTTAATAATCCGCCTCCTGAATCCAAGTGTTTGACATGGGGAGGAGACCAGTAACTTTATGATCAAACTTTATCAATGTAGAAGTAACAGTCATTTTTACAGCCTTATTCTAAAATGTATTAAATATTTGTTTTCCTTCATCACTCTTCACACAATAGCCCATAAAGAGAAAGCAAAAACAGGTGTATAGACATTTTTGCAAATGTATTAAAAATAAAAAACAGAAATACTTTATTTACATAAGTAATCAGACCCTTTGCTATGAGACTCGAAATTGAGCTCAGGTGCATCCTGTTTCCATTGATCATCCTTGAGATGATTCTACAGCTTGATTGGAGTCCACCTGTGGTAAATATAATTGATTGGACATGATTTGGAAAGGCACACACCTGTCTATATAAGGTCCTGTCAGAGTAATGTCAGAGCAAAAACCAAGCCATGAGGTCGAAGGAATTGTCCGTAGAGCTCCGAGGAACAGATCTGGGGAAGGGTACCAAAACATTTCTGCAGCATTTTTTAATTTTTTAAATGTAACCTTTATTTAACTAGGCAAGTCAGTTAAGAACAAATTCTTATTTACAATGACGGCCTACCGGGGAACAGTGGGTTAACTGCCTTGTTCAGGGGAAGAAGACAGATTTTTACCTTGTCAACCTGGGGATTCAATCCAGCAAACTTTCAATTATTGGCCAAATGCTCTAACCACTAGGCTACCTGCTGCCCCAAGATATCCAAGAACACAGTGGCCTCCATAATTCCTAAATGGGAGAAGTTTGGAACCACCAAGACTCTTCCTAGAGCAGGCCACCCAGCCAAATTGAACTATCAGGGGAGAAGGGCCTTGGTCGGGGAGGTGACCAAGAACCCGATGGTCACTCTGACAGAGTTCCATAGTTCCTCTGTGGAGATGGGAGAACCTTCCAGAAGGACAACCATCTCTGCAACACTCCACCAATCAGGCCTTTATGGTAGAGTTGGCAGACGAAAGCCACTCCTCAGTAAAAGGCACATGACAGCCCGCTTGGAATTTTCCAAAAGGCACCTAAAAGACACGATTAACAAGATTCTCTGGTCTGATGAAAGCAAGATTAAACTCTTTGGCCTGAATTACAAGTGTCACAGTGGTAGTATCATGCTGTGGAGATGTTTTTCAGTGGCAGGGACTAGGAGACTAGTCTGGAATGAGGGAAAGATGAACGAAGCAAAGTACAGAGAGATCCTTGGGCTCCAGAGCACTCAGGAAGGCAAAGGTTCATCTTCCAGCAGAACAACGACCCTAAGCACACAGCCAAGACAATGCAGGACTGGCTTTGGGACAAGTCTCTGATTGTCCTTGAGTCACCCAGCCAGAGCCCGGACATGAACCCGATCGAACATCTCTAGAGAAACCTGAAAATAGCTGTGCAGCGATGCTCCCCATCCAACTTGACAGAGCTTGAGAGGATCTGCAGAGAAGAATGGGAGAAACTCCCCAAATACAGGTGTGCCAAGCTTGTAGTGTCATACCCAACAAGACTCAAGGCTGTAATCACTGCCAAAGGTCCTTCAACAAAGTACTGAGTTAAGGGTCTGAATACATATGTAAATGCGATATTTCCGTTTTTATTTTTTGGGGATTTTATACATTTGCAAAAATTTCTATAAATCTGATTTAGCTTTTTCATTATGGGGTATTGTGTGTAGATTATTGAGGGGGAAAAACGATTTAATAAATTCTAGAATAAGGCTGTAACGTAACAAAATGTGGAAAAAGTCAAGGGGTCTGAATACTTTCCGAAGGCACTGTGCATAAGAAATAGGGTACCATTTAGAACACAAGCTATTTCTTTCTCTGTTCTATTCTTCTCCCAGAAAGCCCTCTGCGACTATGCCCTCTAGTCATTACAGTAATAAATGATACCAATGTGATGAGCTTCCACCCTTTATGACACTCACAATGGGATTTTTGACCTTGTCGTTGAAAAGTTTGTTATTAATGCCTGCTTCCACACACTCATGGAAGCAGGCAGAAACACACACACACACACGCACACCCACAACCACTGCCACTTTCTCTCTGACAGGCGAGTTAGAAAACAGTATAATTCACACACACACACACACCTATTACCAGATGCATGGCGAAGAACTGTATGCTGAAATGAAAAGAAACTCCAGCACACTGGTGATGTTAAAACTCCACGAACAGCAGTGGACTTCCACAGTGGTGATGTTAAAACTCCACGAACAGCAGTGGACTTCCACAGTGGTGATGTTAAAACTCCACGAACAGCAGTGGACTTCCACAGTGGTGATGTTAAAACTCCACGAACAGCAGTGGACTTCCACACTGGTGATGTTAAAACTCCACAAACAGCAGTGGACTTCCACAGTGGTGATGTTAAAACTCCACGAACAGCAGTGGACTTCCACAGTGGTGATGTTAAAACTCCACGAACAGCAGTGGACTTCCACAGTGGTGATGTTAAAACTCCACGAACAGCAGTGGACTTCCACAGTGGTGATGTTAAAACTCCACGAACAGCAGTGGACTTCCACACTGGTGATGTTAAAACTCCACGAACAGCAGTGGACTTCCACAGTGGTGTGGCCTGGGAGAAGAGGATGAGTGGGTAGAGAGTAGAAGGGCAGCCCAAATTAAGACCGTCAATGAAAACATGTCTCTGAGTGTCTCAGTGTTTCATTGTTAATTAATTAACTCTCTTCCTGGCCCTGAAGAAACTCCAGGGGAAACCAGATTCAATCTTCTCTGTATTCCGAAAGACTGAATGGCTCTCCTCTTCGGCTCTCATTACTAACTAAATGACCTGAGAGAGCAGAAGAGGCACAAGGCATCGATTCAGATTGTGTCCCAAATGGCACCCTAGTCTCTATATATTGCACTATGGGCCTTGGTCAAAAGTAGTGCACTGAAACAGGACAGTAATGAAAGGCAAAGAAGAAGAGAGGCAAGTTCCGAACCAAGAGGCCTCCAGTCCTTTCGTGATTCCCACTGCTCTCTTGGTTCTGCATGGAGCCAAAGGAACATTACCAAGCCTCAAATTAAAAGCACTTGTCCAAATCGCTAAAGCCCAACTTTTCTACAAGCCAAACCTAATGCCGGCCTTGGAAACACTGAGCTCATCCCTTCAGGCCAATTGAAGACTTTAACACATTGAATATATTTGTTATGAATCTAAAAATTAACAACATTACCACTTGTCGTCCTGAAGGAGTCCCAACTTGTCTGTAACCCAAACAACCTAATGTCTGAACCCACTAAAGACAGTCAATCTCACTCTCATGTTATTCTCTGTTGCTCGATCGCTCTCTCTCTCTCTCTCTCTCTCTCTCTCTCTCTCTCTCTCTCTCTCTCTCTCTCTCTCTCTCTCTCTCTCTCTCTCTTTCTCTCTCTCTCACACACACATTTTATCTCTGCATTATGACTCTAGCCAGTGGCCCAAATGAGCCATGACTTACAGAATGACAATGAAAACTGATAATGCAGGTAACCATCTTATCTCCACTAATCAAATTCTACCACAGAGGTTGGGGAAGAGTATTAATTAAAATTCAATAAAGCATACTGAAAGTATATTATGCTCTGTTGGCTAACAACGGTCACATGCTTGATTATACCTGTAGGACTCAAGCAGAGGGAACAAAATGGGGATGATGGTAATCATTTGAATGTGTTTGACAGTCTTAGGAGGGGTAAAAGCAGGAGGTGATGTAGTCAAGTCAAATTAATAATAATAAGAAGAAGAACATTACTTTCTTGTCTTTTGTCTTTTTCCTTCATCCCAACCTCCCTATGAGACTAGGGCTGCAAAATTCCAGTAACTTTTCCCAAATTCCCCAGTTTTCCAGAAATCCCAGTTGGAGGATAGCTGGATATTTCCTACTTATTCCCTCCTATTTCCAGGAATCTACCAAATTGGAATTTTGGAAAACCAGAGAAGAAGAAGAAGAAAGAGTAAGTAGGTTGATTATATCTTAATTATGTCTAATGCTTGGGATGACGATTGGTTTTAGTGTGCAGTATATTACGTGTAGCAGATTTCCCCTAAATAAAACAAGTTGAGGTTAATTCAGTGGAAGCACACAGACAGAAAGCTGACACCGTTTAGATTGAATGGCTCTCATTGTGCCCCAATTACAAATAAGCACAGCTCATTGAGCAGAGTAGAGTAGGGCATGCAGGGAAATACAGAGCACACTAAACACACACAGAGAGGACAACTTGATGTAATATACCATTCACTAATGCCTTTTCTGTTATTCTATAATTCGTACACAAAACTAGCTGAATAATTCTGTGATAGAGTACTTCAATTTATGAGCCTTTAAAGAAAGCTAACAGCTGAAAAGCGCTAATCTACAGAAGTGCCTGGGATAGGAGAAGTGTCCTCAGTAGGGTTACTCAACTACCAGCCTTCGAGGGCTGAAGTACTACTAGTTTACGTTCATACCTGCCAGTTAATTGATCAATGAATACATTTGATTGGCAGATCTGAGTCAATTTAATTACTTATTTGATGGAAAGAATGAAAACTAGAAAACTAGTCCCAGTCCCTGGGACTGTAGTTGAATGGTCGCTTGATGTAGTTGCTTCAGTGACACAACATTACAAAAAAAAGTTACTATATCTTCCAGTAAACTACCACAATCTAATTGATATACTGAATCATATTATTCTATAGTGCCTAGGCTACCTATGCATACAAAAACAATAGCGCAATTGAAAAGGTCAACTTGTGAGCAATCACAATAGCATTAGTATCGACCAAAGCTGACCTATATCCAAGGGCAGAGATGCAGCGTGGAATGAGAACAGCGCAGTATACGAATACTGAGAGGATGGAAGGATGCATTTCTCCTGGAAAGAAAGCACCCTGCAGCAAACTAGCTTGGAGACAAACCTGACAGTTGACCATAACTGCTCCCCACCAATACAGTAGGCCTATGCCAATGCCAGACAGTGGGAAGATGAGAAGAGAGAGCGAGAGAAAGAGAGAGAGAGAGAGAGAGAGACAGAGGGGTAACGAGTTAAGTTCAGAGACTTAGCAACAGCTGACCCATGGTATATTTTTGGAGGATGTAACAGTTATGAGCACACTGCATATCTTAAGACGATTTTCCACACCTGTCCAAAGACTAAACTACTTCATAAACTCAGTAGTCAGCGAAGGAGAGTGAGGCACCAGCTTACATTTAACATTTACATTTTAGTAATTTAGCAGATGCTCTTATCCAAGGCAACTTACAGTCAGTGCATTCAACTAAGGTCGGTAAAACAACCATATGCAGTATCTCATTCATTGCCAATAAAACCTTCATCAAAATATCCACTATCTGCAAAACCAGCGTTATAAGAAAAGACAGGTAAGTGTGAGTACAAGAAAGACAAGTAGAGAACAGACCACCGACTCCTGTCCATCTGACAGCTCTTTCTTGAGAAGGAGGGAGAGTCTTTGAGTGCATCCCAAATGGCACCCAATTTCCTATATAGCTCTATGGGCCCTGGTCAAAAGTAGTGCACTATATAGGGGATATGATATCATTTGGGACCTAGACAAAGTGTTTGTGCTGCAGACTGAGAGCCCTCTGATCCACTATATAGAGAAAAGACAGACATGCTCAACACAAGGTCAGACACCTTTTATTATGAGTACACCGTATGGGCACTGCTGTTTGGATACAATGAGAGCAGGGTCAGTCAGTGTATAAAGTGGGAGCTAACGGATATCTGTGAGGAGGAACAAGTGTCTGTTCTGATTTGTGTAGACACATTTGACTGAATGACTGAAAGACTGTGTATGTGTGTATGTGTGTGTATGTGTGTGTGTGTGTGTGTATGTGTATGTGTATGTGTATGTGTGTGTGTGTGTGTGTGTGTGTGTGTGTGTGTGTGTGTGTGTGTGCGTGTGCGTGTGCGTGTGCGTGTGTGCGTGTGCGTGTGCGTGTGTGTGTGCGGACGTGTTTAACTATACTTATGGGGACCTGAAGTCCCCACAAGAATAGTAAACAAACAAATATTTGACCGACTCGGAATATTTTGTTGGTCCCCACAAGGTCACATGCTATTTCTAGGGGGTTTATTGTTAAAGTTAGAATTAGTGTTAGGATTAGGAGCTAGGGTTAGTTTTAGGGTTAGGGTACGTGTTAGGGTTAGGGGTTAAGGAAAATAGGATTTTGAATGGGACATAATTGTATGTCGCCACAAGGTTAGCTGCACAAGACTGTGTGTGTGTGTGTGCACTGTGACCTGACAGGCTGACAGTAGAAATGGCCAGGCGAACGTACACACGCACAGACACAGTTTATCCCTCTCCGACACACACACACACACACAAACACACACACACACACAAACACACACACACCAGAATGGCTCTATGATGGCTCTGTCTCTGTGACAGCAGGTAATGATTAGTCATAGAGCAACATGGAGACATCTGAGTGGAGGAAGAAGAAACGGACACACACAAGATCTAGCGGTTTTACCAATTTGACTTCAGATTCTGACGTTTATCCCCGTTTCTCCAAACGTCAACTTTTGAAGCGTTTTTGACACCCTGGGTTGACTCCTCCTGTGCAGTATCGTTCCGTTTCTTGAACGGTTAAGTTAAGGGTTAAGGTTTGGGATAGGGGTCATTTATTTTTAAAGAAATCATTGTCTACCACTGGGATTGAAAACGGGACCTTCGGATCTGGAGTTACGATCATGCCTACTTGATGGTAATAGCGCTCAGTTTCCCCTAGTTGTTGGTTTAGAAGGCATCTCCCGACGTCCTGAAGACATGGAGAGACTTCAACTTTAAAGTTAATCTTCAGCGATCTGCCTGGGTGTGTGTATTTGTGATTAACAATGTCAACACTTCCCCACATTAACGGGTTTACATAATCTTGCAGCATATTGTTTCAGTAGACCAATAGCATCATATATTTAGAGGTGTTAGTTTGTGAATTGCATAGCTGATGCTATATGTGGAAGTTAGTAACAACTGACTAGGCTGTTTTGGTGTGGTGGTGCATCTTCATAATTATAGTGATTTGAATTTCACACAGTTTAGCCATACGCACACACACACTGCAGTTCAAAAGTTTGGGGTCACTTAGAAATGTCCTTGTTTTTTAAAGAAAAGCACCGTTTTTTTGCCCATTAAAATAACATCAAATTGATCAGAAATACAGTGTAGACATTGTTCATGTTGTTTAATGACTATTGTAACTGGAAACGGCTGATTTTTAAGCACACACACACAATATCTACATAGGCGTACAGAGGCCCATTATCAGCAACCATCACTCCTCTGTTCCAATGGCACATTGTGTTAGCTAATCGAAGTTGATCATTTTATAAGGCTAACTGATCATTAGAAAACCCTTTTGCAATTATTTTAGCACAGCTGAAAACTGTTGTCCTGATTAAAGAAGCAATACAACTGGCCTTCTTTAGACTAGTTGAGTATCTGGAGCATCAGCATTTGTGGGTTCGATTACAGGCTCAAAATGGTCAGAACAAAGAACTTTCTTCTGAAACCCGTCAGTCTGTTCTTGTTCTGAGAAAGGCAAGGCTATTCCATGCGAGAAATTGCTGAAGATCTGGTACAACGCTGTGTACTTCTCCCTTCACAGAACAGCGCAAACTGGCTCTAACCAGAATAGAAAGAGGAGTGGGAGGCCCCAGTGCACAACTGAGCAAGAGGACAAGTACATTAGAGTGTCTAGTTTGAGAAACAGACGCCTCACAATTCCTCAACTGGCAGTTTCATTAAATAGTAACCGCAAATCACCAGTCTCAACGTCACCAGTGAAGAGGCGACTCCGGGATGCTGGCCTTCTAGGCAGAGTTGCAAAGAAAAGAAAAGCCATATCTCAGACTGGCCAATAAAAAGAAAAGATTAAGATGGGCAAAAGAACACAGACACTGGACAGAGGAAGGTTGGAAAAAAGTGTTATGGACAGACGAATCTAAGTTTGAGGTGTTTGGATCACAAAGAAGAACATTCGTGAGATACAGAAAAAATGAAAAGATGCTGGAGGAGTGCTTGACGCCATCTGTCAAGCATAAGCATGGTGGAAGCAAATTGATGGTCTGGGGTGCTTTGGTGGTGGTAAAGTGGGAGATTTATACAGGGTAAAAGGAATCATGAAAAGGACGGTGCTTAATTGGAGCCAATTTCCTCCTACAACAGGACAATGACCCAAAGTACAGCTCCAAACTATGCAATAACTATTTAGGGACGAAGCAGTCAGCTGGTATTCTGTCTATAATGGAATAGCCAGCACAGTCACCGGATCTCAACCCTATTGAGCTGTTGTGGGAGCAGCTTGACCGTATGGTACCTAAGAAGTGCCCATCAAGCCAATCCAATTTGTGGGAGGTGCTTCAGGAAGCATGGGGTGAAATCTCTTCAGATTACCTCAACAAATTGACAACTAGAATGCCAAAGGTCTGCAAGGCTGTAATTGCTGCAAATGGAGGATTCTTTGACGAAAGCAACGTTTTAAGGACACAATTATTATTTCAATTAAAAATCATTATTTATAACCTTGTCAATGTCTTGACTATATTTCCTTTTCATTTTGTAACTCATTTCATGTATGTTTTATTAGAAAACAAGGAAATTTCTACGTGACCCCAAACTTTTGAACGGTACTGTATGCTTGCACGCACGCACGCACGCACACACGCACGTACACACACACACACACACACACACACACACACAAACACAAAGGGATTGAGGAATGAGCCATAAAATGAACAGTGTTGCTAGTCTACTAGTATGTAAGTGACTCCGTAGTAGTGAAGCAAACAGAGTACAAGATAACCATCTCATTAATGTTGCCTAGAAACTAGACTGTTGTAAGGAACTAATAAACACACAACATGTACAAACACACACACATGCATGTTGACGTGTGTGTGTGTATTTGTGTGTGTGTTGACAGACATATAGAAAGACACAAACACACACACACACACACACGCGCACGCACACACGCGCACGCGCACGCACACACACACACACACACACACACACACACACACACACACACACACACACACACACACACACACACACACACACACACACACACACACACACACACACTAGAACAGCACAACGATCAATTACAGTACGCACAAAAAAGCTAAGACAAATTCTCTTTCTCTCTCTGTAACGATCTATTGTCCTGGCTCTCCTGTTATTGAATCTCCAGATCAAGTATCGAGCATGCAGTCCAGCCCAGTGTTAGATATTGTTTGTATTTAATTCACTGCTAGACAGAAACTGGCGCCAAACAGTATAAAATCGATATAAGACTGACTGGGCTCCCGAGTGTCGCAGCGGTCTAAGGCATTGCATTTCAGTGCAAAAGGTGTCACTACAGTCCCTGTATCACATCCGGCCGTGATTGGGAGTCCCATAGGACGGTGCACAATTGGCCCAGTGTCGTTCGGGGTAGGCGTCATTGTAAATAAGAATTTGTTCTTAACTGACTTGCCTAGTTAAATAAAGGTTTTCTCTGTATACATCAATGATGTCGCTCTTGCTGCTGATGATTCTCTGATCCACCTCTCCGCAGACGACACCATTCTGTTTACATCTGGCCCTTCTTTGGACACTGTGTTAACAAACCTCCAAACGAGCTTCAATGCCATACAACTCTCCTTCCGTGGCCTCCAACTGCTCTTAAATGCAAGTAAAACTAAATGCATGCTCTTCAACCGATCGCTGCCCGCACCTTCCCACCCGTCCAGCATCACTACTCTGGACGGTTCTGACTTAGAATATGTGGACAATTACAAATACCTAGGTGTCTGGTTAGACTGTAAACTCTCCTTCCAGACTCACATTAAGCATCTCCAATCCAAAATTACATCTAGAATCGGCTTCCTATTTCGCAACAAAGCATCCTTCACTCATGCTGCCAAACATACCCTCGTAAAACTGACTATCATACCGATCCTCGACTTCTGTGATGTCATTTATAAAATAGCCTCCAACACTCTACTTAGCAAATTGGATGCAGTCTATCACAGTGCCATCTGTTTTGTCACCAAAACCAAAGTCACTACCCACCACTGCGACCTGTATGCTCTTGTTGGCTGGCCCTCGCTTCATATTCGTGGCCAAACCTCTGACTCCAGGTCATCTATAAGTATTTTCTAGGTAAAGCCCCGCCTTATCTCAGCTCACTGGTCACCATAGCAGCACCCACCCGTAGCACGCGCTCCAGCAGGTATATTTTACTGGTCACCCCCAAAGCCTATTCCTCTTTTGGCCGCCTTTCCTTCCAGTTCTCTGCTGCCAATGACTGGAACGAATTGCAAAAATCACTGAAGCTGGAGACTCATATCTCCCTCACTAACTTCAAGCATCAGCTGTCAGAGCAGCTCACAGATCACTGCACCTGTACATAGGCCATCTGTAAATAGCCCATCCAACTACCTCATCCCCATATTGTTATTTATAAAAAAAATTGGGTCCTTTGAACCCCAGTATCTCTACTTGCACATTCATCTTCTGCATATCTATCACTCCAGTGTTTAATTCCTAAATTGTAATTACTTCGCCACTACGACCTATTTATTGTCTTACCTCCCTAATCTTACCTCATTTGCACACACTGTATATAGATTTTCTCTATTCTGTTATTAACTGTACGTTTGTTTATCCCATGTGTAACTCTGTGTTGTAGTTTGTGTTGCACTGCTTTGCTTTATCTTGGCCAGGTCGCAGTTGTAAAGGAGAACTTGTTCTCAACTGGCCTACCTGGTTAAGTAACGGTGAAATAAATAAACACTCTCCCCTACCATAGTGTGGATGGGCATTTGTAAGTTATGTTTTCCTTACACCAGTGGATGTCATGTAGCCTATATAATGTATAGTATGCTGAAGACAGATGTTATGCCATCATACTGTTCCCTACATCATCCTTCTGCGATGGAAAGTAGATGTTCTATAAACGTTCAAATAAAATAAATAAATAAATGTTGGGATATTTCTAGGGAGTTTTTCCTAGCCACCGTGCTTCTACACCTGCATTGCTTGCTGTTTGGGGTTTTAGGCTGGGTTTCTGTACAGCACTTTGAGACACCAGCTGATGTAAGAAGGGCTATATAAATACATTTGATTTGATTTGATAGATTCTGAGGCAAAGCAGCAACAGTTTCTTGACAATAAATCATTGTAGGGGTTGATATTGGTATCTTTATTTGAACCTTTATTTAATTAACCTCAGCGCTAGGGGTCAGATTTAAAAAAATAAAAAATAAATTAAATAACGTACCCAATGTAAACGGACATTTTCTCTGGCCCAGATCGTAGAATATGCATATAATTTACAGATTAGGATAGAAAACACTCCAAAGTTTCCAAAACTGTCAAAATATTGTCTGTGAGAAAAATAATACTTATTCTGCAAGCGAAATCCTGAGAAAAAGTAACCCGGAAGTGATATTTAAAAAAATAACTCTTTTTTTCCTGGCCCGTCTAACCTCCATTTAAAGGGGTATCAACCAGATTATTTTTCCAATGGCTTCCTCAGGCTGTGACCAGGCTTTAGACATAGTTTCAGGCTTTTATTTTGAAAAATGAGCGAGATGTTTCAAAAGAGGTCAGGTGTCCTCTGAATATTTCCTGCACGCGCGGGAGGAGCTCACCATTTTCCTTTTCTCTCTTAATGAATAGGTTATGCTCCGGTTTAAATATTATCGATTATGTTTGTTAAAGACAACCTGAGGTTTGATTATAAAAAACATTTGAAATGTTTCTACGACCATTTCGGATACTTTTTGGGATTTGTCGAACGGAACACGGCTTTTGTTTTCTCAAAATAATGCGCAGCCCAAATGGCGTTTTTTTGTGATAAAAGTAATATTTATCGAACAAAAAGAAGATTTGTTGTGTAACTGGGAGTCTCGTGAGTGGAAACGTCCGAAGATTATCTAAGGTAAGCGATTAATTTTATTGCTTTTCACACTTTCGTGACCATGCTAATTTGGGGCTAGCTGATGTAGCATTGAAAGCTACACTCACAAAAGCTTGGATTTCTTTCGCTGTAAAATATATTTTCAAAATCTGACACGATAGGTGGATTAACAACAAGCTAAGCTGTGTTTTGGTATATTTCACTTGTGATTACATGATTATAAATATTTTTAGTAATATTTTTGAATTTGGCGCCCTGCAATTCAGCGGTTGTTTAGGAAAGTGAACCCGTATTCGGTATCAGTAGCGCAGAAAAGTTAACTAGGCAATATATCTACATATATTTCAGGATGTTGTTTATCCCTGGAAATAATCAGAATTCATGTGAACAATACAGCTTGTCCAACAAAATAAATGGTCTCTTGGCACAACTTACCTCGGGTATGGGGTAAGTCGAGCCGTGGGACAGGGTAAGTTGAGCCGCGGGACAGGGTAAGTTGAGCCGCGGGACAGGGTAAGTTGAGCCGCCTACAATTGTCTGTACTGAATTAATTATTACTGTATAAAACCCTCATTCTAGTCAGGGCTTGTTTATTCTTTTGAGATGCAAGGCCTGCTAGAGGGGGGATGGACTGCCCTATGCTCTAAGAACATGTTAGGACATGTTTCCCCAGTGACCTCTCTTTAGAACTCTTGACCTGTCCATCACCAACTTTGACCCAGCCAACCTGGCCCCAGGCCAATCGGCAAGTGGGGCCGGGACAACTAAAGTCCCCCTTACTGGTCCTTAGGGCAGGGTTCTTCCAAGAGTGATGTGGATACTTTCCATCAAGTGATTTACATTGTCGCTGAAGAGTGCACACTGGACTGCAAACTCGGGACACTTTTTCCCAACATGGTGTGGTGCTAATGCAAAGTAATTGGACTGTTTAAACATGTGTAATTAGCCAAGAAATGTGCTATTATACCATATTATAGTGTTATTACATTGTTATCATTGTGTTACAATTACTTGCACTTCATAAAACCGCTACGACGGGCTCTTTTTTGTGCTGTGCATAATGTTAGTGTGGTTCTGTTAGTTTCCCATGACATTTCATGCTATTAGCCTTTGAGTCTTTCCATGTGGTATCCCCATAGCATAGGATTCTATGTGACCTAAGATGGTGGTTGTCTTTTGAGTCCCAAACCGCTAAACTGACTCCATGAAACAATCACCCCTTCCTAAATATTTGGTCAAATTATACATTTTGTGTATGGTTTCCTAGAAACAAGGGTTGCTCAACTTACCCCTTTGGCTCAACTTTCCCCACTCTCTTCTACTGTACAGGGCCTGGTTTCCCAAAAGCATCTTGCGGCTAAGTTCATCATTAGAACCTTCGTAGGAGCATTGTTAAATCCAAGAGCAGCGCTGCTTTTCTTTCCATCCTATCAGTATTGACACATGCTCCAACAAAACACTTAGCGACTGTTCTCTCTGCATGGTGTTTTGAGAAACGCATGTTACATCTTCAGCCGTAGTAGGAAAGATACATCGCTAAAACACTCGTAAGCATAAGTTCCATCGCTATTGGGTAACCGGGCCCTGAACTGTAGAGAAAAAGTAATACTACATCAAAATCATATGATGATGAATGAACAAAAAACATTTTGTCGTTCATGTTTCCATTTGCTTTGTCTGCCTGTACTGTAGTGCAAAACCAGACAAATGTATTGTGGTCCTACGATATGGTGGTGAAATGGGACTCTTATGAGAGGGTGAGCTTCTCTAGATACAGTGAGGTGAAGGCAAGTCTGTGTCCTTGGG
Source organism: Salvelinus namaycush (assembly GCF_016432855.1). NCBI lineage: Eukaryota > Metazoa > Chordata > Actinopteri > Salmoniformes > Salmonidae > Salvelinus > Salvelinus namaycush. The sequence goes on from NC_052341.1 coordinate 13,154,642, forward strand.
TTGCTCATAACAGTGTTTGTACAGCACAGTCCGTGTTTGAATAAAAGCCTAGCAGGACTCTTGTATTGTTCAACAGTGCAAACACACCTGTTTGATTCAACACGTATTCTACTATACTCGGTCAGGGTCATACAGTATTATGAAATTATCTTTGTCATATCTATCATATCATATTATAGTCTTACTAATGACAGAGGCATACCTGGGTTCAAAATACTGTTTGAAATAATTGCAAATACTTTATCTGGGCTTGATTGAGTGTGCCTGGCGCAATGGAACCAATAGGCAATCTAAACCATGCAAAAAACAGATATCTCCAGCTTAAACTGAAGGATTTTGATGAGGATTTTCTTTATTATGTTACTTAAATTGACACACCGGTGCATCAATAGACTCTAGTTTTTTTTATTCATCTAAAATATGTTACCCGAATGACAAAGACAAACCTGTTTTAATAAAGTGGTCAAAGACTGCTTTGTCCTTGTGTTCTTGCACACATACCCATTACGCTGCCTCCCACCCATCCTACACAGACTTTAAAGGGTAGGAAGCATGAGTTTTTACTCACCAAAGTAAGTACCCGCAATAACATCTGCTAAACACGTGTAGGTGACCAATCATATTTGATTTGATTTGAATCCCACTCCATCCACCAATGTCGGCCTTCCGTGTCTGTGGTGGAAGTGGCAGAGCTACAGTGGTGTTTGTCAGACCAGGAGACATCCCGAAAACCAGTCTACTCATGAAAACATCTGTAGTGTCCGAACGGCTAAAAACTAATATGACCCCACAATCGAAAGCTGAGACTCTCACGCACTTGTTTTGCTCTAGGACGTGCACAAGCCTCACAAGACTTGTCTGGAGGTAAACCTTCACCAGTTTCAAAAAATTATAGAAGTACTTTACTTCCCAAAAAAGGGGGTTAAATATGGATTTAAAAAAATCCAGAGCTTTCTGATATCTCTCAGATATACGCTAAACACTTCAAAACAAACTTCCTTTAGATTGTTGTTTTTTTACTCTCTGTTTTGCCATGTGTGAATATGTTATGAGTTTCTATGGGCTAAAAGCAGTTAGCCAATTCAATATTTCATCAAATACTTTTTTTAAACTTTTTTTTATATCTACATAGGTCCTCCAGTTCAAAATCAAATAGCTGAATTATCCTTGGTATGACCGTCTTAAAACAATTCCCTATGTTAGCTTAGTAGAAACCCCAGGCCTTGAGACTAGGGGGCTTAAGACGGAGCCCAAGTCTGGTGTGAGTTTCTCATTCCAGCTACCGTTTTCTATTCTCAGGGCCTCCCAGAGTCTTTGAATCAACCTCAGGGTTTTGGAAAGGAAACTGCTTTTTTGGAAGTACTTGTCAAGGACTGATACCATAGATCACACAGGGAAACTTTGTAGGGTTTCTTTTGGCAGACGAAATCCATTCAGACATGCAGTGGTGTAGCCTGCTGTAGTGTTTCTCAGAATCTATGAATGCTTCAGAATCTACAAGTGTTCCAGAATCTATGAATGCTTCAGAATCTACAAGTGTTCCAGAATCTATGAATGCTTCAGAATCTACAAGTGTTCCAGAATCTATGAATGCTTCAGAATCTACAAGTGTTCCAGAATCTATGAGGGTTTCAGAATTTATGAATGTTGATCAGAATCTACAAGTATTCCAGAAACAATGCTTTTGGAAAAATGTGGGTTAGTGGAAAGTTTCCCCTGTCCTGACCTACATCGAATGTTGTTACTCAGTACATTAAATGCACCAATTGCAAAGATTCATTGAGGCTCAGTAGATTTGTAAGAAAGAACTTTGTGGGGAAACTTAAATTTCACATGTGATCTTATGTGAAGTTGATGTTATAACATGTGACAACATATAAAAGCAACATGTGAAAACATGATATATGTACACATATTTGAGCGCGTGAAAATGAAATAAAATGGGATGCAACATTTCAACATGTGATACCATCAAACTAACGTGACAACATTTGAATGTTTTCACAGGTGAATCTGCAATTCACATGCGAGGTGAAAACATAGTATTCTAATCACATGTGAAAAGGTTGTGTTATTAACATGTGTTCTCTAAATGTAATACATGTGATTGGGAACATATAGTTTCATATGTGAACAACTGACCTCTCTTGTTTTCACATGTGAAGATTTCAGCTCAATGTGAAAACAGCTATTTCATGTGAAACTATATATTTCACATGCTTTTGTTGTTGTTGTAAGGGAAGTAATTAAATAGTATGGTGGTTTTAAGGTAAGTCACAATGAGCCAGATGTTTCACCAGATGTATAAATGTGAAGCATCCGGTTGGCATTTCCACTCACTACCAAATATGTTGAGGAGAGAAAGTCCAGTGGCCGGCAGTGGGAGAAGATGCAGCGAGATGGATTTTGGTCGACATTCTGCTAATTTTCTCATCGATGAAACATTTGATCTCAATACAGTTTCCTCTTCTCAAAACTAAAATCTGTTACTTACAGATTTGTAGACTTTACCCTTTGTTTCTAGAAATTGCGTTGTTTAAGAGCACACGGGCAACTTTAGTTATTGTACACACGCACTTCACAGAGTAGGTGTTCCCTAACGGAAATATGCAAATGCATGCTAGAACGAGGCAATAGGCTCTCACTAGCTCGTTGCTTGGCTCTGTCCACCTTCTTGCTTGTTCTGCCCACTATGATTAATTTGCTCCCATTGAAAATGACAGGCTGTCACGATCGTCGTATTGTGAAAGAGAGGACCAAGGCGCAGCGTGATATAAATACATTATGTATTTATTTAAGAAAGACGAAGAACACTAAAACAAACTAAACAAAACAACAAACATACGAACGTGAAGCTATACAAACAATAAGTGCAGACACTGGCAACTTACACATAGACAATCACCCACAACCTACCTAATGACTATGGCTGCCTAAATATGGCTCCCAATCAGAGACAACGATAGACAGCTGTCTCTAATTGAGAACCAATCTAGGCAACCATAGACTTACATAAACACCTACAATGAACACAACCCCATGAACTCTACAAACACCCCCTAGACAATACAAACACCCTAAACGAGACAAAACACACAAACATCCCCCATGTCACACCCTGACCTAACTAAAATAATAAAGAAAACAAAGATAACTAAGGCCAGGGCGTGACACAGGCTGTAGTCTATCTTGGGTTAGTTCTATAAATGATTGGCGTTAGGGATATGGTGTTCAGCTAAAATAGTGTAAACATCTTTAATCAATAAGACTACATTTGACATGATCACCTGGTGCTGACTTCTCAACATGACCCCACCTGATTTGAACTGACACTTCTGGATTTGAGAAACACTGAACTCTCTGCTGTGCCACAAAATCTGTAGCATTCTCAGAAGTCCCCTACACATTTATTACCTACTGTATAATACATCTCTGCAATTAGTGAAATAGTGCTATCTGCGCTGCAATTTTAGTTATCAGTTCATCTGACTTTTCTCTCATCATTGATTTAATTGACTTATTTCAGTAATTTGAGGGTTTTCTGTACAGTTGTCTAATGTTGGTGGGACATATTATTCTGTTTTAATGTTACTCCTGAATCACTATGATGAATAGAATTGTTCTTCTTGAGTGCATTTTTAACAAAGCTGAGATTTACTTTGAAGTGCAAAGTGAAGGAATACAGAAAAAATCTGTCATTGACACAGACATGGTGGCGTAGCAGGAAGATGTGAACTAAGAGGTTGTGAGTTCAAATCCCAGGTGAGGACATGTTATATAATAATTACTGTAGAAATAAACATATACAATGCAATCATATATGCCAAAGTGTGTCAAATATCTATGTTGTAAACACTGAGACTGCATGATGTTCTGGGAACATTCTAACAACTCATTTTTGTTTGTTCGTGAAAATTATCCACGTGAAACGTCACATAAAATATCATCACATGTGAAGTGTTCCAAAACCACATTATTGAACATATGAAAGGTTATGTGATCACATGAAAATCCACATCTGAAACTTCATGTGAAATATCATCACACGGTTTCACATGATTTCATGTTAAATTTCCCATTTCACAACATTTACATGTGCAAATGTAAAATGTAAAAAATGTCACATGAAATCATGTGATATTCCACATGTGAAATCACATTGTTTTTTCGAAAAATGAAAATATAACATTTTTGTAGTGATATAATAATAACACGCACTTTCAGTTTCTCTTTTAGAAATGCCAGCATTATCACTTTTATACAACATGTTACCAACATATTCTAATGATTGAAATATTTTCATTAAAAATGTTATTTTGATTAATTTATTCATACTATTTCATCCTTTCACTCAGTAGCTGTGAGGCATCTTTACACCCACCATCCTCTATCAGCTCTTCTTCCTAACTCTTTAATGTTGTATCCCAAATGGCACCCTATTCCTACAAAGTGCACTACCTTTTATCAGGGCCCTTCGGAAAGTATTTAGACCCCCTTCCCTTTTTCAAGATTTTGTTACGTTACAGTCTTATTCTAAAATGGATTAAAGAACAACTTTTTCCTCGTCAATCTACACACAATACCCCATAATGACAAAGCGAAAACAGGCTTTTAGACATTTTGCAAATCTATTACAAATTAAAAACAGAAATACCTTATTAACATAAGTATTCAGACCCTTTACTGTGAGATTCAACATTTTGCTCAGGTGCATTCTGTTTCCATTGATCATCATTGAGATGTTTCTACAACTAGATTGGAGTCCACTTGTGGTAAATTCAATTGATTGGACATGATTTGGAAAGGTACACACCTGTCTATATAAGGTCCCACAGTTGACAGTGCACGTCAGAGCAAAAACCAAGCCATGAGGTCAAAGGAATTGTCCGTAGAGCTCCGAGACAGGATCGTGTCGAGGCACAGATCTGGGGAAGGGTACCAAAAAATGTCTGCAGCATTGAAGGACCCCAAGAATACAGTGGCCTCCATCATTCTTAAATGAAAGAAGTTTGGAACCACTAAGACTCTTTCTAGAGCTGGCCACCCAGCCAAACTGATCAATCGGGGGAGAATGGCTTTGGTCAGGGAAGGGACCAAGAACCCGATGGTCACACTGACAGAGTTCCAGAGTTCCTCTGTGGAAATGGAAGAACCTTCCAGAAGGACAACCATCTCTGCAGCACTCCACCAATCAGGCCTTTATGTTAGAGTGGCCAGATGGAAGCCACTCCTCAGTAAAATGCACATGACAGCTTGCTTGGAGTTTGCCAAAAGGCACCTAAAGGATTCTCAGACCTTGAGAAACAAGATTTTCTGGTCTGATGAAACCAAGATTGAACTTTTTGTCCTAAATGCCAAGCGTCACGTCAGGAGGAAACCTGGCATCATCCCGAGGGTGATGCTTGGTGGTGGCAGCATCATGCTGTGGGGATGTTTTTGGGGAGTTACCCCTTATCCCCATCTAAGGACAGATTGATGCTCCACACTGTCTGTGTGTGTGTGTGTGTGTGTGTGTGTGTGTGTGTGTGTGTGTGTGTGTGTGTGTGTGTGTGTGTGTGTGTGTGTGTGTGTGTGTGTGTGTGTGTGTGTGTGTGTGTGTGTGTGTGTGTGTGTGTGTGTGTGAGATGTCCTCTGTAATGATCTCTGTAGTCAGTGGTTTCTTTGGTCTGATGGATTCACCTCAAGCCTTTCTCCCTGGTTGTGAGATATGGTTGTAGAGAGAGAGTTACATAGAGAGAGAGAGATAGAGAGACAGAGAGATAGATAGATAGATAGATAGATAGAGAGGAAGAAAGACATGTGGAGTGGAGTGGGGTGGACAAGACAGCAATAAATGGAGGGATGAAATCTCCTCTTTCCAATCCTGTTCACTCGACCTTGTCCTCTTTCTTTGATTGTGTGTATGTGTGTGTGTGCACATGCGTGTGTGTGAGCATGCTTTGTGTGCTTGATGCTCAACTCTGTGGGCATGTGGAGGTGTGGACTCTCAGTTCAAGCCAGCCCAGACAACAGCACTTAACAAAGATGGGGATTTATTTGCACACAGTGTATATTTGTGTGTGTGTGTGTGTGTGTGTGTGTGTGTGTGTGTGTGTGTGTGTGTGTGTGTGTGTGTGTGTGTGTGTGTGTGTGTGTGTGTGTGTGTGTGTGTGTGTGTGTGCACACAACAAAGTGCGTACGGAAGAAGAATATCTAAGCAAATATTTTCGGTGTTGTGAGAGAGTTGTATCCTAATTGAGGATAAACTTCCTGACTGCTTGTTTCATTACTTCCTCTAAAACCTCACCTGCTTTACACAAACACACACACACCTGAGCTGGGACATCTTAACCACAATAACAGGCTTATTCAATCAGTCAGGTCACCTGTGATACAAGTCAGTATTCGACGCCCATCCATGACTGAGGACGTCGGGAGCAGACTATGTGAGCGGAGAGGAGTTGGAGAGGATCAGAGTTTGTGAGCGGAGCGGAGCTGGAATGGAGTGAGGAGCAGATTATGTGAGCGAAGCGGAGCTGGAATGGAGCAAGGAGCAGAGTATGTGAGCGGAGAGGAGCTGGAGTGGAGCGAGGAGGTGAGTGTGTGAGCGGAGAGGAGCTGGAGTGGAGCAAGGAGCAGAGTGTGTGAGCGGAGTGGAGCAGAGCTGGAATGGAGCGAGGAGCAGAGTGTGTGAGCGGAGCAGAACTGGAATGGAGCGAGGAGCAGAGTATGTGAGCGGAGAGGACCTGGAGTGGAGCGAAGAGCCGAGTGTATGAGCGGAGCGGAGCTGGAATGGAGTGAGGAGAAGAGTGTGTGAGTGTAGCGGAGCTGGAGTGGAGTGAAAAGCAAAGTGTGTGAGTGGAGCTGGAGTGGAGCGAGGAGCAGTGTGAGAGAAGAACAGAGCTGGAGTGGAGCGAGCAGCAGAGTGTGTGAGCGCAGCGGAGCTGGAATGGAGCGAGGAGCAGAGTGTGTGAGTGGAGCGGAGCTGGAGTGGAGCGAGGAGCAGAGTGTACCCAATTTTACTGAAGTGTGGGCCTTCTCGCCTGCTCCAATTTCGCTCCAGAATCGCTCACTTCACAAGTTCAGGGCATGCCCGGTCCAGCATGTATTTGTTGGCTACTTGTGTGCTGCTATAGCCCCTTGCTTTAGCTACTGTCATGGAGTTCACTAAATATTTTCAGAAAGAAACTGACAGAACACACAGGTGCTAAATCAAGGTGACTTACAAAGATGAGGATCAAGAGCAAGAAAGAGCAATTCCTGACATTTAATCCAAGTAAAAATTCCTGGTCTTAGGTCAGTTAGGATCACCACTTTATTTTAAGAATGTGAAATGTCAGAATAATAGTAGAGAGAATGATTTATTTCAGCCATTATTTCTTTCATCACATTCCCAGTGGTTCAGAAGTTTACATACACTCAATTAGTATTTGGTAGCATTGCCTTGAAATTGTTTAACTTGGGTCAAACATTTCGGGTAGCCTTCCACAAGTTTCCCACAATAAGTTGGGTGAATTTTGGCCCATTCCTCCTGACAGAGCTGGTGTAACTGAGTCAGGTTTGTAGGCCTCCTTGCTCGCACACGCTTTTTCAGTTCTGCCCACAAATTTTCGATGGGATTGAGGTCAGGGCTTTGTGATGGGCACTCCAATACATTGACTTTGATGTCCTTAAGCCCTTTTGCCACAACTTTGTAAGTACGCTTGGGGTCATTGTCCATTTGGAAGACCCATTTGCGACCAAGCTTTAACTTCCTGACTGATGTCTTGAGATGTACGTGACAAATAATTCAATTCAAAGTGGCCTTCCCGATCCAGACAGAGGCCCGACCCAGACAGAGGCCCGACCCAGAAACATTTAAGCGTTAACCGCAAGCTACACACAAGGCGTTTTTGGCTGACATATTCTGTCACTTAAACAGGTTAAATCTGCAGTTACAAGGAAGAGGGTCATGTACTGTACACGGTGAAAAAACTTGAGGCCTTTACTAGGAAGCTTGAGTGTTCGATTTGGACTTTGATCATCTGAAAGACTACTGCACCTCAGCACACAAAAAAAGACAGACAGACGGACCAGGTCCACAGCATTGTCACAAAGGTGATGGAAGAGTTCATCAAGCAGCTGAGTGACAACTTCTCCACCAGATTTGAAGATTACAGGATGCCCAAGGATATCATTGGATTTGTACGTGATCCTCTCACAGCCCGCCCAGGTGGAGAATTCTCCTCCCCTGCTAAGAAAATGATACCCTCGCTGGATGAGGCCGCATTTCAAACTGAGCTGATTGAATTCCAGACAAATCAGGGGATGCGCTCAGAAGTGCAGTCCTTGTGTGCGTTTTGGGCGGCCTGCTCAGAGGAATACAACACAATAAAGAAACTTGCATTTTATGTGCTAACAATATTTGGATCGATTTACACCTGCGAGTCCTCAGTTTCCTCTATGAACGCAATATAGACTCACAACAGGAACCAGCTGTACCATATGTCAGACTGCCTGCACATTAATAGCACATCCATCTCACCCGACGTCCACAAGATTGATTGGGTTATTTAGCCTAAAAACCTTTAGGCCTACCTATATAACAAATCTAAAAAATCCATGCTCAGCCTGGCAAGAGTGGCCAAAAGGGTGTGTAGCAACCCCAGTGGCTCTGCAAGTGAAGACAGGATATTCTCCACTGCTGGCCGGATTTCCAGGCACCATCGCATGAGCCTAAAGCCACAGACTGGCCAGACTTGTGTTTCTAAAAATGTATTCTTGTCACGAATATTACCGAAGGTGACTCCCCTTCCCGTTCGGGTGGCACTCGGCGGTCGTCGTCGCCGGTCTACTAGCTGCCACCGATCCCTTTTTCCTTTTCATTTATGTCTGTCTAATTGTTTTCACCTGTTTCTTGTTGGGGTTTTGGGAGGGGTACTATTTAGGTTAGTTTCGCCCGCTAGTGTTTGTGCGGGCTTATTTTGTGTGTTCATGTTTACGTCGTGTGTGGATTATTTGATTGTGGGTTTTTTCGCTGTCCAGCTTTATTTAAACAGTGGTCTGTGGGTTGTTTTGCGCCTGTGTTTTGGCGTCACCCTTTTTGTACCTGTTCCTGTTTTATGCTGTGGACATTAAAGCGTTTTGTCCCCGTAATATTTTTGCTCTCTCTGCGCCTGACTCTACACCCATCATTCACCTGACGTTACAGAAGCCCGCACCTACTGATGGAGTCAGCAGGAGCAGCGACCACCCCTCTCCCCACGATGGAGGAGAGAGTCCTGCATCATACGTCCATCCTACATCGCATTGGTTCGGCAATGGATCAGATGATGGAGAGGATGGATCGTTGGGAGAGGAGTGGTCTCCCTACTACCCCACCTACCCTCCCACCAGCAACATTACCATCTCCTCCAGCGGGAGCCGGTGCCAGCGTCCTGCGCATCACGCCTCCGAGGGAGTACGATGGAGCAGCGGCCGGTTGCCAGGGATTTCTACTCCAACTTGATCTCTACCTGGCCACCATTCGGCCTGCTCCCTCGGACGAGGAGAGCGTGAGTGTCCTCGTTTCCTGCCTGTCGGGTAGGGCCCTGGAGTGGGCCAACGCCGTATGGAATGGACCCGACTCAGCGAGGGGTCACTACCTGGAGTTCACCCGCCGTTTCCGGGCTGTGTTTGATCATCCCCGGATGGCAGAGCGGCGGGTGAGAGGTTGTTCCATCTCCGGCAGGGGACGAGGAGCGCGCAGGATTTTGCGCTGGATTTCCGTACTTTGGCTGCTGGAGCAGGGTGGAACGACAGGGCCCTGATAGACCACTACAGGTGTAGCCTAAGGGAGGACGTCCGCAGAGAGCTAGCTTGTCGGGACGCTACGCTCAGCTTGGATGAGCTGATCGACATGTCAATCCGGCTAGACCATCTGCTGGCTGCTCGCGGACGTTCTGAGAGGGTCCTGTCAGTTCCACCTCCTGCCCCCCCCGCTCCCATTCCTATGGAGCTAGGAGGGGCTGCGTCTAGGGAGACCGGAGGAGGAGGCTCCTCCTGCACCCATTGTGGCCGGAGAGGGCACACTTCCGGTCGGTGCTGGAGGAGTCCATCTGGGATTCGAGAGGGCAGGCAGAACACTCCTCGGTCACCTCAGGTGAGTCAGCACCACACTCTCCCAGAGCTTCCTGTTGGTCACATGTTTTTGTTAATCTATTTTCTAAGGTTTTTCCCATCTCTCCAGCATAAGGCGCTAGTCGATTCAGGCGCAGCGGGGAATTTTATTGATCGCGGACTCGCTAAGAGGTTGAGGATTCCGCTCGTTAAGGTAGACCCCCCTTTCCCCGTGCACTCCTTAGATAGTCGACCATTAGGGTCAGGGCTGGTCAGGGAGGCCACGATACCTCTGGATATGATGACGCAGGGAAATCATAAGGAGTGGATTAGTCTGTTCCTTATTGATTCACCTGCTTTCCCGGTGGTGTTAGGGATTCCCTGGCTGGCTATTCACAATCCTACAATTTCGTGGAGACAGGGAGCTCTCCAGGGGTGGTCTGATGAGTGTTCAGGCAGGTGTTTAGGGGTTTCCATCGGTGCGACAACGGTGGAGAGTCCAGACCAGGTTTCCACCGTGCGCATTCCTGCTGAGTATGCCGATTTGGCTATCGCCTTCAGTAAAAAGAAGGCGACCCAATTACCACCCCATCGACAGGGGGATTGCGTGATAAACCTCCAGGTAAACGCTGCACTTCCCAGGAGTCACGTGTATCCGTTGTCCCAGGAGGAGACGTTGGCTATGGAGACATACATCACGGAGGCTCTGGGACAGGGGTACATTCGGCCCTCCATGTCACCCGCCTCCTCGAGTTTCTTTTTTGTGAAGAAAAAGGAGGGTGGTTTACGTCCGTGTATTGATTATCGAGGTCTAAATTCCATCACTGTGGGTTTTAGTTACCCACTACCTCTCATCGCTACGGCGGTGGAATCATTTCACGGGGCGCGATTCTTCACAAAATTGGACCTCAGGAGCGCATATAATCTGGTGCGTATTCGGGAGGGAGATGAGTGGAAAACCGCGTTTAGTACCACATCTGGCCATTATGAGTACCTCGTCATGCCGTACGGGTTGAAGAATGCTCCAGCCATCTTTCAATCCTTCGTTGATGAGATTCTCAGAGACCTGCACAGACAGGGTGTAGTGGTGTATATTGACGACATCTTGATCTACTCCGCTACACGCGCCGAGCATGTGTCTCTGGTGCGCAAGGTTCTTGGGCGACTGCTGGAGCATGACCTGTACGTGAAGGCAGAGAAATGTGAGTTTTCCAAACGAGCCGTTTCCTTCCTGGGTTATCGCATTTCCACCTCGGGGATGGTAATGGAGGATGACCGCGTAAAAGCCGTGCGTAATTGGCCGACTCCGACCACGGTAAAGGAGGTGCAGCGGTTCTTAGGGTTTGCCAATTACTACCGGAGGTTTATCCGGGGTTTTGGTCAGGTGGCGGCCCCTATTACCTCACTGCTGAAGGGGGGCCCGGTGCGCTTGCAGTGGTCCGCAGAGGCGGAGAGAGCTTTCTGTCGTTTGAAGGCGCTGTTCACCGACGCGCCAGTGTTGGCGCATCCTGACCCCTTTTTGGCGTTCATAGTTGAGGTGGACGCATCCGAGGCTGGGGTCGGGGCTGTGCTCTCCCAGCGCTCGGGTACGCCACCGAAGCTCCGCCCCTGTGCTTTTTTTTCGAAGAAGCTCGGGCCAGCGGAGCGGATTTATGATGTGGGGGATAGGGAGTTGTTGGCCATGGTCAAGGCTCTGAAGGTGTGGAGACACTGGCTTGAGGGGGCTAAGCACCCTTTTCTCATCTGGACCGACCGGACCGACCACCAGAATCTGGAGTATATCCGATCAGCTAGGAGACTGAATCCTCGTCAGGCAAGGTGGGCCATGTACTTTACCCGATTTCGTTTTACGATTTCGTATCGACCAGGTTCCCTCAATACTAAGGCTGACGCGTTGTCCCGACTATACGACACTGATGACCGGTCCATCGATCCTACTCCCATCATTCCGGCGGCTAAGCTGGTAGCACCGGTAGTATGGGAGGTGGACGCGGACATCGAGCGGGCACTAAGGGCGGAACCTGCGCCTCCACAGTGCCCGGAGGGTCGTAGGTATGTGCCGCTCGCTGTTCGTGATCAATTGATTCGATGGGCTCATAGTCTACCCTCGTCAGGTCACCCGGGTATTTCAAGGACGGTGCGAAGTCTTAGAGGGAAGTACTGGTGGCCTACCTTGGTGAGAGACGTGCGATTCTATGTCTCCTCCTGTTCGGTGTGCGCCCAGAGTAAGGCTCCTAGACATTTGCCACGAGGGAAATTACAACCCCTCCCCGTTCCACAACGGCCGTGGTCCCATCTATCGGTGGATTTTCTTACTGATCTTCCCTTGTCTCAGGGGAACACCACTATCCTGGTCGTTGTGGATCGGTTCTCTAAGTCCTGCCGTCTTATCCCATTGCCCGGTCTCCCTACGGCCCTGCAGACTGCGGAGGCACTATTTACCCATGTCTTCCGGCACTACGGGGTGCCCGAGGATATCGTTTCTGATCGGGGTCCCCAGTTCACGTCCAGAGTATGGAAGGCGTTTATGGAACATCTGGGGGTCTCGGTCAGCCTGACCTCGGGGTATCACCCGGAGAGTAATGGGCAGGTGGAGAGAGTGAACCAGGAGGTGGGTAGGTTTCTGCGGTCGTATTGCCAGGACCGGCCAGGGGAGTGGTCAAGATACATCCCCTGGGCAGAGATTGCCCACAACTCACTAAGCCACTCCTCTACCAACATGTCACCATTTGAGTGTGTGTTGGGGTACCAGCCGGTTCTGGCACCATGGCATCAGAGCCAGACCGAAGCTCCTGCGGTGGAGGAGTGGGTGCAGCGCTCTAAGGAGACCTGGAGAGCCGTCCAGGAGTCTTTGCGTCAGGCGAGTGGACGGCAGAAGAAGAGCGCTGACCGTCACCGCAGTGAGGCCCCCGTGTTTGCACCGGGGGACAGGGTCTGGCTCTCGACCCGAAACCTGCCCCTCCGCCTGCCCTGCCGGAAGCTGGGTCCGCAGTGTGTAGGGCCATTTAAAGTCCTGAGGAGAATAAACGAGGTGTGTTATCGATTGTTACTTCCTTCGTATTATCGTATTAACCCCTCGTTTCATGTGTCTCTCCTCAGGCCGGTGGTAGCTGGTCCCATGCAGGAAGGTGAGGTTCCGGAGGTCCCTCCGCCCCCTCTGGATATAGAGGGGTCCCCGGCGTACACGATAAGGTCCATACTGGACTCCAGACGCCGGGTGAGGGGCCTGCAGTACCTCGTGGACTGGGAGGGGTACGGGCCGGAGGAGAGGTGCTGGGTCCCGGTGGGGGATATATTGGATCCAAATCTACTAAGGGAATTCCATCGCCTCCATCCGGATCGCCCTGCGCCTCGCCCCCGGGGTCGTCCCCGAGGCCGGTGTCGGCGCGCTGCGGGGGCCGCGCGTCAGGAGGGGGGTACTGTCACGAATATTACCGAAGGTGACTCCCCTTCCCGTTCGGGTGGCACTCGGCGGTCGTCGTCGCCGGTCTACTAGCTGCCACCGATCCCTTTTTCCTTTTCGTTTATGTCTGTCTAATTGTTTTCACCTGTTTCTTGTTGGGGTTTTGGGAGGGGTACTATTTAGGTTAGTTTCGCCCGCTAGTGTTTGTGCGGGCTTATTTTGTGTGTTCATGTTTACGTCGTGTGTGGATTATTTGATTGTGGGTTTTTTCGCTGTCCAGCTTTATTTAAACAGTGGTCTGTGGGTTGTTTTGCGCCTGTGTTTTGGCGTCACCCTTTTTGTACCTGTTCCTGTTTTATGCTGTGGACATTAAAGCGTTTTGTCCCCGTAATATTTTTGCTCTCTCTGCGCCTGACTCTACACCCATCATTCACCTGACGTTACAATTCTAAAAATGATTTCAAAGGCACTTATAAGTCATTTTTCATTTTTCAGGTTTCATTCAATTTGAATTTAATTCTAAGTCACAGCCTATAATGATTTAATACAACACAATGTTGTTTAAATGCTGAGCGCTTTATGTCCCTACCAGCCTATTGTGTCGCACTCGCAAATGCTTCACAATGTATTTCTTTGTAGGCTATAGCCTTGAAATAATATAAACAAAAAAAAGAATTGGTGTTCCTTCTTAGGCTCCCTGTCTGGCTCATTACCAGACAGGGAGTTTATATGCTGTTTAATATGACATGTAGCCTATTTGAAATTATGTGCACTTCTTACATTCACCTTTTCATGTTTATTCAAATACTTTTCATTCAAATTCATATGGTTTGGTTTCAATACTTCAAAGCCAAATGGTAGGTTCAGGCAGTCACAAAAATAAATGGCTGTTGGTTAAATAGTGATTTTAATGAATGCAGCGAATTTGGAGCAGCTGTTTTTTTCCTGTGAGCACGGAGCGTTTTTTAAAGGAGCGGTTGGAAAGGACATGGAGCGTGATGAGCGGGATTTTCAATCACTCAACTTCGCTCACATGCTCTTGTCGGGAGATGATGTGGAAACCGTCCACTAGGGGCAACATTGAGCGCTTTCACCTTCAAGTAGGTTTCGGTTTTGCTAGGGTGTTGTGGACAGGGATGGTGAATCGGTGTAAGTATCTGCCTCTGAATCCAAAAGTTCAAATTCAGTGATGGAAAGTTGTATTTGAAATTTTTGTTTTAAGCCTATCCCAAACCTTAACCCTTTCCGTAACCCTTCAGTGTTAATGCCTAACCTTAAGAATTTGGAATTAATGCCTGAACTTAATCCTAACCTTAAACATTCTGAATTAATGCCTAAACTTAACCTTAAACACTTTGAAATTTGACGTTTGAGAAACATGGATGAACGTCTAATTCTGACGTGAGTCTGTGAGAGATGGTAGTGTTCAATCTGCACCCCGAGTCACACACACTTCCCTGGACACTATTATCTAGTTGAATTATGGCCAGGAAATAGGGTCAATGATGCTACAGTGGCAAACATTTAGTTTACACTGCCTGAAGCTATGTGATATTATGGATGAGTGATGATGCTGCTTGGATCCCCTGCTTGCCTGGAAGAGTGTCTGTGTGTGTGTGTTCGTGTGTGTGTGTGTGTCCTGTGTCAAACCTGACCCGAGACAAGAAGGGAGAAAGCGAGTAGAGAGAGAGACACACAAGTAGAGGGAGAGGACAAACATGGACAATCTATGGAGGCAATTTCATTTAGCTTTAGATGACTGAATGAAATTGAAATTGATCTTCATTCAAGTGAAGACATTTACCTCTATTAGGAAAAATTATCTGATATGACTATTTTACAAACAATATTTTACAAGACTATATTACAATGCAGTGAAAAGCAATATCATGCAATTTCATTATGAGCAGTGGCAGGCCAAAAACTGTATGACTGATTAACATGAAATGAAAGTGAAAGAGAGAGTGGGAGTAAGATAGAGAATGAGAGAATGGGAGCAGGAGAGAGAATGAGAAGAGGATACATAAGAGGAACAGGGGGAATGGAAGCTGAGAGAGAAAATGGGTGGTTGAGAGAGAATGGGAGGACAGAGAACCCGAGATGGAGATACAGGACACAGTGGATAAACACTGTAGAAGACACTAAGTCTGAATCTCAAATCAACCCCTAGAGGAATGGGTAGATATAAGCATTATGCACTATGTTCATAGTTTCATTTTCAGATGCTTCCACCTATGAAGTCTGGTTTGGAATTTAGCCTACGTAGACAAGATGGTATAACCTCATCCCAGAGATGAACATGGTCCAATCAAAGGCCATAACAGGCCATCTACTGCATAGCTACCATGGGAAAAGAGAGGAGAGACAGAGTGAGCGACAGAGAGAGAGAGGAGAGACAGAGAGAGGAAATAGGAGAGACAGAGAGAGGAGAGACAGAGAGAGAGAGAGAGACAGAGAGAGAGACATAGACAGGAGAGACAGAGAGAGGAGAGACAGAGAGAGATACAGGAGAGAGAGGAGAGACAGTGAGAGAAATAGAGAGGAGAGAGGGTGAGAAACAGAGAGGAGAGACAGAGCAAGGAGACACAGAGAGAGGACACAGAGAAAGGAGAGACAGTGAGAGACAGAGAGAGGAGCGACAAAGTGAGAGAAATAGAGAGGAGAGACTGAGTGAGCAACAGAGAGAGGAGAAACAGAGAGGAGAGATAGAGAGGAGAGAGAGTGAGAGAGAGGAGAGACAGTGAGAGAAATAGAGAGGAGAGAGAGTGAGAAACATAGAGAGGAGAGACAGAGAGAGGAGAGACAGAGAGAGGAGGCACAGAGAGAGGAGAGAGTGAGAGACATAGAGAGGAGAGATAGTGAGAGACAGAGAGAGGAGAGATAGAGAGAGGAGAGACAGAGAGAGTGAGACACATAGAGAGGAGAGAGAGTGAAAAACAGAGAAAGGAGAGAGAGGAGAGACAGAGAGAGAAGAGAGAGTGGGAGACAGAGAGAGGAGAGAAATAGTGAGAGACAGAGAAAGGTTGAGAGACAGTTTGCAAGTGGGAGGTGGAGACAGAGTGGGAGACTGCAGCAGCAAAGAGAAGTGACAGACAGAAATTGTTTATTTTTTTATTTAACCTTTATTTAACTAGGCAAGTCAGTTAAGAACAAAGTCTTATTTACAATGGCGGCCTACCGGGGAACAGTGGGTTAACTGCCTTGTTCAGGGGCAGAACGTCAGCTAGGGGATTCAATCCAGCAACCTTTAAGTTACTGGCCCAATGCTATAACCACTAGGCTACCTGCAGCCCAAAAAGGAAAGAAGGAAGAGAGAGAAAGAGGTGGATATTTGCTACAGGGCTAAATCCTCCAACAACAGAAAGAGAGTATTTCACAGCCACCTCCCCAGACTCCTTCCTCCATCTCAGTAACATTATTAACAACAACAACACAGATGGTTTTGACCCAGCTCAGCAGGCTATCACTTTGTCTAAATTAAAACACCACGGAGCAGCCAAGGAATACAGCAACATACAGTATACCCTCCGGGAAGTCAACATCACAGCTCTGGAAGACTTCACGTGACCTTTAGAACACAGATTGCAGGCGGAAAGAAATTCCAAGATTCCGGCAGAGTTGATTTGACATTATTCAGTCTTGTAAAGCCTCAGACTCCTGGAGTACTTGTTACCGCCCAGCAGTGCCCAGTACACGTACACTTGCATGATTGCACGCACACACGCAAACACAAATCTACACACACACAAACACATACCCAAGTACACAGAGCCAATCTATATATTTCCATTCCAAAGCAGGATGAAGCAAGACCTGGGAGAGAGAACCTTAATGTAGCCAGGGCCTCTGAGCACCACTGCACTGCAAAACACACACACACACACACACACACACACACACACACACACACACACACACACACACACACACACACACACACACACACACACACACACACACACACACACACACACACACAGATTAGGTGGTTTGGTCTCCTTGTGATGTCCCTACTCCCTAGCTGAGTGACAATG
The DNA here is from genome assembly GCF_016432855.1 of Salvelinus namaycush. Taxonomy (NCBI): domain Eukaryota; kingdom Metazoa; phylum Chordata; class Actinopteri; order Salmoniformes; family Salmonidae; genus Salvelinus; species Salvelinus namaycush. The sequence continues at coordinate 13,172,135 of NC_052341.1, forward strand.
CCGACACCCTCATTAATGATGATTTAACATCATTAGGCTGACTTGCTGGCTGGTCGAAGAGCCAGACTCAGAGCAGCCAGTACAGTAAAGGTCCTCAGTCTGTACTGCTGCTGCTTACTGGGAGAGGAGAGGAGAGGAGAGGAGAGGAGAGGAGAGGAGAGGAGAGGAGAGGAGAGGAGAGGAAAGGAAAGGAAAGGAAAGGAAAGGAAAGGAAAGGAAAGGAAAGGAAAGGAAAGGAAAGGAAAGGAAAGGAAAGGAGAGGAGAGGGGAGGGGAGGAAAGGAAAGGAGAGGGGAGGAGAGGAAAGGAAAGGAAAGGGGAGGAGAGGAAAGGAAAGGAAAGGAGAGGAAAGGGGACAGGAGGAGAGGAGAGGACAAGAGGAGGGGAGAGGAGAGGAACGGAGGGGAGGAGCTCCATTTCACTACTGCTTACTAAGGGAGGAGAGGAAAGGAAGGAGGGATCTCCATCATCCCGACCTGCTCCACAGCTCCATAAACCTGGGGTTAAGGGAAGGACAAGCTAGCTTTTTTTTTACTACTAATGCTGTCCCCATCTAAACTCCACCATTGATTTACCTTGACTCTGCCTGGGGTAACAAGCATGGTTGTTAATGCTAGGCTAGCAGAACTGCTCAGCCCAATTCAAAGCCGCAGAGCTGCAGAGAGCCGTGATAGTTCGCGCGACTCAGCATTACACATTTACCAACCTAATTTGACTGTCTCTTTTTGAAGCGTGAACATTATGTCACAATGGAATGCTGACTGTCACAGCTCCATGGCTGTGAACTCCCTAGCAAGCTTTACATCACACCATAAGTGTTGAGAGACCTAAATGTGTGACTGTGGGTTGCTGTGCTGCTGCTTCCATTATGGCAAAGCAGTTATTTTTTTCACTGCCTAGCTGGCTGGCTCTATTTAGCCTGTGACTAAACTGAACATAACAGCCAGGCTGAGTGTGTGGGTGTGTGGCTGTGCCAGTGCTAGCTGGGTGGGTGAGAACAGGTCCTTTGCAAACAGACAGACAAGCCAACAATGGCTGAGACAGCTGTTGCTGTCAGGGGTGAAGATAAAGGCATAGTCTACAAAAGAGAAAGAACACATATTCACATACTCACACACACACACACACACACACACAAACACAAACACACACACACACAAACATACACACGCACACAACACACAACACACAGCATGTTGGACATCCTGTAGAGAGCTGTTCCACTTCCTGCCATAAATAATACTCTGCATCACACAGTAGGTTGAGGGATCAATTCCCACAGGAATCACATACACATATTGTGCACAAACCGGTTGAATGAACATTGTTCCCACATCATTCCCTTCTGATAACATGTGGAAAACTGATATTCAAAAAGTCAAGTAAAGGGATTTAGAGAATTTGTATTTTCCTTGGCAAACTTTTAATCTAAATCTAATGACATGGTTAAAATGTCAATTTGAGTTCACGTTAGTTGACAACTCAATCAAATGTAAATCCAAACTAGATGTTGAACTGACGTCTGTGCCCAGTGGGTTGCCACTTTAATCCACTGCACGTGTTGGTTTTACTAAATTAAACGTAGATATTTAAATGTGCTTCCAATGTGTTCCAAACGTTGCAGAATAGTTTCCTCATCTCCCGTTTGATTCTTTGGCCATGCACCTTGGAGGAAGGTAACATAGCGGCAATGTTATTTTCCCTTCTAACTATAGGTCTTAACTGTGCTCCGTCCAGAGGCCCTCAATCAAACCACCAGTAAACAATCTTTACGGTCAATGTGAGTCCCTGTCAGTTTGTTTATTCCAACATCTTAGTCATTTGTTGTCATTACTGGACCGCCAAGCCACCACAGCACCACAGCACTACAGCACCAAGCCACCACAGCACCACAGCACTACAGCACCAAGCCACCACAGCACTACAGCACCACAGCACCAAGCCACCACAGCTCCACAGCACCAAGCCACCACAGCTCCACAGCACCAAGCCACCACAGCTCCACAGCACCAAGCCACCACAGCACCAAGTCACCACAGCACCACAGCACCAAGCCACCACAGCTCCACAGCACCAAGCCACCACAGCACCACAGCACCACAGCACCACAGCACCACAGCACCAAGCCACCACAGCCCCACAGCACCAAGCCACCACAGCACCACAGCATTGGAACTTAATTGCACACAACTTAATGGCATACAACATCATGGCACGCACACACTCTCTCACACACGCACACACTCACAGTACCGCACCACTGCAACTTAAAGGCCCTTACAACAAGATGACAAACTATTGATGTACTGTTGGCCTCAAAAATATTGTCCTAATTATCCGTAGTTAACTATCAACGTGGGCTCTATTGGCACACACACACACACACACACACACACACACACACACACACACACACACACACACACACACACACACACACACACACACACACACACACACACACACACACACACACACACACACACACACACACACACACACACGTTAACAATCAATCAACGTGGCTCTATTAGCTATAAATGACAGTTCTATTACACTGTTTTACAATCTCTAACATCCTTTTGTCCAATCTGTAGTCACATTTTCAAAACCTAAACACAGTTAGCACAACATCCGTCTATTAACACAATTCATGTTGTTTTCACAGAATATGCAGTCAATTAACATGTTTCTAAAATGCTTAAATGTTCTTTACATACAAGCTTACCCAATACCAAAATTATGGATCTTTCTTGTCTTATTTACAAATGCTTGCACACAGCACGCCAGAAATTAAGACCTAATATTCAAAACCTTAAATATAGTATAAAGCCTCTACTTCTGCAACAACAGCAGCTCAAAAGCTGTATTGAATGAGCTGATAAGCATTTTTGAATGAACAGATAATTGAAACGTTGAGAAATAGCTGATTTACTGTAAATTGTGTAAAATAGACCAACCACAGCTGATTCCAATCTCAATCGGAGACATAGCCAGGTGTTGAAGTTATTTCAATTACATGGACATACACAGTAAAAAGGGGACTCTTTGGATTGATTTTATTCAATGTGGATACAGAACAACACAGAGGAGCAGAGAGAGAAAAAATTATGTCTGGACAAGGGAGAGGAATAGTTGGACCAGGGAGAGGAGGAGTTGGACCAGGGAGAGGAGTAGCTCGGCCAGGCAGAGGAGTAGTTGGACCAGGGAGAGGAGTAGCTGGACCAGGGAGAGGAGTAGTTGGACCTGGGAGAGGAGTGGCTCCGCCAGGCAGAGGAGTAGTTGGACCAGGGAGAGGAGTAGTTGGACCAGGGAGAGGAGTAGCTGGACCAGGCAGAGGAGTAGTTGGACCAGGGAGAGGAGTAGCTGGACCAGAAAGAGGAGGAGTTGGACCAGGGAGAGGAGTAGCTCGGCCAGGCAGAGGAGTAGTTGGACCAGGGAGAGGAGTAACTGGACCAGAAAGAGGAGTAGTTGGACCAGGGAGAGGAGTAGCTCGGCCAGGCAGAGGAGTAGTTGGACCAGGGAGAGGAGTAGTTGGACCAGGGAGAGGAGTAGCTGGACAAGGCAGAGGAGTAGCTGGACCAGAAAGAGGAGTAGCTGGACCAGGCAGAGGAGTAGCTGGACCAGGCAGAGGAGTAGCTAGACCAGACAGAGGAGTAGCTGGACCAGACAGAGGAGTAGCTGGACCAGGGAGAGGAATAGCTAGACCAGACAGAGGAGTAGCTGGACCAGGCAGAGGAGTAGCTGGACCAGGGAGAGGAGTAGTTGGACCAGGGAGAGGAGTAGCTGGACCAGGCAGAAGAGTAGCTGGACCAGGGAGAGGAGTAGTTGGACCAGGGAGAGGAGTAGCTGGACCAGGCCGAAGAGTAGCTGGCCCAGGCAGAGGAGTAGCTTGACCAGGGAGAGGAGTAGTTGGACCAGGGAGAGGAGTAGTTGGACCAGGGAGAGGAGTAGCTGGACCAGGCAGAGGAGTAGCTGGACCAGGGAGAGGAGTAGCTGGACCAGGCAGAGGAGTAGGTAGACCAGAGAGAGGAGTAGCTGGACCAGGCAGAGGAGTAGTTGGACCAGGGAGAGGAGTAGTTGGACCAGGCAGAGGAGTAGCTGGACAAGGGCAGAGGAGTAGTTGGACCAGGGAGAGGAGTAGTTGGACCAGGGAGAGGAGTAGCTGGACCAGAAAGAGGAGTAGGTAGACCAGAGAGAGGAGTAGCTGGACCAGGCAGAGGAGTAGGTAGACCAGAGAGAGGAGTAGCTGGACCAGGGAGAGGAGTAGTTGGACCAGGGAGAGGAGTAGTTGGACCAGGCAGAGGAGTAGCTGGACAAGGGCAGAGGAGTAGCTGGACCAGAAAGAGGTGTAGCTGGACCAGGGAGAGGAATAGCTGGACCAGAAAGAGGAGTAGTTGGACCAGGGAGAGGAGTAGCTCGGCCAGGCAGAGGAGTAGCTGGACCAGGGAGAGGAGTAGTTGGACCAGGGAGAGGAGTAGCTGGACCAGGCAGAGGAGTAGCTAGACCAGAGAGAGGAGTAGCTGGACCAGGCAGAAGAGTAGCTGGACAAGGCAGAGGAGTAGCTGGACCAGAAAGAGGAGTAGCTGGAACAGGCAGAGGAGTAGCTGGACCAGGCAGAGGAGTAGCTAGACCAGACAGAGGAGTAGCTGGACCAGACAGAGGAGTAGCTGGACCAGGGAGAGGAATAGCTGGACCTGGGAGAGGAGTAGCTCGGCCAGGCAGAGGAGTAGCTGGACCAGGGAGAGGAGTAGTTGGACCAGGGAGAGGAGTAGCTGGACCAGGCAGAGGAGTAGCTAGACCAGAGAGAGGAGTAGCTTGACCAGGCAGAAGAGTAGTTGGACCAGGCAGAGGAGTAGCTGGACCAGGGAGAGGAGTAGCTGGACCAGGGAGAGGAGTAGCTGGACCAGGGAGAGGAGTAGTTGGACCAGGGAGAGGAGTAGTTGGACCAGGGAGAGGAGTAGCTGGACCAGGGAGAGGAGTAGTTGGACCAGGGAGAGGAGTAGCTCGGCCAGGCAGAGGAGTAGTTGGACCAGGGAGAGGAGTAGCTGGACAAGGCAGAGGAGTAGCTGGACCAGGCAGAGGAGTAGCTGGACCAGGCAGAGGAGTAGCTAGACCAGACAGAGGAGTAGCTGGACCAGGGAGAGGGTAGTTGGACCAGGGAGAGGAGTAGCTCAACCAGGCAGAGGAGTAGTTGAACCAGGCAGAGGAGTAGCTGGACCAGGGAGAGGAGTAGCTGGACCAGAAAGAGGAGTAGTTGGACCAGGGAGAGGAGTAGCTCGGCCAGGCAGAGGAGTAGTTGGACCAGGGAGAGGAGTAGTTGGACCAGGGAGAGGGATAGCTGGACCAGGCAGAGGAGTAGCTGGACCAGGGAGAGGAATACCTGGACCAGGCAGAGGAGTAGTTGGACCAGAAAGAGGAGTAGTTGGACAAGGCAGAGGAGTAGCTGGACAAGGTCAGAGGAGTAGTTGGACCAGGGACAGAAGTAGCTGGACCAGGGAGAGGAGTAGTTGGACCAGAAAGAGGAGTAGTTGGACCAGGCAGAGGAGTAGCTGGACCAGGCAGAGGAGTAGTTGGACCAGGCAGAGGACTAGCTGGACCAGGCAGAGGAGTAGTTGTACCAGGCAGAAGAGTAGCTGCACCAGGGAGAGGAGTAGCTGCACCAGGGAGAGGAGTAGTTGGACCAGGGAGAGGAGTAGCTGCACCAGGGAGAGGAGTAGTTGGACCAGGGAGAGGAGTAGCTGCACCAGGGAGAGGAGTAGTTGGACCAGGGAGAGGAGTAGCTGCACCAGGGAGAGGAGTAGTTGGACCAGGGAGAGGAGTAGCTGCACCAGGGAGAGGAGTAACTGGACCAGGCAGAGGAGTAGTTGTACCAGGCAGAAGAGTAGCTGCACCAGGGAGAGGAGTAGCTGCACCAGGGAGAGGAGTAGTTGGACCAGGGAGAGGAGTAGCTCAACCAAAAATTGTGGAGTGGTTTACAGTAAAAGGAAACAGAATTATAAAAAACTATGAATTTCATATTGTCTATCGTTTGCAGGTATAACTGGAACATGAAAAGTAATGCAGTTTTTGTGATGCCATCAACTGTTAGTATTTTGGAAGTCATTGTGCTATGATTGACTATATGTTCCTCTTGGATAGTAAACATGTGCTAGTGTTTTGACAGAAGGATTAGATATTGAGTCGGGTTTGCCGTGTTTTGATAGAGTTAGCGTATGTAGAGAAAGTTTTTTTGCATTTTGAAATGTAGAGTTGGTATATAATGAACTAAATGTGGTTTTGAACAGAAAATGTACTATTTGGCTAATTGTGTGATTGTCACGTTCTGACCATAGTTCTTTTGTGTTTTCGTTGTTTTAGTGTTGGTCAGGACGTGAGCTGAGTGGGCATTCTATGTTGTGTGTCTAGTTTTCCTGTTTCTGTGTTTGGCCTGATATGGTTCCCAATCAGAGGCAGGTGTTAGTCGTTTGTCTCTGATTGGGAGCCATATTTAGGTAGCCTGTTTTGTGTTGGGTTTTATGGGTGGTTGTCTTCTGTCTTTGTGTCTATGCACCAGATAGGACTGTTTCGTTTTTTTCACATTTGTTGTTTTTGTAGTTTGTAGTGTTCACGTTTTTTGTCATTATTAAACATGATAAACACTAACCACGCTGCGATTTGGTCCGATCCCTGCTACACCTCCTCTTCAGACGAAGAGGAGGAAATCTGCCGTTACAATGATGTAGGTGTGTTGCTGTGTTAAGAGTTTAGTAAAAGTATCTGTAAGAGGTGCGTAACTGGCTGCAGGGAAGTCAGGTGCAGGAGAGCAGAAATGGGTAACAAACGGAGCAGTTTAATGCGGCAAAACAAACTGCACCCAGAACAATAAAATACGGGTTGAAATAACCCGTCGCAAACCAGTCTGAAGTGCACATACACTTTACAACAAACAATTCCACACACAGACATGGAACAGAGGGTTATATGCACGTCATGTAATGAGGGAATGTAAACCAGGTGTGCGGGAAAACAAGACAAAACAAATGGAAAATGAAAGGTGGATCGGCGATGGCTAGAAGACCGGTGACGTCGACCGCCGAACGCCGCCCGAACAAGGAGAGGAACCGACTTTGGCGGAAGTCGTGACAGTATCTTAAGTATAGGTAAACGCTTGTCAGCAACTGTAAAAAACTTTATTAGAGGCTAAGTCAGTCTGTTTGTATTCAAGTCTTCTTGGTAATGGGCTGACCAGACACTGTGTGTGTGCGTGCGTGCATTCGTGCTTGTGTGTGTAAACCATAGTTTCCTCTGGTTTGTCAACAGGCCTGATAGCAGAACTTCTGGGAGAAATATTTGAGTACACTGACTCCATGTGCATTGACTTTCCAGAAGATTCCTCCTGATTCCATTTCAAATTCAGGAAATAAACTGAATTGACTGAAGTGAATTGAAAGTGAAATGGAACTGACCCCAATACTGCTACAGACTATTCTTGCGGTCTATGTACAAACCAACTCCATCTGTGTTTTAGGCTATAAGGTCATCATATTTGTACCTTTACTTAACCTTTTATTCAACCAGGAAAGATCTGTTGAGATTGAAAATCTATTTTCCAAGGGAGACCTGGCAAGAAAGTTCTTGAGACACAAAGAGTACCGGAGAGTGTTTTTAAAGGGGTAGGCTAAACAGGTGGGAAATAAGTTTTCCTTCTTGACTGAGTGTTACTATAAAGACATTCCAGGGAAATGTCTCTTTATCTGTCTCACTGTGTACCTGTCTCACTGTGAATCTGTCTCGCTGTGTACCTGTCTCTCTGTGAATCTGTTTCACTATGTACCTGTCTCACTGTGAATCTGTCTCGCTGTGTACCTGTCTCACTGTGAATCTGTCTCGCTGTGTACTTGTCTCACTGTGAATCTGTCTCGCTGTGTACCTGCCTCACTGTGAATCTGTCTCACTGTGTATCTGTCTCACTGTGTATCTGTCTCACCGTGTATCTGTCTCACCGTGTACCTCTCTCACTGTGTACCTGTCTCACTGTGAATCTGTCTCGATGTGAATCTGTCTCACGGTGAATCTGTCTCACTGTGTACCTGTCTCACCGTGTACCTGTCTCACCGTGTACCTGTCTCACCGTGTACCTATCTCACTGTGTATCTGTCTCACTATGTATCTGTCTCACTGTCTATATGTCTCACTGTCTATATGTCTCACTGTGTATCTGTCTCACTGTGTATCTGTCTCACTGTGTATCTGTCTCACTGTCCATATATCTCACTGTCTATATGTCTCACTGTGTATCTGTGTCATTGTGTATCTGTCTCATTGTGTATCTGTCTCACTGTCCATATATCTCACTGTCTATATGTCTCACTGTGTATCTGTGTCATTGTGTATCTGTCTCACTGTGTATCTGTGTCACTGTGTATCTGTCTCACTGTCTATATAGAGTAGAAGCTCAGAGAGCTCTTCTACATGAGTGTCTCAAGCAGCAGTGTGTGTGTGTGTGTGTGTGTGTGTGTGTGTGTGTGTGTGTGTGTGTGTGTGTGTGTGTGTGTGTGTGTGTGTGTGTGTGTGTGTGTGTGTGTGTGTGTGTGTGTGTGTGTGTGTGTGTGTCAGCAGGGGTTACCAGTGTGATGGAGACGGAGAGAGAGAGAGAGAGGTGCAGCGGGCGATGTATTAGGAAATTATTTGAAAATACTTTAAATATTGCCAATAGTAGTAGTTGATTTGGGCCACATTATTTAAAAATACTAAAATTCACAGAAAATAAGTATTTAAACACACACACACACACACACACACACACACACACACACACACACACACACACACACACACACACACACACACACACACACACACACACACACACACACACACACTCTCTCAAACACTCATAATGGACCCAAGACTCTGCAGGGGAGCTGAACGAGGATGGTACGAATTGGGAATGGACAGGTTGTGTACTGTTTGTATGAAAACCAGAAAAAACGTTTAAAGCATAGAGAAGGATATCATTAAGCCACATTTTGCCCACTGGGCATCAGGTTGGCACACAGCTCTTTGCTAGGCTTCAGGGTACACACACACACACACACACACACACACACACACACACACACACACACACACACACACACACACACACACACACACACACACACACACACACACACACACACACACACACACACACACACACACACATCGGACCTCAGTCACCATCAACTATGCCACACAGCCCGTCACTAACCCTCAGGCTGCACTGGCAGGCACACTTGCTCTTTAGTGACATATCGCAGGAGCAAATGTTAAAATGAGGGGGAGCAGGGGGGATTCTCATTGACATTCTGTTTTCCTATTGCTCGAAATGTTCCCAAAACGCACCCATGGGTCCTGTCCTATACAGAGTTACGTGCAGTGCCTCTCAGGATAGAGAATGGAGAGCAGAGAGCTAGCTGAATGGAGAGCATGGCTAGCTGAGCCAAGCCAAATGGAATAGAAATAGGATGTCACCTAAGGTGCCAAAGACTCCTCCACAGCTAAGATGTAACACCTGACTGGAAAAATGGCTAATCTGGTGTTCTGGGTGAAAGCCAGTGGAAAAATAGAATTGTGAGGCTGAAGGAAGATGATGACGCAGTCATTTAACATGGAGGAGGTGTGTGTGTGTGTGCGTGCGTGCGTGCGTGTGTGTGTGTGTGTAGGTTACCAGTCTGTACAGAAGGTTTAGTCTGGCATGAAAAATGGCTGAGTCTGAGGCTGATGATTTGGTTAATTTACACACTGGTGGATCCGTCATGACGCATCAGACGGTTCTAGTAGGCCTATGACAATGTTCTGGCTACAAGCCAATGGAAAGTAGGACTCTGATGATGCAGTCATTTAACTGTATATGGAGGAGTATCATTGAGTATCCATGACAATAATATCCTATAGAAAGCCATTGGTGAAACAGCGTTCTGAGGCTGAGGTGGATGCTGATCTGGGTATTGTAACTGCTGGAAGACTAGTGATGACAGGCTACATGATGGTGGATACAGTACAGGTGCATCAAAGCTGGGACCGAGAGACTGAAAAACATCTATCTCCAGGCCGTCAGACTGTTAAATAGTTACCACAAGCTGGCCTTCACCCAGTACCCTGCCCTGAACTTAGTCCATGTTACTAGCCGGCTACCACCCGGTACTCTACCCTCCACCTTATAGACTGCATATGAATATAATGTATTCTAGTCATGGCTCATCCTACATAACTACTGCTCTACACACCTCTTCTATTCATATACTGTCCATAATGTCTATACACACCATCCTATATAACTACTGCTATACACACCTCTTCTATTCATATACTGTCCATAATGTCTATACACACCATCCTATATAACTACTGCTATACACACCTCTTCTATTCATATACTGTCCATAATGTCTATATACACCATCCTATATACTGTAACTACTGCTCTACACACCATCTTCTATTCATATACTGTCCATAATGTCTATACACACCATCCTATATACTGTAACTACTGCTCTACACACCTCTTCTATTCATATACTGTCCATAATGTCTATATACACCATCCTATATACTGTAACTACTGCTCTACACACCTCTTCTATTCATATACTGTCCATAATGTCTATACACACCATCATATACATATACTCTGGCATTGCTTGTTCTGATATTTCTTAATTTCTTTATTTTAATTTTGGGGATTTGTGTGTATTGTTTTGTAATGTTCGGTATTACTGCACTGTTGGAGCTAGAAATATAAACATTTCGCTGCACCTGCGATAACATCTTCAAAATATGTGTATGTGAACAATAAATTAGATTTGATTTTGATGCATATATGGTACATTTACTGGGTGAAAGCAAGTGACAAAAGAGAATAGGAGACTGATGTGGGGCTTTTACATGGTGCAGGATCAGTGTTGATACATACACTTACAGTAGGTCCAGTAAGTGATGATATGAATAATAGAGTGGCTCTAGTATGACAATATCCTAAGGAAAGCCTGTGGAAAAATAGGAGTCCGAGGCTGTTGAGCTGGGCATTTTACACACTGTAGTATAAGCGATGATACATGCAATTTATATAGAGCCCGTATTAATGAAGGCATGTCAGAGTAGGTAGGAGTGCTGATCTTGGATTAGTTTAGCATTTTACAGTAAATCAGAATGAATAAGAGACTCTTCATGAACACAGCCACAGGTCTATGATATGTCATCATGAGGACAGGCAGGCCTTCTGCCTCTACTAAATGCCACACATATTGATTTGCTGTCTTTTGGACAAGATAACAGGAGAGTAAAATCTGTAATCTGAAAAACTGGATGATGAGAATTATATGCCGATGTAATGTCACCCTGTTCCTCAGTGAGGAAAACAACCAATGATTAATCGCTGACTGCTCAGGACTGCTGACCTTGCCATATTATGAGACATCATCTCTCCATATGTTTACCAACATATGCAATGCAAAAGCACTCTCACAGGTCTCACTGTTGCTAACACATACATTGGTTATGGACATATGAAGATGGGTCCTACAAGGTCAGTGATATCACACACACACTTAAACAAAAAAAGCAATGCAGCTAAACTGTAAATAAAACATAAGATTTGGATCATTTCTGTGGATACTGTCCATGCATAGCTGATCTCAAAGATAAGCCGTTGCATTACATTAAGCTGTAATCGAAATCTACATCAAAACATGTCATGTCTAAATAATGGAAGGATATGTTGGCATAGTAAGTGCAGCAAATTCCCAGAAGATGAGCGTGATATTGTACACGCTGTCTTGTGAGCAAAGCAGGATAGATCTTTATTAATGAATTTAGACTGACGCTTATCTCTACATGCGTTTGTTTCTTACTCATATTTGTCACCACTCTGTCTGAATTAAATTAATGCATTAAATCACTGATAAGCTCGATTTTTATACTCACCAATAGTTGACACCACAGTCCCAACAAAGTAAAAAGCCCCTGTAAAATCCCATCGCGGCCTGAGAGCGTCAGCTCGGATCCCCGCGGCAATAGCTGTCTCGTACTCCCGTAGAAAAGAGTTCAGATCCTCCAAGCTGATGTTGAACGTCTCGCTGAAGTTGAAAAGTGTCCTGTTCCATCTGTCATGCGCCTGCACCTCCGAAGGCCGCTCTATAACGGAAAACACTGCGGCACCGCACAGCAGATACAGAATAATCAAGACCGCGAGCAGCAAGAAGCGGCCGTTGTCTTCGTTTATGTGGAGGGAGCCGCAGCCTTGCAGTCGCTGGCCAGGCATTATCCAGACTTCAGCACCACCAGCGCGACGGACAGCGACCCGCCCCGCGTTGGACAGAGCATCCAATAACTTTATGGCCCCACTTTAGACTTCTTAGAAAATCTCAAAGGATATTGCAAGGGCTCAGAGCGTATTTCAAAAACGTTATAGGACATTTACAGAAGCCAGTCTCCCTTTTCATCAATTATATAGGCTAAGCAGGACAACCGAGAAGAACCAACCCCAATTGTGGATACGCCAAACAGCCAAACAGATAGAACCTTTCGTTATTCCTTCGTTTGGGACCGATTACTTTTTTGGCGGTATCCCCAGCATACCACATCAGTGCAATAGGCTACCCATCAACCCCTAATCCCAAAACAATCGAATTATCTTTAGTGGTAATGCAATAAAGTGAATCTAATCATATGTTCGGCTATTCCTCTTCCCCTTGACCACTGTGCAAGCTATAGGACCGGATATGCAGTCAGTATCCTCCGCTGGGTTGCTGCACCAAACCGCTCATCCCCGGTGGGCTATTATATCACTTTCTGTCACTACCATTTGACACGGTCGAGTTACTACACATAGAAAGAAGTCATTGCGATTTCCTGCGGGCGCATCTCGGTCATTTTGTTTCCTCTTTCTCTTCGCCTATTCAACTCCTCAATCTATCTTCCCATGACAGGTTATCTGATGCGGGTATAACGCGGAGCTGCGGTCCTAATGAGAGAGCTATAGTCGAGAACAGACACTGGCAGCACATTGCATCGGATCTGTGGATCACTGCTGAGATCATGCTATACTAAGCTGTCCCGAAGACTGTTGTGTCCCATGCAGCATAGCTACCACCACCGTCACCGTGGGCTATGCGGAGGAGGGGAGAGCCTGGAGAGGACACCACGGTTGAAAAATAATCTTCAACGACGAAGCATCAACACTCAAACTTGAAGTGATATTCTGTTATTAAACATTCGTTGACGGTTTAGTTGATGGCAGTTGAACGTGTACATATTTTATATTTGAGTCTATGGCCCTCTGACAACAAGCCAGCTTTACTTTTTTTTCTTGAGTATCGTTTGACCAAAATCCCATGGACACACATGTTCCCGAGACATGATTCATAGTAACCCCCTGTGGTCTTTCTTTTCAATACGCCTTCAGTAGGCAGTGTCTATGGAGAGCCACAAAGACTTCCCGGTGCTTAACGCACGAGTCCCTACTAGCAGCAATTAACCCATACTCTGCGATGGGCGACACACTTTTAAAGTAGGCTACTGTATCTTTCCAAAGTCTTTGACACATATAGTTATCAGCACGAGTACAAGAACACAACTTGTCGAATAACAGACACACCGATATCGACCGTAAATTAAAAAGGAAAATAAAGTTCGATTATACAGGCTCCATGAAACACTAAATCAAATAGCCTACACACTGACCCCGACTTGGCTTCTGCCGCTGTCGCTGCCGCACAGCTTTCAACACACGGGGGAGGCGAGTTGGGGGCGGCTCGCATCATTTACCACAGCCGTTCCCGAATGCGCAAGAAAGAAAGGATGCGGAGAGCTGCACTCAAATCAGTTCGAGCTCCAACCGTCCTTGCGCGCGTCAGAGTAGTCCGAGCTTGTGCGGAACAGCAATCGTTCTCTTCTAAACGTTTTCAACTGTAGCCGAGGCTACATTAGGACATTATGTGTGGTCTTGGGTTATATATCTGGAATGCATAGCATATGAGGCAATTAGTATCGGCATAAGACCATCTAACCGTTTGCATTTTTCCAATAATTAATATATCTGACAGCATGAATCGTTCTATATCCAAATACTATTGTTGGGGGGCTCACTTAAATAAACGTTCTACCAAAATCAATGTCGACCGCAAAAGCCAGCAGTGGCGTGTATTTATGGATGTCAATGGAAGCCAGGCTTCACCAAAACCTTTACAAAAAAACCATACAAAAGCATATATCTTTCTTCTCTCTGTGATTCATAAATGTCCTTCAACTCACAAGAGGCTGAATGTATCTCACTGGAGAAAGCATACAAGTGAATGAATAGCTTATCTTTCTAATGCTGTCTGGTCAGAAAAAGTATGACATTGTTGCAGCATACCATCGAATGCAAGAATGCAAAGGAAGCCAGCGAGCATTTGGCCTCGCTTGATAAAAAAATTAAAAATAATAGCCAATCAGCATTGAGCCAAACTGAGCGAGCTCAGCTGTGAACGGTCCTGGCACACCCCAAAAATGCTAGACATACACATGGATGTAGTACTGTAGATATGTGGTAGGGGCCTGAGGGCACACAGTGTGTTGTGAAATCTGTGAATGTATTGTAATGTTTTAAAATAGTATAAACTGCCTTCATTTTGCTGGACCCCAGGAAGAGTAGCTGTTTCTTTGGCAGCAGCTAACGGAGATCCATAATAACTACAAATACAAATACATAGGTGTTGATGCTGTCATGTAAACTTAGATGGATCCTGGTCATTAAATATTTCATTTTACCCATCAGGAATTTCCTTTATATATTCACATTAGAAAATGTATCTACAGCTAATGGCAAATTGAAATGAGAACTGCCCATTCTGCCATATTATATAACCCATATACTGTATATGTATTTTGAAGAATGGACCTCTTATTGATCTTAGAGATCTAGGCTGCATAAGTGACTTAACTCTTGGACAGGAGATCAGTTCACCCCTTTAGGCCACTATAGTGTATCTCTCTCAGTATAAGGCCTATTACTGGGGATCAGAGCTGCTTAATAGTAAAGAGTATAAATAATACGACTTCTAATCCAATTAGGGAATATCCATTGAGATAGAATACAGAACAAAAGAACGTTGAGACCAATTATCCAATTAATCTAGGCTCCTTGGGTAGTTCTCTGCTGCTCTTCTCAGGATGCTGGCTCCTTGGGTAGTTCTCTGCTGCTCTTCTCAGGATGCTGGCTCCTTGGGCAGTTCTCTGCTGCTCTTCTCAGGATGCTGGCTCCTTGGGTAGTTCTCTGCTGCTCTTCTCAGGATGCTGGCTCTGACATAGGAGGAAGGAGAATCAGTGTGATACAGGAACAAAGGAGGAGGGAGGTGAGGGATGAAAAGTAAAGACACACAGAGAGGAGAGGAGAGAAGTAGACGAGGAAGGAGAGGAGAGGTGGGAGGAGCAGGACTGGACTGGAGAGAAAAGAAAGTGTTTAGTATTTTAGAAGGAATTAAAAGTAAGCCTGATATAATGGCAGAGATACAGGATATACCACCAAAGCCTTGCTCTCCCTTACAGGGACCTTGTCTGTCAAAATCAGCGCCTTGCCTTGGGTCTGCCCTTTCCCTTAGGCAAACTAACCAATTACTCTGAGTCTGTTATTACAGATGTTTCCTCAATGTTTAACACACAACAGGCAACAGACTCTGACTGGGAAAGAGGGAGTCCCTCCGCTCTTTCCACTCTCTCGCAAATTCAATATGTGGCTTGTCTTACCTATACCATGGGGACTCCTGCTACTAAGTCATGCACCATTAGCTAAATTAATCGGAGTAAACAGAGACTTTATAATCACACACACACGCACATGCATCCATGCACACACAATCATAATGAAGAGGAGAAAGGGGACAAGAAGGACGGTGATAATTACGATGATAAAGGGAGGAGAGGAAACAGGGAGAAGGAGGAGGAGAATGATGATGAGGTGTTAAACATTGAGCACATGTGCTGCAGTTTAGTCATTACTGTAAGTGCTGTGAGAGGGTGCCATAGACCATAACCCTGACTCACTGTCTGTATCCTTAATGGCAACCTATTCTCTAAATAGTGCACTAATTTCAGGGTTCTGGTCCAAAGTAGTGCACTAGGGAATAGGGTGATATTTCGGACACACCCCTTGACTCACTGTCACAGGTCTGTTCTGCCTGTCTTGCTGCAGGGGACACTGGGAGGGTGGAGGGTAGAGGAGACACGTGCACACAGGTAGGAGAGGTGAGAGGAGAGGGGGAAGCCTACTATGTATGAATGCATATGAGGAGGGGAAAGGAGAGGAGGGGAGGAAAGGAGAGGGGAGAGGAGAAGAGGAGAGCAGAGAGGAGGAGGAGAGGAGACGAGAGAGCAGGAGAGAAGAGAGGAGAGAGGAGGAGAGGACAGAGGAGAGAGGAGAGCGAGGAGGAGAGGAAGAGAGGAGAGAGGAGGAGAGAGGAGAGAGGAGAGAGGAGAGAGGAGGAGAGGACAGAGGAGAGAGGAGAGAGGAGTAGAGGAGAGAGGAGAAAAAGGAGCACACACATTACAAGACAGGGGAGAAAGGGAGGCAGAGGAATGATAATGGAGACTGTCTTTCTGCTCTTGCTGAGTTTGGCATGCAGTGAGAACATATGGGGACATCAATCATCTTGTTATGTCACTTTCAAAAAACCTTTAATTTGGCTTTTACGTTCCAATTACAATACAAAGCCTGTCCCAAGTCCCACCCTGGGAGTATGTCAGCCATGTTATAATGGCTGGTAAAGCCTGTGAGAGTGGGAGGGTGGAACGAGGGTGGGATAGGATAGGAATATTGATCGTGATCTGATTTGACGAGCCCGATGGTGTGGAAAATGGCCCTCGGAGAGATGAGACTGTGGAATCCTGTGGAATCTGGAATCTCATTTGTCATTCTGGCGCTGGAGAGCCAATGAAGTGGAAGCAACACTTAAGATCAGGGTCAAGGGTCTATTCAGAAAAATGTGTGTCACTAGCAAGGTTTCAATCCAATTGGATTTGAGAATATTCTCAAATCTGCATAAAAACACTTTTGCACCAGAGATGTGTTCACATCAAATGGACTTGTTGCGGATAAAAAGCTATGACGTAGTGCACATAAAAATACCTTTTGAGATTAAGGACCGAGTTTGTGAAGCCCTGCTCTAGACAACAGCTCGCAGATACAGTCTACATGACAAGATTATTATGAACAAAATAGCTAGATTATTTTTATTTATCAAATTGCAGCAAAGCATCGATGATCATGTCACTAGAATAGGACCCTCGATATTTATTGGAAATGAACATCAAACTCATCACCTTGCACTTTCACCACACTGTAAAGTTAATCATGATTTATTTAATATGTTAACCTAATAAACTGCATGCTTTCCCGACGAGTTGTAGTGGGAGTACCACACAACATGTCATCGCGTCACTCCAAGTTTACTTCAATATGATGGTTATTAAATCAATATTTGCACAATAAAACGTTTCCACCGATATTTCTCACATAATTCATTTTAGCGACGCAAAAAGATCCCACCTTGTCTAGTGTATTTTGTTTTGTCGACATTTGGAAAGTTTACCGACAAATGTTCTGTTTCCATCAGGCCTGTCATGGCATTTTTTATCTGGCATTTTTTATCTGACGTACTTTACTCGCATAAAAGGTTGAATGGAAACCTGGTTAATAATAGCTTATTCAGCCACAGTGAAAACTAAAACCTGTGCATAATTATCTGTATGTATAGCCATTAGAAAGAATTTCCTTCTGCACCGCTCTCCTTCTTCTCTTTCTATAATTAATGATACTGTTTAACACGTGAGATCAAGGTTTTACAACCGTTGCCAGAAATAATATCTTCTTGATACCATTTAGTTTGAGTTTGTATTTCCATAGTACTATCAATTCCCACCAGGTAAAATCTATTTTGTCTCTTCTGAAACGAAGCAAAATGTTTTTAATATTCTATAACAGCAAACCATGGATCATCTCTCGACCAGAATACACATGGATGGGCCTCAGCGTCATCTACTAGAGAAAAATTACCCTTCTTACAGGTTATGTTAGTTGCAGTATCTTATATATTTCCAGTCAGCGTCGGGTCGTTTATTTTTGCACTACGTGCAGAGACCGTGGAAAGTTGATCATTTGCGGTCAATGTCTATGGTGCTAAGCATGCGCTTGACACGCGTTGTCCATGGTGCTGAAAGTGGTCCTATGCCGCTGAACTGAAGTGAACCTATAGTATCTGTCAATCCGGTAAAAAGGGAAAACACATGTTGGCTTTGATAATATCAGAGAGTTCTCTGGTCAAAATAGAAACACAGGATTAGCATTTCCTCTGCACATACACATACGTACTTGTGATACATGCAGTGGGCGCTTGCCTGTATTGTATGTTATTTTGGCATTCGTACGTGTCACATATCAGTTTGCAAACAATGTAAAAAATAATATATATCATTGAGTTAATAAAGCCGCATAGAAACATGGTGTCTTTTTTGTTTTCTAGAGTAAGGCAGCTCCAACATGCAGTTGTTTCAGCCTAGCTCAGGGCTTTCTGTGGTGGTGGGGCAAGCCAGCAGAAAATACAGAGCGTTGCTTCGTGATTGGCTCAGTGTTTTGTCACTCATGGGTACCATACGTTACTGCCAAGTGTAAGAGGAGACAGTCATCCTCATGAATCAAGTTGACAATCTACTGGCATATCCTTTTTAATCATTGTCTTATGAAGATAAATAATGAAGAGAAATGATTGATAAAACATGCTCATTGGTCGTTGGACATAAACATTACACAACAAGTTGGAAATCGCAAATTCAACGAGTGATTTGGAAGGAATCGATGACAGTGGCTGTGTGGTCCCAAATATGGGATTATGGGGCTCTTTTCCAAGTTTAAAATGATACATTTTCAACATTGTCCATGCTATCAATGAAGCATGATTTGTGCCGGGCTCAAAACAACTGCTAACTCGGAGGACCCCCGCGCCTCCTTCCTGTTCAAGTGAGCCGAGCACAACAATATGAGTCCAGAAATGTATTGTATCCTGCTTCATAAATTATGTAATATGCCAGGGAGATATGTATAGTGTAGCTAGAAAGTAATACTAAGTGTATGTTGTGTAGTGAGATGTTAGTAGCCCATGTGCCTCACCCTAATAATTTGGTCTATTTCCCCTCTTGATTTTGCCTACTGTTCTGACTGTTCTACTGTAGCCTATACCCTGTTTTAGACAAATGTAATCATCGAATATTGTAAGAGCTTTCATTGTCTGCTTATATGCCCCCTTTATTTATCCTATGGTTCTAACTTGGTGTGCAGGGAGAACACTGTAAGAACGGCCCATGTTCTGAATTCTGTTGATGTACATATTTTGCTTAACAAATAGTTATATTGACTAACCTTAAGTCCGTCCTAGCTTGTAAATTGTCTTAAATCGAAATTACGGATTGCCTCTTATCCGCTTGTCGTCCCCTTATGCCATAGTTTGCAAATCTCAATTGTTATTAGAAACCACATTAGTTTAAGCAGGTCAGCTATGTCAGCTATGTTTTTTTAAGGCAGTAAATGAGGCTGAATGAACTGTTTCACTGCCAGACAAGGCTCTGCTGATAACCAGGTGTAGCAGTGGTAAGATGTTGGGACTGCTGGGACATCTTTATGTAGGCCCTAACAGTTTGTGGGCACCGTTTATCACCGTTATAGTGCAATGTATTGTTTAGTGTTGTGTTGTGTAGTGTCTTTGCTGGCATGCAATCCACCTTTCTTTCTTTTTTGCCCCACCAAGATTTACATGCTAAATTGCCACTGGATACATGAATAAAAAGTAACTAACCCAGTAACTCAAGGTGATTCTTATGATTTTTTGTTAGAACTGGAGTGTTGACAGGAAATCAATTACTTGAACTAGGCCTGCATCAGCGCGTTTTGTCCAACAAAGAACGTTCTTGTTTCAAATTAACTCTGACAGTCCATCTGATCCCTGCGCCGGGCTTTCGTCAGACAGCGGTGCCCTGCCGCCCGGACAAAAACCCATCAGTTATTGTAGACGGGCCAATACTGAACTGTAATCTGATTTACTGGGGTTGGCGAAAAGCCCCTTTGTTAATTTTTTCTACCACAGAAAATAAATGAATTTGCCCTCCAAGGATGCAATTAGATTTATAAGCTTGTTAAGGGGGGAATCCTGGAAGTGGTTTAATAACATTTTGGAGTTAAGAGGTAGGGAAGGTTTCCATCAGTCCTATCATGTCAAGGTGACCCCTAGTGTGCATACGCTGCTATTCCCTAACCTCATCATCACTCACCGTAAGTGGGTGTGCATGTCAAAGCAAAATATATTAATTATTATATTGTAGGCCTATAAATCGGCCTATGCTGTAAAAAATATATAATTTCTGGAACATATAGATCATGACACTGGGTAGTGTGTAACATAAAGATCCTGAATAGGCGGTAATGTACATATTGTAACTTTGTTCACGGTAATAAAACATGATGATTCCTTAGCTGAACAAGTAGAATCTAACCCCTATCGCCTGAGCACCATTCTCTCTATGCAGAGATAGTAACAAGACAATCAGAGGAGTCACTGTATTGCTTTCAGATTCTTTTCACTGTAATACGTGAGCATCCTACTCCTGATATAAATGTTGTGCCAGTTTTTCCATTTAGAGACGTTAGCTACAGTAACAGTTCATTTCTAATCAGAACATTGCAAGATGAAAATAAAGGGAACTTGTTAGGCATGCAGTAAAACAGTTCAGTGATGTAAATATTCATATTTAAACTTAATACAGTACTTTCCTCTTGAGTGCGAAGATTCCTTTATTTGGTCCTTTGGGGAAATGCCTGCAACTAGACTACATTGGTAACTAATGGTTGCATGCCACATCATCGACCTATCCAGGCGTTAAGAGATCTAGCAGGCGTCTGCAATGTAGTCAGCTTGAAACGTGGCCACTTATTTGCCTGACAAGAACTCAGACAGTTCATGGAACTGGAACTCATGTAACTCAGCCCAGCAGCTAATTACCTGTTATGTATCATAACACAATGTGAGACCCAGATGCAGACACAGGAGGCAGATGGTTGGAGTCTTAGATGTTTAATAATCCAAAAATGAGTAGGCAAGAGAATGGTCATGGATAGGCAAAAGGTCAAAACCAGTTCAGAGTCCAGGAGGTACAGAGTGGCAGGCAGGCTCGAAGTCAAGGCAGGCAGAATGGTCAGGCACACACACAGAACAGAGTGTCTACCTAGGTGTCTGGTTTGACTGTAAACTCTCCTTCCAGACTCACATTAAACATCTCCAATCCCAAATTACATCTAGAATCGGTTTCCTATTTCGCAACAAAGCCTCTTTCACTCTTGCCGCCAAACATACCATCGTAAAACTGACTATCTTACCGATCGTTGACTTTAGCGATGTCATTTACAAAATAGCCCCCAACACTCTACTCAGCAAACTGGATGTAGTCTATCACAGTGCCATCCATTTTATCACCAAAGCCCCATATACTACCCACCACTACGACCTGTATGCTCTCGTTGGCTGGCCCTTGTTGGCTGGCCCTCACTACATATCCATCGCCAAACCCCAAAGACTATAAGTCTTTGCTGTTCTTACAGTGTTCTCCCTGTACACCAAGTCAGAACCGTAGGATAATTAAAGGGGGCATATAAGCAGACAATGAAAGCTCGTACAATATTCAATGATTATTCAATGATCATTTCTCAAAAACAGGTTATAGGCTACGTGGGCACCACCAAGTCAGAACAGTATGCGAAATTAAGAGGTGAAAATAGACCAAATTATTAGGGTGAGGCACATGGGTAACTAACATCTTGCTACACAACATACACGTAGTATTACTTTCTTAGCTACAGTATACATATCTCCCTGGCATATTACATAATTTATGCAACCCCACCTTATCTCAGCTCACTGGTCACCATAGCAACACCCACCCGTAGCACGCGCTCCAGCAGGTATATTCCACTGGTCATCCCCAAAGCCAACACTTCCCTTGGCCGCCTTTCCTTCCAGTTCTCTGCTGCCAATGACTGGAACGAATTGCAAAAATCTCTGAAGCTGGAGTCTTATATCTCCTTCTCTAACTTTAAGCACCAGCTGTCAGAGCATCTTACCGATCGATCACTGTACCTGTACACAGCCAATCTGTAAATAGCACACCCAACTACCTCATCCCCATATTATTAATTACCCTCTTGCTCTTTTGCACCCCAGTATCTCTACTTGCACGTCATCATCTGCACATCTATCACTCCAGTATTAATGCTAAATTTTAATTATTTTCACCTCTAGGGCCAATTTATTGCCTACCTCCCTACTCTTCTACATTTGCACACACTGTACATAGATTTTTATTGACTGTACGTTTGTTTATGTGTAACTCTGTGTTGTTGTTTTTGTCGCACTGCTTTGCTTTATCTTGGCCAGGTCGCAATTGTAAATGAGAAGTTGTTCTCAACTGGCCTACCTGGTTAAATAAAGGTGAAATAATATATTTTTTTAATTAACAGATATAGGGGAGGAAATAAACACAGGTGATTGAGTCCAGGTGAGTGCAATGAATCACTGATGTGCGAGACGAGGGGAGCAGGTGTGTGTAATGATGGTGTCAGGAGTGCGTAATGCTGGGGAGCCTGGTGCCTTCGAGCGACAGGGAGGGAGAGCGGGAGTAGGAATGACACAAACAGGCAAAGTGTCAATACAGGACTAAGATTGAATCGTACTACACCGGCTCCGATGCTCGTCGGATGTGGCAGGGCTTGCAAACCATTACAGACTATAAAGGGAAGCACGGCCGAGAGCTTCCCAGTGACACAAGCCTACCAGACGAGCTAAACTACTTCTATGCTCGCGTCGAGGAAAATAACACTGAAACATGCATGAGAGCACCAGCTGTTCTGGAAGACTGTGTGATCACGCTCTCTGCAGCTAATGTGAGTAAGAACATCAAACAGGTCAACAAGGCCGCAGGGCCAAACGGATTACCAGGATGTGTACTGAGAGCATGCGCTGACCAACTGGCAAGTGTCTTCACTGACATTTTGAACCTCTCCCTGTCTGAGTCCGTAATACCAACAGGTTTTAAGCAGACCACCATAGTCCCTGTGCCCAAGAACACTAAGGTAACCTGCCTAAATGACCACGACCCATAGCACTCACGTCTGTAGCCATGAAGTGCTTTGAAAGGCTGGTAATGGCTCACATCAACATCATTACCCCAGAAACTCTAGACTCACTCCAATTTGCATACCGCCCTAACAGATCCACAGATGATGCAATCTCTATTGCACTCCACACTGAACTTTCCCACCTGGACAAAAGGAACACCTATGTGAGAATGCTATTCATTGACTTCAACACCATAATGCCCTCAAAGCTCAACAATAAGCTAAGGACTCTGGGACTTAACACCTCCCTCTGCAACTGGATCCTGGACTTCCTGACGGGCCACCCCCAGGTGGTAAGGGTAGGTAACAACACATCCACCACGCTGATCCTCGACACAGGGGCCCCTCAGGGGTGTGTGCTCAGTCCCCTCCTGTACTCCCTGTTCACTCATGACTGCACGGCCAGGCACAACTCCAACACCATCATTAAGTTTGCCGATGACACAACAGTGGTAGGCCTGATCACAGAGAACGACGAGACAGCCTATAGGGAGGAGGTCAGAGACCTGGTCGTGTGGTGCCAGGACAACCACCTCTCCCTCAACGTAATCAAGACAAAGGAGGTGATTGTGGACTACAGGAAAAGGAGGACAGAGCACCCCCCATTTTCATCGACGGGACTGTAGTGGAGCAGGTTGCGAGCTTCAAGTTCCTTGTCCACATCACCAACAAACTAACATGGTCCAAGCACACCAAGACAGTCATGAAGAGGGCACGACAAAACCTATTCCCCCTCAGGAAACTGAAAATATTTGGCATGGGTCCTCAGATCCTCAAAAGGATCGAGAGCATCCTGACTGGTTGCATCACCGCCTGGTATGGCAACTGCTCGGCCTCCGACCGCAAGGAACTACAGAGGGCAGTGCGTACGGCCCAGTACATAACTGGGGCCAAGCTTCCTGCCATCCAGGACCTCTATACCAGGCGGTGTCAGAGGAAGGCCCTAAAAATTGTCAAAGACTCTAGCCACCCTAGTCATAGAGTGTTATTTCTGCTACTGCACGGTAAGACTCCTGAACATCTATTTAAATAGCTACCCAGACTATTTGCATTGCCCCCCCACCCAACCCTTCTTGTACAACGCTGCTACTCTCTGTTATTATCTATGCATAGTCACTTTAATAACTCTACCTACATATTACCTCAATTACCTCGACTAACCGGTGCCCCCTCACATTGACACCTGTATATAGTCTCGCTATTGTTATTTTACTGCTGCTCTTTAATTACTTGTTCCTTTTATTTCTTATTCTTATTTGTCTTTTTTTAAACTGCATTGTTGGTTTGGGGCTTGTAAGTAAGCGTTTCACTGTAAGGTCTACACCTGTTGTAATCGGCGCGTGTGACTAATTACATTTTATTTTATTTTATTTTATTTAGTGTTATTTGACCAGTAATGAGAAAAGAGTAGAACCAGTAAGTAGCCTTCTATAACCAAATACTGTATGTCCACTGATAAGGGATAGCAGTAGTAACTAATAACAGGATCAAGTCTGAAGCAGCGTGCCAGTTATTGCCCTTATGTAAAACTAATAGACAATGTGGACACTAATCCCTTGACTTAAACCCTCCTAGAATTTGTCAAATAAATAACTCTGGAACAGTGGAACTCCAACCAAAAGAGCTGTATCTTATCGAAGCAGCTGTGTATTTTAATGGCTAAGGCTTTGGAGGAAAGCACTGTAAATTGCTGTACGATGATGGTAATGCATCTGACTGTTGGGCATCCAATATGTCAAGGTATTCATTTTATCTGTCCCTATATAAGCAATACAAAAAAGGGAGGAAGAAGACAGGACAGAATGAAGAGACAAAAAATACACCGTGGGTCTGCATTCCAACAATCTAAGGGCTCTATTCAATCCGCATTGCGGAAGTTCAGCTTAACAGTGTGATTCAAATTTAAAAGCAATGTTCCCGCTTTAGCGTAGACTGCATTCACGGTAAACACTGTATATGTCGTCTCAATCTGAAATTACCTTTACATTTCTATCGCGGAATCTTAAAACCCTTTACAGATTAAATAGAGTCCTTAATCTTCCAGTGAGATGCTGAGGCGTAATACTCCTGACTGTTGAACAGCTGAACGACATTCTGTTGGCTATGACAGAGGACAGAACATCAAGCATTAGAACTACTGAGGCTGAGAGTACTACAGAGCAGTTTCCCATGCCAATAAAGCCCTTAGAATTTAATTGAATTTATAGAGAGAGCGAGAGAGAGAGAGAGAGAGAGATACACTACAAGCGAGGAAAGCTTGGGGAAGAGGACATAAATGAGAGAAGAGTGAGATAGAGGAGAGATAAAACAGAGAGAGAGTAGCAGTAAATGTATCTGGGCTGTGTACAGTGTGCTACATTCTCAACTCAACAGGAGAATGGTAATGATCAAGTCAGAGATAGATCTATACTGAGAACAAACACATGTAATCAAGAGAATGTTGTATGTGATGGGAGAGGCATCCAAGCTTAATTTTCTATAAACGTACATTTACATATTCTCCACAGAAAGTGTCACGTTCTTCCAGAGAAGAGTGTAATTTTACTAGTCAATCTATTTATGTGTTTTGGTTGTTATGCATAAGCACAGACACACACGCACACGCAGGCATGCACACAAACACACACATACACAAACACACACACACACACAGAACAGGACATGTAATCAAGAGACTATTGTATGTAATGGGAGAGGTAGCCAGGTGTCTCTCTTACTTTTACTGTACCCTCCGTAGAACATGTTGCATGTTCTTCCACAGAGAATAGCAAGGTTTTGTCCCAAATAGCACCTGGTTCCCTACATAGTGCACTACTTTGACCAGAACCATACGGGCCCTGCTCAAAACCTATGATCCCTTATTGATGTCACCTGTTAAATCCACTTCAATCTGTGTGAAGGGGAGGAGACCGGGTTAAAGAAGGATTTTTAAGACTTGAGACAATTTAGATATGAATTATGTATGCCTGCCATTCAGAGGGAGAATGGGCAAGACAAAAGATTTAAGTGCCTTTGAATGGGTATGGTAGTGGGTGTCAGGCTTACCGGTTTGAGTGTGTCAAGAACTGCAACGCTGCTGTGTTTTTCACGCTCAACAGTTTCCCGTGTGTATCACGAATGGTCCACAACCCAAAGGACATCGAGCTAACTTGACACTGTGGGAAGCATTGGAATCAACATGGGCCAGCATCCCTGTGGAACACTTTCGACACCTTGTAGAGTCCATGCCCTGACCAATTGAGGCTGTTCTGAGAGCAAATGTGGGTGCAACTCAATATTAGGAAGGTGTTCCTAATGTTTTGTACACTCAGTGTATATCTCTCACTATAAATGAGAGAGGGCTATAGAAATGGAATTGACAATAAGAACTGAAACACAATCTGATTAAATCTAGTTAGCCAAAATAATGATCAGACCCCAGGTCCCATATCTTACATTTTATCACAGCAGGATAGTCCGCTTAGCAACAATCATCACTGTTTTCCAGTGTAGAGAGATAATGATTACTATTGGAACACTCAACATTCTGATGCATTCCATTCTATACAAACAATCCATTCACTCACAATTCACTCTAGTGTTCTATTTACATAAGTTATTGACAACACATTGTCTTTTACAATAATGACCTGATCGAACAGAGACAAATATACTGGTATACAACACAACTCATTACCCCGCCAATCACACACAGTGGCAGAAAAGGTATGGCCCCACACAGCCAGTCAGCCTACACTACAAAGGGATGACACAGAGACATAGTGCTCTGTCGATAGGAAGTCTACTGGTCGCTTCAAGATTTATAGACGCTGTAGATAAATCCTGGAAACAGAGAACGTTTGGAGTCAAGCTATCTGTAAATCCAACAAATAAGTCAATAAAGCAACCAAGCAAACTTCCAGATCATAACCAAACTACCATTCTTTGCCTACACCTGGCTCTAACATGCGACATTGTGATTGTGCATAAAACAAGAGGAACGCAGCAACCAAGCCTACAGTGCACCAGTCTTACCAAACTACCACCAAGCCTACAGTGCACCAATCTCACCAAACTACCACCAAGCCTACAGTGTACCAATCTCACCAAACTACCACCAAGCCTACAGTGTACCAATCTCACCAAACTACCACCAAGCCTACAGTGTACCAATCTCACCAAACTACCACCAAGCCTACAGTGTACCAATCTCACCAAACTACCACCAAGCCTACAGTGTACCAATCTCACCAAACTACCACCAAGCCTACAGTGTACCAATCTCACCAAACTACCACCAAGCCTACAGTGTACCAATCTCACCAAACTACCACCAAGCTGTAACGGCTTTCTTCCTCCTCTTCATCCGAAGAGGAGGAGCAGGGATTTGACCAAAACGCAGCGTTGTTATATGACATGATTTATTAAACAAGACGAAAAAACACGAAACGAAAACACTTGAATAATTAACAAAATAACAAAACGGAGTAGACAGACCTGGACATGGAACTTACATAAATACACGAAGAACTCACGAACAGGAACAGACTACATAAACCGAGACAGTCCCGTGTGGCGCGACAAACACTGACACAGGAGACAACCACCCACAACAAACAGTGTGAAAACACCTACCTTAATATGACTCTCAATCAGAGGAAATGAAAACCACCTGCCTCTAATTGAGAGCCATATCAGGTCACCCTTTAAACCAACATAGAAACAGAAAACATAGACTGCCCACCCAAACTCACGTCCTGACCAACTAACACATACAAAACTAACAGAAAACAGGTCAGGAACGTGACACAAGCCTACAGTGTACCAATCTCACCAAACTACCACCAAGCCTACAGTGCACCAATCTCACCAAACTACCACCAAGCCTACAGTGTACCAATCTCACCAAACTACCACCAAGCCTACAGTGTACCAATCTTACCAAACTACCACCAAGCCTACAGTGTACCAATCTTACCAAACTACCACCAAGCCTACAGTGTACCAATCTTAGCAAACTACCAAGTTCAAACTACCAAGCTCACACAGAGTTATCTTCGCTTCAGGACGCGACATTGTAATTGTGCATAACATTCAAGTTAATTGCCTGTATGAACAGAGAATGCATCTGCAGTGTTTAGCTGAAACAAAGAGGCTGAGCGTTTGCTAACATATTCTAACCCAGCCGTTAATGAAGTGTGATGAATGAATGTTGATCTGAGACACAGGTTTTCCATGTGCCACCCGTCTACTCTTCTACCCTTTTAATAAATCATTATTAATGAGTGTGTCTGCACTGTCCCTCAGCTAGGGAGTAGGGACATCACAGTGTGTGTATGTGTGTATGTTCTCTTTTTCAGAATTAATTCACCAAACCCAATTTCACATTTTAGAATGGTCACACACACATTTAATGTCCTCCCCAGCTGTTGTCATGTCACAGTGTTGTATGACTAATGGTTCTGCTGTGTGTGTAGGGCATGATCACATTACAACCCCTCTATCTTCTAACGGGTTCTCCCTCCATCCCTCCATCTCAACCCCACCCTTGGGATTCCTCTGAGAGCAAATCGAAGTTATTGCCACGAATGTGTGTGTGTGTGTGTGTGTGTGTGTGTGTGTGTGTGTGTGTGTGTGTGTGTGTGTGTGTGTGTGTGTGTGTGTGTGTGTGTGTGTGTGTGTGTGCACGCCTGATCCTCAGCAAAAGGAATCCATTTGATCATTGTCGGCACGGTAACTGAGGGACAGACAGACATCCCCCATCTCAGTTGCGTTGCCATGCTAGTTAGTTATCCAAAAGAAACATAAACACACACACGCTCTTCATCCTCAGACAGCCGAGTCCTCTAACGGATGTGACAGATGCCTTGATGCCTATTTGCATAGAACTAAAGGAAGTGTGTCTGATCCACCTGGACACATTAAAGAAGTGTGCCTAAACCACCCAGAAACTTCTATCCATATCAGTGATAGAACTAATTGGAAAACCTCTTGTTGAGATTCAACCGAGTTAAGCGACACGCTTTCAGCCTCTCTGTTCTCATGTAGTTGTATGTTCATGTGTCTTGCATATACTATTGTTACAAAACCAATGAACTAGCCTGCTAATATTGTTGCACTCATTAAGTCCTAGGCCTAGTTGCATATTCTGTAACCTGAATGAATGTGTGCACTAATGTGCAGCATTTGAGGACTGTGTTGGATGCATTTTTTTTTTTTTCGCCAGGCAAGTCAGTTAAGAACAAATTCTTATTTACAATGACATCCTACAGGGAAACAGTGGGTTAACTGCCTTGTTCAGGGGGAGAACAGCAGATCTTTCAGTTACTGGCACAATGCTCTAACCACTAGGCTACCTGCCGCCCCACATGCGCCCAGGGAGACAGCAACATTGCCTTGGTCCAGGGCCAGCTCTGTCTCTTTTGGCCACCTGGTTGGCCAGTCCAAGCAGATTATTGTTGGTTCAGATGGTGACGAAATTAAACATACAAAACGGAAACGACAAACAGGCATGCCCAAACTAAAGATTCAAAAACCACAAAAGGCCTCATGGCCACCAAAGTCCGCAGTCTCACGGCTCTGCAAGCTGGCACTCTGACTGACAATCTAAATTGGCAGCACTTGTTGTGCTTATCAAGCATTGGCTCAGCATCTAGACCCGGTTGCTGCCACCTGGGGGATGGAGTGTGGAAGTGTATACTGGATAGTGTGTTTGTCCATGTCTTAATACTAACCTTTCCCCGCATATCATAACATTATAGTCACATAGGCCTGAAACAGCAGCAACAGCAGCCGTAGACCGATGGAGACCCGAGTGCTGGGTCAATTGTGTGGCAATGCCAAGATCTTAGGTTCAGTTGCCGTTGGGATCTCCGTGGGGAGGACGGGCTCCTGGTAATAGCTGGAGCGGAATCAGTAGAATGGTTTCAAATACATCAAACACATGGTTTCAATGAGGTTGATGCCATTCCATTTGTTCCTTTCCAGCCATTATTATGAACCGTCCTCCCCTCAGCAGCCTCCACTGGAAGAATGTTGCCTATGTACTCACTGTAGGCCCACTATAAGTAGCTTTGGGTAGAAGCGTCTAATTAGTGACATCTACTATATTAACATAAGGAGCCCAAAGGCTGGAACTACCTTCACAAATAAAGGTTTGGGACTCAGTGAGCTAGCTACACATACCCTTTATAGAGATTTCCTTTCATGAAAAACCCCTAGCTGAAAAACCCCTAGATGTCACTGTGGTGGTTAATTTCTGTATTACCAAATGAGGAGAGAGACAAACTTCACACACGAGTCAGAGTTATACTTAAACTACATCTTTAATAATAAGAGCTTTGCAATAGCAATGACTTTCAATGATGCACCATTTCTAATGAACCATTGAAAATGACAACACAATGGCTACTGAGATCTTTTATAGCAAAGATACACCCCCCTAGTCGACATAACAAACCACAGATATTAGGAACAATTCACAAAGGAAGACTTTATAAAGGGAAAGGAGTATCCCGTAGCCAGATAGCATTCACTATGAATTATCATTCAGTTTGGTCCCTAAGACGAGGTTCTAATCTCGTTCCTGGTACTTCATAGCACAGAACCATTACCTCATGTTCTCTGGAATGCTCTTTAGGTTTTATCACCCAATCTTTATCAGCCTCTGATTGAAAACAGCAGAGGTGTATTTGGAGGGCAAGTTGGTCAGGATAATAACTATGAGGGTGCCCATGTTTACGGATTTAGGGTTGTACCTGGTGGGTTCCTTGATAATTTGTGTGAGATTGAGGGCATCTAGCTTAGATTGTAGGACTGCCAGTGTGTTAAGCATATACCAGTTTAGGTCACCTAACAGAACTCAGAAGATAGATGGGGGACAATCAATTCACATATGGTGTCCAGGGCACAGCTGCTAGCTGAGGGGGGTCTATAACAGGCGGCAACAGTGAGAGACTTTATTCATGGATAGATACATTTTTAAAATTAGAAGCTTGAACTGTTTGGGCATAGACTTGGAAAGTATGGCAGAACTCTGCAGGCTATCTCTGCAGTAGATTGCAACTCCTCCCCCTTTGGCAGTTCTATCTTGACGGAAAATGTTGTAGTTGGGTAAGGAAATCTCAAAAATTTTGGTGGCCTTCCTAAACCAGGATTCAGACACAGCAAGGACATCAGGGTTGGCGGAGTGTGCTAAAGCAGGGAATAAAACAAACTTAGGGAGGAGGCTTCTGATGTTAACATGCATGAAACCAAGGCTTTTACGGTTACAGAAGTCAACAAATGAGAGCGCCTGGGGACACCCAGGGCCTGGGTTAACCTCCACATCACCCGAGGAACAGAGGAGGAGTACGATGAGGGTACGGCTAAAGACTATCAACACTGGTCATCTAGTGCGTTGGGGACAAAGAATAAAGGGAGCAGATTTCCGGGCGTGGTAGGATAGATTTAGGGCATAATGTACAGACAGGGGTATGGTAGGGTGTGGGTACAGTGGAGGTAAACCTAGGCATTGAGTGACGATAAGAGAGGTTTCATCTCTGGATGCACTAGTTATGCTGGATGAGGTCACCACATGTGTGGGAGGTGGGACAAAAGAGGTATCTGAGGGATGTTGAGTAGGACTAGGGGCTCCACAGTAAACTAAAACAATAATAACTATCCTAAACAACAGTATACAAGGCATATTGACATTAGAGAGAGACATAAAGCGAAGCATAAAGCAATCACAGGTGTTGTTTGGGAGAGCTAGCTAAGACAACAACGGGTAAGACAACAACAGCTAATCAGCTAAGACAACAACAACAGGTAAAATGGCGATGAATGGGCAGAGGGTCAGTTAACTACACACAGGGCCTGAGTTCGAGGCTGGGGCTGACAGATTAAAAAAAAAAAAAATGGAGTACCGTGATTAATGAACAGTCCAGCAGGCATCAGCTATGTAGCCAAGTGATCATAGTGTCATGACGTTGGCCTGGGGGTAGGTTTATGACAGTCATAAATACCTCTCCCCCCTTTTTCCTCTCTCTACCCTACTGATGTGACATTTGAAAATCCTTTGGTTAACATAGAGATTCTGGGAACATCAGAAGGTGGGAGGAAATGAAATATATTCTGGTAATCCGACCAATTGAACATATGCGGTGGTAATTAATGAATATGATGTCAGTTCGGTTGTCATCTGAGACATTCTCATCAATGATAGGATGACATAAACTCTGCAGTGGAAAGTCTGCACATTGTAGTTATTGGAGTCACATGGAATTGTTGTTCAATTTAAAATGTTTGAATATAAAATTATTGGTGAAGAGATGAAATGTAATTTTAGCTTCCAAATGAGAGATTTGGGTTTTCATAAGGTTAGGGCTCTGCTCAATCAGTAGCACGCCCCTGTGAAGAGACATGGGTTATAAAACTTTTCAAACACGCCCTCCTCTCCCTTCCTATATAAAGCCTTGACGACAATATAACCTCCTGTTCCAGGTACTTGAGGTCTGCAGCCTCTGCGTTAAAAGGGCAAATAACTATCTGTTCCGAGGATGTTAGGATGACGATCCAATGTCAGAAGGGTTCAGATGTCAACTACAGAACTAAGCCAACCTCAGCGTGAGCTTTGGTTGCGAATGGTATGAACTTTGAACTCTTATTCACTACAGAAGTGATACCTCCTAGCCGTTGAGTTAGCAACAGCAGCTGCAAACGTGGGCTAGGAAAGAACAGACAGAGTATCACGTCTACCACACAACGACGTTACTACAACGTATCCAATTTAGCAGAAGAGACATTCTTCAAAGGACACGGCCTTCCATCTACCACCAACCTACCGAAGCGCAGCTCAGAGTAAATATTTATTGCATTTTCCTTTTCCAAATGGGCGGTAATTTAGAATGCATAAGATACTGTATTTACGATAGAGACATCGCTTCTCCCTTTGTTCTTCAGTCTTCCCGCTCTTTCACTCAAACCCAGCCCACAGGGTCCAGTGAACAGCAATAGATGAAACAGGGAAGCCGCTGGATAGTCGTTACTACGCTAGCAAGCAGGAGACACAGCGTTCCAATTTTTTCAATTAGCAGTCAAATTTTTTCAATTAGCAGTCTGGGGCTAGTAGAAGCGTCTGCTCCGACGTCCGGCGAAGGCTGGTTGAGGGCACGACGGATGGAATTACGTCGGCAGACCAGTCGTGATGGAATGACGGGGCTCCGTGTCAACAAAGGGTCCAGGCCAGTTGGCAGAAGAGGTATTGTAGCTGGAATAGTTTTGTTTGCTAGCCGGGAGATGCGCCTGGCTTGAGGCTAACTGGTGCTAGCTTCGGGACAAGGGCGCTAGCCACTATAGCCACTCGATAGCAGCTAGCTAGCAGCAAGGATCCGATGCAAAGGTCCAGAGCTTACGGCAAGAATCCGGTGGAGTAGGGGATTCTAGTCATGTTAGTGAAGAGTCCGGGAGGCATCAGCTGTGTAGCCGAGTGATTACTGAGCAGGCCGGGAGGTGGGCCTGGCTTAAAGCCTATTTCGGGGCTGTGCCATTCAGTGGCAGCTAGCTAGCTGTGATGATCAGTAGTAATGGTCCAGGGCTTACGGCAGAGTTAGAGTTAGAGTTACCAGCCTCAGAAATTGCAGCACAAATAAATGCTTCACAGTGTTCAAGCAACAGACAGATCTCAACATCAACTGTTCAGAGGAGACTGTGTGAATCAGGCCTTCATGGTCGAATTGCTGCAAAGAAACCACTACTAAAGGACACCAATAAGAATAGACTTGCTTGGGCCAAGAAACACGAGCAATGGACATTAGACAGGTGGAAATCGGTCCTTCTGTCTGATGAGTCTAAATTGGAGATTTTTGGAGATTTTTGGTTCCAACCGCTGTGTCTTTGTGAGTAGGTGAGTAGGTGAACAGATGATCTCCGTATGTGTAGTTCCCACCTTGAAGCATGGAGGAGGAGGTGTGATGGTGTGGGGGTGAGTTTGCTGGTGACACTGTCAGTGATTTATTTAGAATTCAAGGCACACTCAACCAGCATTGAACCACAGCATTCTGCAGCATTAAGCCATCCCATCTGGTTTGTGCTAAGTGGGACTATCATTTGTTTTTCAACAGGACAATGACCCAAAACACACCTCCAGGCTGTGTAAGGCCTACTTGACCAAGAAGGAGAGTGATGGAGTGCTGTATCAGATGACCTGGCCTCCACAATCAACCGATGAGTTGGACCGCAGAGTGAAGGAAAAGCCGCCAAAAAGTGCTCAGCATATGTGGGAACTCCTTCAAGACTGTTGGAAAAGCATTCCAGGTGAAGCTGGTGTAGAGAATGCCAAGAGTGTACAAAGCTGTCATCAAGGCAAAGGGTGGCTACATTGAAGAATCTTGAATATAAGATATATTTTGATTTGTTTAACACTTTTTTGATTACTACATGATTCCATATGTGTTATTTCATAGTTTTGATGTCTTCACTATTATTCTACAATGTAGAAAATAGTATAAAAAAACAAACATTGAATGGGTAGGTGTATCCAAACTTTTGACTGGTTCTGTATATACACTGCTCCAAAAAATAAAGGGAACACTAAAATAACACATCCTAGATCTGAATGAATGAAATATTCTTATTAAATACTTTTTTCTTTACATAGTTGAATGTGCTGACAACAAAATCACACAAAAATTATCAATGTAAATCAAATTTATCAACCCATGGAGGTCTGGATTTGGAGTCACACTCAAAATTAAAGTGGAAAACCACACTACAGGCTGATCCAACTTTGATGTAATGTCCTTAAAACAAGTCAAAATGAGGCTCAGTAGTGTGTGTGGCCTCCACGTGCCTGTATGACCTCCCTACAACGCCTGGGCATGCTCCTGTCCCAGATGTGCTCAATTGGATTCAGGTCTGGGGAACGGGCGGGCCAGTCCATAGCATCAATGCCTTCCTCTTGCAGGAACTGCTGACACACTCCAGCCACATGAGGTCTAGCATTGTCTTGCATTAGGAGGAACCCAGGGCCAACCGCACCAGCATATGGTCTCACAAGGGGTCTGAGGATCTCATCTCGGTACCTAATGGCAGTCAGGCTACCTCTGGCGAGCACATGGAGGGCTGTGCGGCCCCCCAAAGAAATGCCACCCCACACCATGACTGACCCACCGCCAAACCGGTCATGCTGGAGGATGTTGCAGGCAGCAGAACGTTCTCCACGGCGTCTCCAGACTCTGTCACGTCTGTCACGTGCTCAGTGTGAACCTGCTTTCATCTGTGAAGAGCACAGGGCGCCAGTGGCGAATTTGCCAATCTTGGTGTTCTCTGGCAAATGCCAAACGTCCTGCACGGTGTTGGGCTGTAAGCACAACCCCCACCTGTGGATGTCGGACCCTCATACCACCCTCATGGAGTCTGTTTCTGACCGTTTGAGCAGACACATGCACATTTGTGGCCTGCTGGAGGTCATTTTGCAGGGCTCTGGCAGTGCTACTCCTTGCACAAAGGCGGAGGTAGCGGTCCTGCTGCTGGGTTGTTGCCCTCCTACGGCCTCCTCCACGTCTCCTGATGTACTGGCCTGTCTCCTGGTAGCGCCTCCATGCTCTGGACACTACGCTGACAGACACAGCAAACCTTCTTGCCACAGCTCGCATTGATGTGCCATCCTGGATGAGCTGCACTACCTGAGCCACTTGTGTGGGTTGTAGACTCCGTCTCATGCTACCACTAGAGTGAGAGCACCGCCAGCATTCAAAAGTGACCAAAACATCAGCCAGGAAGCATAGGAACTGAGAAGTGGTCTGTGGTCACCACCTGCAGAATCACTCCTTTATTGGGGGTGTCTTGCTAATTGCCTATAATTTCCACCTTTTGTCTATTCCATTTGCACAACAGCATGTGAAATTTATTGTCAATCAGTGTTGCTTCCTAAGTGGACAGTTTGATTTCACAGAAGTGTGATTGACTTGGAGTTACATTGTGTTGTTTAAGTGTTCCCTTTATTTTTTTGAGCAGTGTATATATATATATATATATATATATATATATATATATACTACATGACCAAAAGTATGTCGTCGCCTGCTCGTCGAACATCTCATTCCAAAATCATGGCCATTAATATGGAGTCCCCCCTCTGCTTCTGTAACAGCCTCCACTCTTCTGGGAAGGCTTTCCACTAGATGTTGGAACATTGCTGTGGAGACTTGCTTCCATTCAGCCACAAAAGCATTACTGAGGTCGGGAACTGATCTTGGGCGATTAGGCCTGGCTCGCAGTCGGTGTTCCAATTCATCCCGAAGGTGTTCGATGGGGTTTAGGTCAGGGCTCCGTGCAGGCCCGTCAAGTTCTTCTACACCTATCTCGACAAACCATTTCTGTATGGACCTCACTTTGTGCACAGGGGCGTTGTCATGCTGAATCAGGAAAGGGCCTTCCCCAAACTGTTGCCACAAAGTTGGAAGCACAGAATAATCTACAGTGTCATTGTGTGCTGTAGCATTAAAGATTTACCTTCACTGGAACTAAGGGGCCTTCCCCAAACCATGAAAAACAGCCCCAGACCATTATTACTCCTCCACCAAACTTTACAGTTGGCACTATGCATCCGGGAAGGTAGCATTCTCCTGGCATCCGCCAAAGCCTGATTTGTCCATCTGGACTGGAAGATGGTGAAGCTTGATTCATCACTCCAGAGAACGCGTTTCCACTGCTCCAGAGTCCAATGGCGGTGAGCTTTACACCACTCCAAGCTGATGCTTGGAGTGTGCATGATGATCTTAGGCTTGTGTGCAGCTGCTTGGCCATGGAAACCCATTTCATGAAGCTCCCGACAAATAGTTATTGTGCTGACGTTTCTTCCAGAGGCAGTTTGGAACTTGATAGTGAGTGTTGCAACCGAGAACAGTTGATTTTTATGCGCTACGTACTTCAGCACTCGGCGGTCCCGTTCTGTGAGCTTGTGTGGCCTACCACTTCACAGCTGAGCCGTTGTTGCTCCTTCACAATAACAGCACTTATAGTTAACTTGGGGCAGCTCTAGCAGGGCAGGCATTTTGCGAACTGACTTGTTGGAAAGGTGGCATCCTATGGCGGTGCCACATTGAAAGTCACTGAGCTCTTCAGTAAGGCCATTCTACTGCCAATGTTTGTCTATGGAGATTGCATGGCTGTGTGCTCGATTTTACACACCTGTCAGCAATGGGTGTGGCTGAAATAGCCTAATCCACTTATTTGAAGTGGTGTAAGTGCAGTGAAGGGGTCTGAATACTTTCCGAATGCACTGTATATATTTGCTATGGGGAGACAAACAAACTGCTGTGCTAAAGTCAATTCCTCTAAAAGACCAGATTCATCATATCTCAATAGCTTCCCATCATTGTAGTTTGTGTATGTGTGTCTGTGTGTGCACGTGTGTGCACGTGTGTTAGAATATATCCATATAGATGAAAAAACAGGAAGGACTTTTAAACATCCATGGACCTCCTCAGGGTGATCCTTTCTGCAGCCTTGAGTTAAGTGAATCATTATCTGAAGGTAATGCCTTGTAATTGACACTCAGCCTGGGGGTGAATGCAGTATAATGGCCTCTGATTAGTCATTTGTTCAAACCAGCGATCCTCACCAGTCTTGAGTGGTACTAGTAAATTAGGCTCAACTGACATCTTCCATTAGCATGGGTACCAGTCTCTAATCATCTCCCTGTACTCCATATTATGTGCTAAAGAGACTGGCCTTTCTGCCATCTTCAAACATGAACCTTTTATCATTAATGAGCTCGAGGAGAAGAGCGGATTTTATCCTGATTCGATCACCCTCACAGCTATCCTCCAATCACAACAATTATGCAAATATTGGAACAATCAAACTTTTTTCAGCACAGAACAGCATTGGTATCTGGTTGCTAAGCAACCATTTTTTGTTTGTCTGAGATGAAACCAGTCTGTCAGAAGTTGTTAGCTCAAGTCTAAATTCTCATTAAGTGATAATGCCCGAGAAGCCAATGTTTGGAGGATATATTGGCACAGGTGTTGTTAGCCTGGAGACGAAGTCGATTGCCGGAAAACCGTTCCAATATATCCTCCAAACACCAGCCTCTAGGGCATTATCCCTTTTATACAACGGGTTACCAACATATTAAAATAATGATTGACATATTTTCATTTAAAACATTATTTTTCATTAATTTATTCATACTATTTCATCCTTCCACAAGATATAGTCCTGACACAAATCTAGGGTTGCTACCCAAGCTGGCTGGTCATTCGTTCTATCGGTTCGGTTGCTAGAGACGCGACCCAGTCGTTCAGTCTTTTTGTTCTGTATCGATGCATACAGAACAAAGCGACCCAGTCGTTGTTTCTAAATGTTCCATTGCCATACTCACTGGCAACGTTCTTATCCCTTGCTTGCTAGCTAGCCAACTACGGCTAACTTACAGTCACATCGATACAGCTCACTCATCAGGACACTGTTGCTCAGAGGAGCTAGCCAACAACACAGCTAACACAATCACTTCAAACTGAAGCTGGAAAGACTGCAAACTGGCTGCACTTCGTTTTTTTGAACTTTTGTATATTTTATCCATATAATGATTAAATCAAATCAAGTTTTATTTGTCACATGCTGAAATGCTTACTTACAAGCCCTTAACCAACAATGGAGTTTTAAGAAAATAGAGTAAAGAAAATATTTACTTAATAAACTAAAGTAAAAAAGTAGCACAATAAAATTGCAGTAATGAGGCTATATACAGGGGGTACCGG
The DNA here is from genome assembly GCF_016432855.1 of Salvelinus namaycush. Taxonomy (NCBI): domain Eukaryota; kingdom Metazoa; phylum Chordata; class Actinopteri; order Salmoniformes; family Salmonidae; genus Salvelinus; species Salvelinus namaycush. Next base: position 13,211,077 of record NC_052341.1, read on the forward strand.
TACCGAGTCAATGTGCAGGGGTACAGGTTAGTCGAGGTAATTCGTACATGTAGGTAGGGGTAAAGTGACTATGCTTAGACAGCGAGTAGCAGCAGTGTAAAAACAAAGGGGGGGGGGGCTGTCAATGCAAATAGTACAGGTGGACATTTGATTAATTGTTCAGCAGTCTAACGGCTTGGGGGTAGAAGCTGTTAAGGAGCCTTTTGGACCTAGACTTGACACTCCGGTAACACTTGCCATGCGGTAGCAGAGAGAACTATCTATGACTTGGGTGACTTGAGACTTTGACAAAATCTGACACCGCCTAGTATATAGGTCCTGTGATCTACTGGGCTGTACGCACTACCCTCTGTAGCGCCTTACGGTCGGTTGCCGAGCAGTTGTCATACCAACAGCTAATTCATGATTTCGACTGGCTGAGAAACACTGCCTGTCTGTCTCATCACGACTCCCGACACGTTCATTACTATGGGGCAGCTGGAGATCGAATTTGAATATTCAAACAATGTTGCAAATGTCGGAGAGACAGACAGCAAGGTTTATACAAACCTCCGCTGTTAAAAACTAAATGTTAGTCAAAAAGAAATGTAAGATCATGTCTAGATGCATTTTATAGTGGAGACCAAGTTTATTAATTGTCTGGCTGGGCTGAGGAGACAGCGGATTGCGCAGTCAGATGGAACAGGGTAACTTGTGGAATAGACACCGGCTGGAATGTGCTTTTAAACAATCAGCATTCAGGATTAGATCCACCCGTTGTAAAAAAGTACACTTGAAGTCGGAAGTTTACATACACCTCAGCCAAATACATTTAAACTCAGTTTTTCACAATTCCTGACATTTAATCCTAGTAACAATTGCCTGTTTTAGGTCAGTTAGGATCACCACTTTATTTTAAGAATGTGAAATGTCAGAATAATAGTAGAGAGAATGATTTATTTCAGCTTTTATTTCTTTCATCACATTCCCAGTGGGTCAGAAGTTTACATACACTCAATTAGTATTTGGTAGCATTGCCTTTAAATTGTTTAACTTGGATCAAACTTTTCGGGTAGCCTTCCACAAGCTTCCCACAATAAGTTGGGGGAATTTTGGCCCATTCCTCCTGACAGAGCTGGTGTAACTGAGTCAGGTTTATAGGCCTCCTTCCTCACTCACACGTTTTCAGTTCTGCCCAGAAATGTTCTATGGAATTGAGGTCAGGGCTTTGTGATGGCCACTTCAATACCTTGACTTTGTTGCCCTTAAACCATTTTGTCACAACTTTGGAAGTATGCTTGGGGTCATTGTCCATTTGGAAGAACCATTTGCGACCAAGCTTTAACTTCCTGACTGATGTCTTGAGATGTTGCTTCAATATATCCAAATAAATGTCCATCCTCATGATGCCATCTATTTTGTGAAGTGCACCTGTCCTTCCTGCAGCAAAGCTCCAACACAACATGATGCTGCCACCCCCGTGCTTCACGGTTGGGATGGTGTTCTTCGGCTTGCAAGCATCCCCCTTTTTCCTCCAAACGTAACGATGGTCATTATGGCCAAACAGTTATATTTTTGTTTCCTCAGACCAGAGGACATTTCTCCAAAAAGTACGATCTTTGTCCCCATGTGCAGTTGCAAACCGTAGTCTGGCTTTTTTTATGGCGGTTTTGGAGCAGTGGCTTCTTCCTTGCTGAGCGGCCTTTCAGCTTATGTCGATATCGGACTCATTTTACTGTGGATATAGATACTTTTGTACCTGTTTCCTCCAGCATCTTCACAAGGTCCTTTGCAGATGTTCTGGGATGGATTTGCACTTTTTGCTCCAAAGTACGTTCATCTCTAGGAGACAGAACACGTCTCCTTCCTGAGCGGTATGACGGCTGCGTGGTCCCATGGTGTTTATACTTGCGCACTATTGTTTGTACAGATGAACGTGGTACCTTCAGACGTTTGGAAATTGCTCCCAAGGATGAACCAGACTTGTGGAGGTCTACAATTGTTTTTCTGAGGTCTTGGCTGATATCTTTAGATTTTCCCATGATGTCAAGCAAAGAGGCACTGAGTTTGAAGGTAGGCCTTGAAATACATCAACAGGAACACCTCCAATTGACTCAGATGATGTCAATTAGCCTATCAGAAGCTTCTACAGCCATGACATAATTTTCTGGAATTTTCCAAGCTGTTTAAAGGCACAGTCAACTTAGTGTATGTAAACTTCTGACCCACTGGAATTGTGATACAGTGATTTATAAGTAAAATAATCTGTCTGTAAACAATTGTTGGAAAAATTACTTGGGTCATGCACAAAGTAGATGTCCTAACCGAATTGCCAAATGTATAGTTTGTTAACAAGACATGTGTGGAGTGGTTGAAAAATGAGTCTTAATGACTCCAACCTAAGTGTATGTAAACTTCCGACTTCAACTGTAAATACAGTGCATATTGAACTTTGAGATTGCCGAAAAGCCAGTCTCTTTGGCAATTATAAAGAGAAGCAAGGAGTGGAATGTTAGCTAAAGAGACTGGTACTCAGACTACTCTTCCATACCTTCATAGCAACAAATTATATGTGTGTGTTGTCTCTCTCTCTCTCTGTATATATGTGTGTGCGCATGTGTGATCTGTATGTTGTCCCAATCTCCTCAACCTCTCTGTTGTGGTGTGATGTACTCCTGCACAGCACTGTTGTAGGACTATAACCTCTACTTGCACACTGGGGACATTACAGGAGCTGGCTGGTTACAAGGTATTACATCACTCTGAGGACACACAGGCATGATGTGTTATACAGCTGGGATGTTGATAGACTGAGCCAGGTGAAGATTCTCACTGACTTATAACTAATACCTCTCAAAAGAAGTGCACTATATGGGAATAGGGTGCCTTTTGGGACACACCCACACTGTTTTGATTAATGCTTCAGTCTCTCCACAACATTGGCGTCGCTAGCTAGTACCATGCAACTGAGCCACACAGGACCAATTGAGTGGTCCTTCCAACTTCCACAATCTCCAACTGTGTGGCACTTCCTATTGCTACCTTGGACTCATCTCTGCTGAGCTAGCCATTTTTCCCCTCAACACGCCTTCACTATAGCTGCTACACTGGTTTGTACCCTTGGGCTGACTTTGGCCTGAATATGTAAGTTATGGAATACATACTGTACAGACATAAGTTATTCAATTAATACTGTACTTATCTATACCACCATGTCTGACTGAGATGGTATGTTGAGGAAAATAAATGCTGCACTACCTTACATTTAAGCTAAGGTGCATGGACATTGAAGCAAACTGAAAATCTTCAGAAACTGTTGGTAGGACAATGGAAGTTTCCTTCAAAAATCTATCTATTATTATTGAAACGTTGTATTGGCCTGGGGTCTATTGCCCTTCTGCTGCCCATGCCACACCAAGCCAACCTGGCCAAAAGCAGGAGGACATCTGCCATAGACATGCTCTCATCTCCAGTCCTGGCATGATCTCACTGCGATACCTTTCACACTTCTGAATTGGGCTGACCTGGTTACTCAACCACCATAGAATAATGCTGGAAAGGACGTGCAAATAAAACATGTATAGTAATAAATAATTATAGAATATATAACATCTGAATCAGCACAGTTGTCTGAATAGCGTGAAAAGGGTCATAGAGATATGCTACATGCACTCCTCTTCAAGACTGTATCTAAGACTGGCACAACCCTCGCTGTGACAGGAGGCACGGGGCACAGAATGGGCAGATGACAGAGCCATGGGAGATGGGCAAAGGGTAAGGAACAACACTCACTTCCATGGTTGTTAATCAATGTCAATTGGAGGGTGGGAGTGAGGGAGGGAGCAGAACAAGATGTGGGAGGAGGCTCTGTCTGGAGTACTGCAGGGAGCAGCACACAGACCTTACCAGCCTGGTGTCTAAGACAGAGATGCTTCTGGCCCAGAGGGAGAGCAGGGAGGCCCAGCCCACCACAGCACACATGTGGACCGACCTGCACTACCTAGCTGACCGCTGCCTGCAGGTGAACAAGGACCCCTTGGAGTACGAGAACTGTCCCCAGGGTAGACAGCCCTAGTGCACCACCTGGAACCTCCGCTGTGGGGCCATGGCAATGGAAGGAGTGTAAGAGGCCCGGGACAGCCAGGAGAGAATCAACGTAATCTGCTGTGAACCTCCTCGGGTTCATATCATAGTTCGAAGCTGTTTTCTTATTTATTTCAACATATTTCATTGTTTTGAAACCAAATGTAATTTCTGCTAATCAAAAAATATATATACATACTATATTATAAAGTGAATTCAATAAAGTGAATTCTAATGAATAGAATATACTCTAGTATATTATTATATGACTAAATAATACAGTACAAGCTCTTAGAACCTTGTGATGAGAGAGATATCTTACTGTCAACAAACTGTAGTCCTGTTCCACATTCAGGTTTCACTTCATTGTGAGTTACTGAGGTAAGCAATTATGTCTCTTTAATGATGCTCATCAAAGCACACACCAGGATACAGTATCAGCATTAGGCCATTTTATTTGGAGACACTAATAGCTTTCATATTCTTCCCCAGAAAACCACCTTTGGTTCTGACAGTGGGGCTGAATAGAAGACAATTATGACTGTTTCTGAATTTCCGTTACCAGCGTGTCGGGTTCTACATTTTCTGTGTCAAATGAAGTTTGTGCGCCTGTGCTAATAGCGTTTTTGACACATGCACATTGGAGAAGAACAGCAGATTATGACCGAGAGTGTATGATAAGAGTGTATGATCTATACTGCAAAAAAATATAAATGTAACATGCAACAATTTCATTGATTTATCTGAGTTACAGTTCATATAAGGAAATCAGTCAATTGAAATAAATTCATTAGGCTCAGACCTATGTATTTCACATGACTGGGCAGGGGTGCAGCCAATCAGAGTTTTCCCCCACAAATGTCTTTATTACATACAGAAATACTCCTCTTTCATCAGCTGTACGGGTGGCTGGTCTCAGACGATTCCGCAGGTGAAGAAGTCGGATGTGGAGGTCCTGGTGTGGCGTGGTTATAAATGGTCTGTAGTTGTGAGGCCGGTTGGACGTACTGCCAAATTCTCTAAAACAACGTTGGAGGTGGGTTATCGTACAGAAATTAACATTAAATTATCTGGCAACAAATCTGGTGGACATTCCTGCAGTCAGCATGCCAATTGTGGCGTGTCGTATGACAAAACTGCACATTTTAGAATGGCCTTTTATTGTCCTGCGCACAAGGTGCACCTGGGTAATGATCATGCTGTTTAAATCAAATCAAATCAAATGTTATTTGTCACATACACATGGTTAGCAGATGTTAATGCGAGTGTAGCGAAATGCTTGTGCTTCTAGTTCCGACAATGCAGTAATAACCAACGAGTAATCTAACCTAACAATTCCACAACTACTACCTTATACACACAAGTGTAAAGGAATAAAGAATATGTACATAAAGATATATGAATGAGTGATGGTACAGAACGGCATAGGCAAGATGCAGTAGATGGTATAGAGTACAGTATATACATATGAGATGAGTAATGTAGGGTATATAATCATAAAGTGGCATAGTTTAAAGTGGCTAGTGATACATGTATTACATAAAGATGGCAAGATGCAGTAGATGATATAGAGTACAGTATATACATATACATATGAGATGAGTAATGTATGGTATGTAAACATTATATTAAGTGGCATTGTTTAAAATGGCTAGTGATACATTTTTACATAAATGTCCATCAATTCCCATTATTAAAGTGGCTGGAGTTGAGTCAGTATGTTGGCAGCAGCCACTAAATGTTAGTGGTGGCTGATTAATAGTCTGATGGCCTTGAGATAGAAGCTGTTTTTCAGTCTCTCGGTCCCTGCTTTGATGCACCTGTACTGACCTCGCCTTCTGGATGATAGTGGGGTGAACAGGCAGTGGCTCGTGTGGTTGTTGTCCTTGATGATCTTTATGGCCTTCCTGTGACATCGGGTGGTGTAGGTGTCCTGGAGGGCAGGTAGTTTGCCCCCGGTGATGCGTTGTGCAGACCTCACTACCCTCTGGAGAGCCTTACGGTTGTGGGCGGAGCAGTTGCCGTACCAGGCGATGATACAGCCCGACAGGATGCTCTCGATTGTGCATCTGTAGAAGTTTGTGAGTGCTTTTGGTGACAAGCAGAATTTCTTCAGCCTCCTGAGGCGCTGCTGCGCCTTATTCACAACGCTGTCTGTGTGGGTGGACCAATTCAGTTTGTCCGTGATGTGTACGCCGAGGAACTTAAAACTTACTACCCTCTCCACTACTGTCCCGTCGATGTGGATAGGGGGGTGCTCCCTCTGCTGTTTTCTGAAGTCCACAATCATCTCCTTTGTTTTGTTGACGTTGAGTGTGAGGTTATTTTCCTGACACCACACTCCGAGGGCCCTCACCTCCTCCCTGTAGGCCGTCTCGTCGTTGTTGGTAATCAAGCCTACCACTGTAGTGTCGTCCGCAAACTTGATGATTGAGTTGGAGGCGTGCATGGCCACGCAGTTGTGGGTGAACAGGGAGTACAGGAGAGGGCTCAGAACGCACCCTTGTGGGGCCCCAGTGTTGAGGATCAGCGGGGTGGAGATGTTGTTACCTACCCTCACCACCTGGGGGCGGCCCGTCAGGAAATCCAGTACCCAGTTGCACAGGGCGGGGTCGAGACCCAGGGTCTCGAGCTTGATGACGAGTTGAGGGTACTATGGTGTTAAATGCTGAGCTGTAGTCGATGAACAGCATTCTCACATAGGTATTCCTCTTGTCCAGATGGGTTAGGGCAGTGTGCAGTGTGGTTGCGATTGCGTCGTCTGTGGACCTATTGGGTCGGTAAGCAAATTGGAGTGGGTCTAGGGTGTCAGGTAGGGTGGAGGTGATATGGTCCTTGACTAGTCTCTCAAAGCACTTCATGATGACGGAAGTGAGTGCTACGGGGCGGTAGTCGTTTAGCTCAGTTACCTTAGCTTTCTTGGGAACAGGAACAATGGTGGCCCTCTTGAAGCATGTGGGAACAGCAGAGTGGGATAAGGATTGATTGAATATGTCCGTAAACACACCAGCCAGCTGGTCTGCGCATGCTCTGAAGACGCGGCTGGGAATGCCGTCTGGGCCTGCAGCCTTGCGAGGGTAACACGTTTAAATGTTTTACTCACCTTGGCTGCAGTGAAGGAGAGCCCGCAGGCTTTGGTAGCAGGCCGTGTCAGTGGCACTGTATTGTCCTCAAAGCGAGCAAAAAAGTTATTTAGTCTGTCTGGGAGCAAGACATCCTGGTCCGCGACGGGGCTGGTTTTCTTTTTGTAATCCGTGATTGACTGTAGACCCTGCCACATACCTCTTGTGTCTGAGCTGTTGAATTGCGACTCTACTTTGTCTCTATACTGGCACTTAGCTTGTTTGATTGCCTTGCGGAGGGAATAGCTACACTGTTTGTATTCGGTCATGTTTCCGGTCACCTTGCCCTGGTTAAAAGCAGTGGTTCGCACTTTCAGTTTCGCGCGAATGCTGCCATCAATCCACGGTTTCTGGTTTGGGAATGTTTTAATCGTTGCTGTGGGTATAACGTCGTCGATGCACTTTCTAATGAACTCGCTCACCTAATCAGCGTATTCGTCAATGTTGTTGTTGGACGCAATGCGGAACATATCCCAATCCACGTGATCGAAGCAGTCTTTGAGCGTGGAATCAGATTGGTCGGACCAGCGTTGAACAGACCTGAGCGCGGGAGCTTCTTGTTTTAGTTTCTGTTTGTAGGCTGGAAGCAACAAAATGGAGTCGTGGTCAGCTTTTCCGAAAGGAGGGCGGGGGAGGGCCTTATATGCGTAGTGGAAGTTAGAATAACAATGATCCAGGGTTTTACCAGCACAATCAATATGCTGATAGAATTTAGGGAGTTTTGTTTTCAGATTAGCCTTGTTAAAATCCCCTGATACAATGAATGCAGCCTCAGGATGTGTGGTTTCCAGTTTACATAGAGTCAGATAAAGTTCGTTCAGGGCCATCGATGTGTCTGCTTGGGGGGGAATATAAACGGCTGTGATTATAATCAAAGAGAATTCCCTTGGTAGATAATGCGGTCGACATTTGATTGTGAGGAATTCTAAGTCAGGTGAACAGAATGACTTGAGTTCCTGTATGTTGTTATGATCACACCACGTCTCGTTAATCATAAGGCATAACCCCTGCCCCTCTCCTTACCAGTCGGCGCGATGCGTGAAGAAACCAGCTGGCTGCACCGACTCCGTTAGCGTCTCTCGAGTGAGCCATGTTTCCGTGAAGCAAAGAACGTTACAGTCTCTGATGTCTCTCTGGAATGTTACCCTTGCTCGGATTTCATTAACCTTGTTGTCAAGAGACTGGACATTGGCGAGTAGTATGCTAGGGAGTGGAGCGCGATGTGCCCGTCTCCGGAGCCTGACCAGAAGACCGCTTCGTTTGCCCCTTATACGGCATCGTTGTTTAGGGTCGCCGGCTGTGATCCGATCCATTGTACTGGGTGGAAGGTAAAACACAGGAACCGCTTCGGGAGAGTCATATTCCTGGTCGTAATGATGGTTAGTTGACGTTGCTCTTATATTCAGTAGTTCCTCCCGACTGTATGTAATGAAACCAAAGATTACCTGGGGTACCAATGTAAGAAATAACACGTAAAAAAAACAAAATACTGCATAGTTTCCTAGGAACGCGAAGCGAGGCGGCCATCTCTGTCGGCGCCGGAAGTACATCAGCTTCTTGATATGTCACAACATTTTAGAGAATACGCTTTTTGTGTGTATGGAACATTTCTGTGATATTTTATTTCAGCTTATGAAACATGGGACCAACACTTTACATGTTGCATTTATATTTTCTGGAGTGTTTGGTACCCTGATCGGTGCTATAGACCATGTGTCAAATGCAAACGAACGCTGAAAAGGCGAACTTTTGCCTGACAAGCTAGCTTGCTAAAGTCATGTAGAATGTGTGTCTCGCTAATCACACCCTGAAATGAGTATTTACAGGTCTTGTGAAACCAAAACCTATTTTGGAGAATTCTCACAAACGCTCCAGGAAACTGAACCAGGGTACCGAATGTAATATGTGAAAACGCCGTTAATCAACCAATCAGACCTCTTTCTAAGGTTATTAGACCGGAAGTATGCCACACAAGGGGTGCCACTGCCGTTACGTTCCCCAGTTTCTGTGTTGTAGCTTGTGTATTTGAGTGTGTGTTTCAGGAGATGGCTTCCTGAAATTCTCCCCAAGCAGCTGATTGGTCGGCCCCAATTGATGATTGGAGAGCTGACCCCGCCCCCTCGTCAAGATGCAGCTGTCTCCAATTAACAATGCCTTCTGAAGCTAATAAAGCCAGTGTTCTGTTGTTCAGAAGAGAGAGATGATAGGCAGTCTGAGATGATAGGCAGGCTGAGATGATAGGCAGGCTGAGATGATAGGCAGGCTGAGATGATAGGCAGGCTGAGATGATAGGCAGGCTGAGATGATAGGCAGGCTGAGCTCATTGCAGGCTGAGCTCATTGCAGGCTGAGATTGAATGTGATATAGATCATTGCTGAGAGAGGATAGCTGATGGCTGAGGGTTATAGCATGTTGGTCGTTGGTATGTACTGTGTTAGTTGTTGCTGGGAGCAGTTGGTATGTTCCGTGTGAGATTGTTGCTCAGCTAGAGCTTATTTGATGTCCTTTGTTTATTAGTTTGTTTGAGTAATTGTTTGATATTCTGTTTCATTTGTTCCCAGGGGGGAAGGGGAAGGCACCTAGGGAGTGCTTAGGCAAGAGGCCCGCGGGCATACAATGTCTCGGCACACTAGGTTGTGCACCAGGTGGTGCTAAGTTAGGTAAGTAGTGGGTAGGCAGGTTAGATAGGAGAGGGGGGGCTTTGACATTTACTTTTTTTGCTTTGGTTCCGTCCAGCCCCTTTTCCCCATATTAGCGTGTAAAGGAAATAAATCCTAGTAAGCGGTCAATTCTGCCTTTTGTCGTCCTTTCTCGCACCTACAGTTCATACCTCTTTCACTTCACGGGGAGTTGATTTGCAGCAGGGTGTTGCGTTCCCTCTTCACAGAGGCGTGCGTAACAACGGCAAACTGAGGTGATTACCACAGCACCAAACTCACGGTTGTAGGCTTATAATTTGGGGTCACACAATGAGACCTCTGCATTAAAGGTTTTAATATTGTTACAGAAGGTTGTCTAATAACTTCACACTGTAAATCGAGATTAGAATTCACCCCTCGCCATGGGCTTATTGGCCATCTGGCAATTCTGGCAAATGCCAGATGGGCCGAACCATCTTTTGTTGGGTGGGCTGGTCAAAATCTACCCCAAAAAGTTAGACACAAAAAAGGGACACAGCCTGCGGCCCAAGGGCCTAATGATTTTATGATTTTTGCCCAATTTCTCTGTTTTCATAATATATTTGAGCATTTGCCTGATCAGTGGGCAATGGCCGCCGGCCAGGTTTTCAGATTGGCTGAGCTGAGGTCGGGCAAAAATTCACATTCAAAGTCAAACGTGCATCAGCAAAGAGACCTGCTCTGACTCTCTAAAAAAACGGATTCTGCTGGTCCGAGTGCTGTGAAATGATGCTAGGCTTAGCACCGACAGATCAGCTGCTGCTGCAGAAGACGGTGCAGTCGCGGTGAAAACAGAGAATGATACACACACACACAGAAACAGATTTAGCCTACTGCTAAGTTAAGGATCTGCTGCTTTTCACCTGAAATGACATACCCAAATCTAACTGCCCGTAACTCAGGCCCTGAGGCAAGGATATGCATATTCTGGGTACCATTTGAAAGGAAACACTTTGAAGACACATCTCCCGGCTAGGGCTCCTGGGCTACTGCAGAAGCCCACTCCTCGGCTACAATATCCGGACCCCTTCTACTGCCAGTACGGGGCATGGAACCCCGCCGATCCTTCACGACTGGAATACCGACATAATTTGCCTGAGGATCCCAACAGGCCCCTCAGGCGCAACGTCCCCTGAAGGCCCATTCTGCTAACCGCGGCCTGCTAGCTATCTGTAGCATATTGGACTCTTAGCTGATCCACCGGCCAGTTTCTTGGACCACTATACCTATTTTGCCAATTGGACTTGGACCCCTCTGCTACTTGGAATCCTACTAACTCCACGACTGGTCTATCGACGTCACCGCACGAGGAGGCAAAAACAGACTTTTCCCCCATCGCAACGTTCCTCTAAGGCCCTTATGCGGCCTGCTAACTGTCTGAATCGCCGTGTCCCCAGCCAGCCCAACCACTCACTGGACCCATACGACTGTCTTATTTCACTGTGGAGCCTATATCCCTGCTCAATATGCCTTAACCAACCATGTTCTTCCACCTCCCACATATGAGATGGCATCACCTGGTTTAAACGTCTCTAGAGACTATATCTCTCTCTTCATTACTCAATGCCTAGGTTTACCTCCAATGTACTCTCTTCCAACCATACCTTTGTCTGTACATTATGCCTTGAATCTATGCTATCGTGCCCAGAAACCTGCTTCCAATACAGCAAATGAAAGATAAACATCTTGTGAATCCAGCCATCATTTCCGATTTTTAAAATGTTTTACAGTGAAAACACAATATGTATTTCTATTAGCTAACCACAATAGCCAAACACACAACCGCATATTTTCACCATGTTTCCACCGCATAGGTAGCTTTCACAAAACCGACAAAATAGAGATAAAATTAGTCACTAACCAAGAAACAACTTCATCAGATGACAGTCTTATAACATGTTATACAATACATTTATGTTTTGTTAGAAAATGTGCATATTTGAGGTATAAATCATAGTTTTACATTGCAGCCACCATCAAAAATAGCACCAAAGCAGCCAGAATAATTACAGAGAGCAACGTGAAATAGATAAATACTCATCATAAAACATTTATGAAAAATACATGGTGTACAGCAAATGAAAGATAAACATCTTGTGAATCCAGCCAATATTTCCGATTTTTTAAAGTGTTTTACAGTGAAAACACAATATAGAATTATATTAGCTTACCACAATAGCCAAACACACAAATGCATTTATTCACCGCAAAGGTAGCTTTCGCAAAAAACAGCAATAGATATAAAATGAATCACTAACCTTTGGACAACTTCATCAGATGACAGTCTTATAACATCATGTTAAACAATACATTTATGTTTTGTTCGAAAATGTGCATATTTAGAGCTGCAAATCATGGTTATACATTGTGAATACGTAGCAACATTTCTCCAGAATGTCCGGAGATATTTTGGACACTCACCTAATCTGACCAAAGAACTCATCATAAACTTTACATAAAAATACTTGTTGTATGGCAAATGAAAGATACACTGGTTCTTAATGCAACCGCTGTGTTAGATTTTTAAAAATAACTTTACCACAACATACAGCTTGGGTTATTGTGAGACAGTGCTCACCAACACGGCGGAGAATAGACATCAACATATTACACAGAAATACGAAATAACATCATAAATGTTGTCTTACTTTTGCTGAGCTTCCATCAGAATGTTGTACAAGGAGTCCTATTTCCAGAATAAATCGTTGTTTGGTTTTAGAATGTCCATTTCTTCTGTCGAATTCACGCCACAATGCTAGCCAAGGTTGCTAACATTCCCATCCTCTCTTGGTGCAAAGAACGGAAAACTCCAAAAGTCCCAATAAACGTTGAATAAACTGATAAAACTCGGTTGAAAAAACCTACTTTATGATGTTATTATCATATGTATCAAATAAAATCAGAGCCGGAGATATTCGCCGTGTATACCGAACGCTTTTCAGAAGACAATTTTGAGGTCCCTCGCGCACCGTCGAAGACAAAGAAAATACCGGACCTGTCACTCCAAAAGCTCTTGTTCGGCCTCAGATCAAGCTAGACACCCCATTCCACCTTCCACTGCCTGTTGACATCTAGTGGAAGGCGTATGAAGTGCATGCATATCGATAAATAAAATCCAGTTGAATAGGCAGGCCCTGAAACAGAGCCTCGTTTTCAGATTTTTCACTTCCTGTATGGAAGTTTGCTGCCAAATGAGTTCTGTTTTACTCACAGATATAATTCAAACAGTTTTAGAAACTTGAGAGTGTTTTCTATCCAATAGTAATAATACAATGCATATTGTATGATCTAGAACAGAGTACGAGGCCGTTTCATTTGGGCACGATTTTTTCCAAAGTGAAAACAGCACCCCCGTATTGACAAGAAGTTATAGCCTTTAGCCGTACCCTTATCCTACTTCTCCTCTATTCCTCTGGTGATGTAGAGGTTATTCCAGGACCTGCAGTGCCTAGCTCCACTCCTACTCCCCAGGTGCTCTCATTTGTTGACTTCTGTAACCGTAAAAGCCTTGGTTTCATGCATGTTAACATTAGAAGCCTACTCCCTAAGTTTGCTTTATTCACTGCTTTAGCACATTCTGCCAACCCGGATGCCTTAACCGTGTCTGAATCCTGGCTTAGGAAAACCACCAAAAACCCTGACATTTCCATCCCTAACTATAACATTTAACAAGATAGAACTGCTAAAGGGGGCGGTGTTGCAATCTACTGCAGAGATAGTAAGATAGAACTCTGCAGGCTATCCAGGTCTGTACCAAAACAATTCGAGCTTCTACATCTAAAAATTCACCTTTCCAGAAACAAGTCTCTCACCGTTGCCGCTTGCTATAAACCAACCTCTGCCCCCAGCTATGCCCTGGACACCATATGTGAATTGATTGCCCCCCATCTATCTTCTGAGCTCGTGCTGCTAGGTGACCTAAACTGGGACATGCTTAACACCCCGGCCATCCTACAATCTAAGCTTGATGCCCTCAATCTCACACAAATTATCAATAAATTTACCAGGTACAACCCCAAATCCGTAAACACGGGCACCCTCATAGATATCATCCTAACTAACTCGCCCTCCAAATACACCTCTGCTGTTTTCAACCAAGATTTCAGCGATCACTGCCTCATTGCCTGCATCCGTAATGGGTCTGCGGTCAAACGACCACCCCTCATCACTGTCAAATGCTCCCTAAAACACTTTTTTCGAACAGGCCTTTCTAATTGACCTGGCCGGGGTATCCTGGAATGACATTGACCTCATCCCGTCAATAGAGGATGCCTGGTTATTCTTTAAAAGTGCCTTCCTCACCATCTTAAATAAGCATGCTCCATTCAAAAAATGTAGAACTAGGAATAGATATAGCCCTTGGTTCACTCCAGACCTGTCTGCCCTTGACCAGCACAAAAACATCCTGTGTTTAGCATCAAATAGCACCCGTAATATGCAACTTTTTAGGGAAGTTAGGAACCAATATACACAGGCAGTTAGGAAAGCTAAGGCTTTCAAACAGAAATTTGCATCCTGTAGTAGAAACTCAAAAAAGTTCTGGGACACTGTAAAGTCTATGGAAAATAAGAGCACCTCCTCCACGCTGCCCACTGCACTGAGGCTAGGAAACACTGTCACTACCGATAAATCCACTATAATTGAGAATTTCAATAAGCATTTTTCTATGGCTGGCCATGCTTTCCACCTGGCTAACCCTACCCTGGTCAACAGCCCTGCGCTCCCCACAGCAACTCGCCCAAACCTCCCCTGCTTCTCCTTCACCCAAATCCAGATAGCTGATATTCTGAAAGAGCTGCAAAATCTGGACCACTACAAATCAGCCGGGCTAGACAATCTGGACCCTCTCCTTCTAAAATGATCTGCCGAAATTATTGCTACCCCTAATACTAGCCTGTTCAACCTCTCTTTCGTATAGTCTGAGATTCCCATAGATTGGAAAGCTGCCGCGGTCATCCCTCTCTTCAAAGGGGGAGACACTGCTACAGACCTATATCTATTGTACCCTGCCTTTCTAAGGTCTTTGAAAGCCAAGTTAACAAACAGATTACCGACCATTTTGAATCTCACCTTACCTTCTCCGCTATGCAATCTGGTTTCAGAGCTGATCATGGGTGCACTTCAGCCACGCTCAAGGTCCTAAACGATATCCTAACTGCCATCAATAAGAGACATTACTGTGCAGCCGTATTCATCGACCTGGCTAAGGCTTTCGACTCTGTCAATCACAACATTCTTATTGGCAGACTCAACAGCCTTGGTTTCTAAAATGATTGCCTCGCTTGGTTCACCAACTACTTCTCCGATAGAGTTCAGTATGTCAAATCGGAGGGCCTGTTGTCCGGACCTCTGGCAGTCTCAATGGGGGTGCCACAGGGTTCAATTCTCGGGCCGACTCTCTTCTCTGTATACATCAATGATGTCGCTCTCGCTGCTGGTGATTCTTTAATCCACCTCTACGCAGACAACACCATTCTGTATACCTCTGGCCCTTCGTTGGACACTGTGTTAACTAACTTCCAGATGAGCTTCAATGCCATACAACTGTCCTTCCGTGGCCTCCAACTGCTCTTAAATGCAAGTAAAACTAAATGCATGCTCTTCAACCGTTCGCTGCCCGCACCCGCCCGCCCGACTAGCATCACTATTCTGGACGGTTCTGACTTAGAATATGTGGACAACTACAAATACCTAGGTGTCTGGCTAGACTGTAAACTCTCCTTCCAGACTCACATTAAACATCTCCAATCCAAAAGTAAACCTAGAATCGGATTCCTATTTCGCAACAAAGCCTCCTTCACTCACGCCGCCAAACATACCCTCGTAAAACTGACCATCCTACTGATCCTCGACTTTGGCGATGTCATTTACAAAATAGCTTACAATACTTTACTCAGCAAACTGGATTTTGCAGGTTTTCCTACTTACAAAGCATGTAGAGGTCTGTCATTTTTTACCATAGGTACACTTCAACTGTGAGAGACGGAATCTAAAACAAAAATCCAGAAAATCACATTGTATGATTTTTAAGTCATTAATTTGCATTTTATTGCATGACATAAGTATTTGATACATCAGAAAAGCAGAACTTCATATTTGGTACAGAAACCTTTGTTTGCAATTACAGAGATCATATGTTTCCTGTAGTTCTTGACCAGGTTTGCACACACTGCAGCAGGGATTTTGGCCCACTCCTCCATACAGACCTTCTCCAGATCCTTCAGGTTTCGGGGCTGTCGCTGGGCAATATGGACTTTCAGCTCCCTCCAAAGATTTTCTATTGAGTTCAGGTCTGGAGACTGGCTAGGCCACTCCAGGACCTTGAGATGCTTCTTACGGAGCCACTCCTTAGTTGCCCTGGCTGTGTGTTTCGGGTCGTTGTCATGCTGGAAGACCCAGCCACGACCCATCTTCAATGCTCTTACTGAGAGAAGGAGGTTGTTGGCCAAGATCTCGCGATACATGGCCCCATCCATCCTCCCCTCAATACGGTGCAGTCGTCCTGTCCCCTTTGCAGAAAAGCATCCCCAAAGAATGATGTTTCCACCTCCATGCTTCACGGTTGGGATGGTGTTCTTGGGGTTGTACTCATCCTTCTTCTTCCTCCAAACACGGCGAGTGGAGTTTAGTCCAAAAAGCTCTATTTTTGTCTCATCAGACCACATGACCTTCTCCCATTCCTCCTCTGGATCATCCAGATGGTCCTTGGCAAACTTCATACGGGCCTGGACATGCGCTGGCTTGAGCAGGGGGACCTTGCGTGCGCTGCAGGATTTTAATACATGACGGCGTAGTGTGTTACTAATGGTATTCTTTGAAACTGTGGTCCCAGCTCTCTTCAGGTCATTGACCAGGTCCTGCCGTGTAGTTCTGGGCTGATCCCTCACCTTCCTCATGATCATTGATGCCCCACGAGGTGAGATCTTGCATGGAGCCCCAGACCGAGGGTGATTGACCGTCATCTTGAACTTCTTCCATTTTCTAATAATTGCGCCAACAGTTGTTGCCTTCTCACCAAGCTGCTTGCCTATTGTCCTGTAGCCCATCCCAGCCTTGTGCAGGTCTACAATTTTATCCCTGAAGTCCTTACACAGCTCTCTTGTCTTGGCCATTGTGGAGAGGTTGGAGTCTGTTTGATTGAGTGTGTGGACAGGTGTAATGAGTTCAAACAGGTGCAGTTAATACAGGTAATGAGTGGCGAACAGGAGGGCTTCTTAAAGAAAAACTAACAGGTCTGTGAGAGCCGGAATTCTTACTGGTTGGTAGGTGATCAAATACTTATGTCATGCAATAAAATGCTAATTAATTACTTACAAATCATACAATGTGATTTTCTGGATTTTTGTTTTAGTTTTAGATTCCGTCTCTCACAGTTGAAGTGTACCTATGATAAAAATTACAGACCTCTACATGCTTTGTAAGTAGGAAAACCTGCAAAATTGGCAGTGTATCAAATACTTGTTCTCCCCACTGTACCTACCTCATCCCCATATTGTTTTTATTTACTTTTCTGCTCTTTTGCACTGCTCTATCACTCCGGTGTTAATTTGCTAAATTGTAATTACTTCGCTACTATGGCCTATTTATTGCCTTACCTTCTCACTCCATTTGCACACACTGTATATAGACTTTCTTTTTCTTCTTCTATTGTGTTATTGACTGCACGCTTGTTTATTCTGTGTGTAACTCTGTGTTGTTGTTTGTGTCGCACTGCTTTGCTTTATCTTGGCCAGATCGCAGTTGTAAATGAGAACTTGTTCTCAACTAGCTTACCTGGTTAAATCAATGTGAAATAAATTAAATTAAATAAACACACAATCCATGTCTCAATTATCTCAAGGCTTAAACATTCTTCTTCGACCAGTTAAATGTAACTAAATATAATCGAAAATGTAATCTACATAATCCCAAAAGGTAAATATTTATCATGAGAGGGCCATGGATTTATCAACAAGCCCTCACAGTCTCACTACGGAATTAGACATTTATCCACGTTTCTCCAAACGTCAAATTTAGAAGGTTAAGTGCAAATTACCCGGGGAGCCAGGATGAGCCATGAGCTCCTCTAAAGGCAACAAAAGTCAAACTTTGGGCTGGGGTTCTAAATATTGATAATTTGACCGAGATGCACGCCAATAGCAAGACGCATCAATCTCACCAGAGAAAGCATCAGAGCGAGCAAAATAGCGCCCCCCTCTGCCTCAGTATGTGTAATCCATGTATCTGATGCTGTCTGGACATACTGAGACAGAGGGGTGCTGTTTCCCGTGCTTGCAAGCATTCTCAGGTGAGATAGATTCAGCCACTTGTGAATTGAAGGTCAATTTTAAGAAATTATTTTATATGTTTTTTCTTATTTTTTTCTTGTTCACGTTTTTATGGAAGCATTGCTTCCCTTGGCATTCATGAATACGCACCACTGTAGTTGGCTTAATGACAATCGCCAAATGTTATGTTTATAACTAATGTCTCTTTCCAGTCATCAAATGGCGCGTGCACAGTTTGGATGCTGGAATTATTTTGGAGTGGACGGACTTGCGCACCCGCAGGTAGCCTACTTTTTGTGATTCGTTTGACAATGATGAAAACATCATGACTGGTTATATTCATGTCACATTAAAATGGAACACATTTTTAACATTAAATATCTCCACTATTAGGCCCATTCATTTCTAGGGGTGACCCCAATAGAGGCTCCCCCGAATGTCACAGTATAGTTTGCACTCTGTGGTTAAGGTTTTGGATAGGGTTAAAACATTAAGTTTAGGCACTCATTCCGAATGGTTTGAAGATAAGGGGTTTGGGATAGGGTTATAATAAAAAAATACAGTCCACCACTGGGACCAACCTTCTGATACAGAGTCATGGGATTATGCCCATCAGCCAACCCCATCCACAGTGTCCAAGCAAACCCAAACATACTTGATGGTAATTAGATACCAACATGGCAAAAAAGAAAACACGAAGCAGACCAAACTTTTGGTCCTTTAAAAACCTGGTGTATGTTAAATATTGTGTGCTATAGCATGGGAAAAAAATAAATGTGACTCTGGATGACAACATAATGATGTTTGTTTCCAACATTATGGCTGCTTTCCTGAAGAAGTTAAATCAGTTTTGTGTTTTGTTTCCTTGCCACGATACATACGAGTATCGCGATACTGGTGTCATCGTCCCGGCCCAATAGTAATAGCGCTCACTGTTGCACCTAGTGGCTGATTTTGAAGGCATTTCCTGACTTCCTCAGCACTGTCAGGATTTGGCCAGGATTGTTCCGGTTTTGGTCACTAGATGCCCCCATTGGGCTTTTTTGACCCTTTTGTTTTCCCTTATTTCCAGTTATTATTTGCACCTGTGCCTCGTTTCCCTTGTATGTATTTAAACCATTAGTTTTCCTCAGTTCTTTGCTCTTTGTTTGTATGTTAGCACCCAGCCCTAGCCATGCTGTGAACTTTTGTTACTCCAGTTGGATTCTCTTGAGGTACTCTGTTTTTGTTCTCGTTTATTTATTTATTTTGATTTTTCTTTTGAGGTTTTTTCCCTGCTGTACTTACCACTTTTTAGGATTTACCTTGTGACTTGGAGGATATACCTTTTTTCTCTTGGAATTACTTTTTACGTTGTGGATTTATATTTTTGCCTGAAGTACTTTCCTTTTTACTTTATTAAAACACTGTTTCAAGTACTGCTGTGTCTGCCTCATCTTCTGGGTTCTGCCGACTATTAGTGGCTCAGTTTGCTAAGGGACTGTTTCTCTCACCGGAGACCCGAGTTCGTAACCGGGTCCTGACAAGCACATGGCTAGATGTCCAATTGAAGTCACTCGAGCGATCTGGCTGGATTTATTGCTTACTTTATTGGGTTGCAGTATAAATGAGGTGGAGGCAGGTAATCCATACGTCTGGTTCTCTTGTTTTGTCGCAAATGGCACCTTATTCCCTACATAGTGGACTACATTTGACCAGAGTCCTAAGGGCCCTATGGGCAAAATGCAGGTAATAGGGTGCCAATTGATACCCTCTGTCTTCAGCCCCCAATACCCATCCACTCGATCGGAGGTAAATGTTGTGTCACATCAAAAATCACTTTAACCTTGCCTGAGAACTTGGCATTACAGCCATGGGAGTGACCGGCAGCAGTGTGTGTGTGTGTGTGCATGTGAGCCATGGGAGTGACAAACAGACAGCATCTTTCATAGAACCATGAACACTCTGTCTGTCACAGATCATTGAGTTATAGTGGAAGGGATGGCCCTGTCGCTATGAGGAAGTGGCCTAGTTGTTATGGGGAAGTAATCAGAGTGAATCTGTCTGATAACATTGAGTTTACCACATCAATCACCGGCTTCATTAATAAGTGCATCGACGACGTCGTCTCCACGGTGACCGTACATATACAGTACCAGTCAAAAGTTTGAAAACACCTACTCATTCAAGGGTTTTTCTTTATTTTTTATATTTTCTACATTGTATAATGATAGTGAAGACATCAAAACTATGAAATAACACATATGGAATCATGTAGTAACCAAAAAAGTGTTCAACAAATCAAAAATATATGTTATGTTTGAGATTCTTCAAAGTAGCCACCCTTTTTGCACGGCCAAAAAAGAACTAGCAGAGGAGAAGGGCGTTGGTCAGGGAGGTGACCAAGAACCCGATGGTCACTCTGACAGAGCTCTAGAGTTCCTCTGTGGAGATGGGAGAACCTTCCAGAAGGACAACCATCTTTGCAGCACTCCACCAATCAGGCCTTTATGGTAGAGTGGCCAGATGGATGCCCATCCTCAGTAAAAGGCACATGACAGCCAGCTTGGAGTTTGCCAAAAGGAACCTTAAGGACTGTCAGACCATGAGAAACAAGATTCTCTGGTCTGATGAAACCAAGATCCAACTCTTTGGCCTGAATGCCAAGCGTCACATCTGGACAGAACCTGGCACCAACCCTACACTGAAGCATGGTGGCAGCATCATGCTGTGGGGGTGTTTTTCAGCGGCAGGGACTGGGAGACTAGTCAGGATCGATGAACGGAGAAAAGTACAGAGAGATCCTTGATGAAAACCTGCTCCAGAGCTCAGACTGGGGCGAAGGTTCACCTTCCAACAGGACACCGACCCAAAGCACACAGCCAAGGCAAAGCAGGAGTGGCTTTGGGACAAGTCTCGGAATGTCCTTGAGTGGTCCAGACAGAGCCTGGACTTGATCATGATCTAACATCTCTGGAAAGACCTGAAAATAGCTTTGCAACAAAGCTCCCAATCCAACCTGACAGAGTTTGAGGATCTGCAGAGAAGAATGTGAGAAGCTCCCCAAATACAGGTGTGCCAAGACTGCAACATCATACCCAAGAAGACTCAAGGCTGTAATTGCTGCCAAAGGTGCTTCAACAAAGAACTAAGTAAAGGGTCTGAATACTTATGTAGATATGTTTTTTATTCATAATACATTTGCAAAAATTTCTAAAAACCTGTTTTTGCTTTGTCATTATGGGGTACTGTGTGGAGATTGATGAGGGGGGAAAAACGATCTAATCAATTTTAGAATAAGTCTGTAACCTAACAAAATGTGAAAATGTCAAGAGGTCTAAATACATTCCGAAGGCACTTTATATAAACCAGAGGCTTTCACAAATATTAGAGACATCATTTCACAATGTCAAGGTTCTCTGGAGGTCTCTGATAAGCAGCTGTGGCTTTATCCTCATTCTACCTCCAAAACAAACCTTGTGAGTTACCTGTGTTACCTGTGTGACACACAACATAAATGCTTATGTCTGTCTGCACTGGGAGAAAATTGGTGGAGACATTTGCTGTTTTCGTTTAGTACAGATTTGAACACCGAAGTCCCCTGAATCAAATTGAGTAGCCAGCCGGTGCACTGATATTTGGTACCAGGTTCTAAGAATAGTAGCCCCCCTACACTTGGCATATACCAAGAATAGAAACTAGTGCTGTCCACGAAGTTCCACGATATTGTAGCGGTTTCAGGGGTTGTGTGGTGGATGGACGTTATGTGCCTGCGAGGTTTCTTCGTTTTTTGGCTGCTATGACCACGGACAGCAATGTGAAGTATTCCCCAGAGGCAGGACCACGGACAGCAATGTGAAGTATTCTCCAGAGGCAGGACCATGGACAGCTCAGGGGAAACTTCTAGACCGCAGCAGAACTGACACGCCTGTCTCCAGTTGTAATCAGAGCCAAACTGCAGACAGGTGAAACCAATCAGTGCCTCTACTTAACTACGCCCTGGGCTTTGTAGCTTTGTCTTTTCTTTGACCCCGGCTCGTGAAGGAGTAGGAGGTTATTAGAGAGACAGAGTGTACGGTGGAGAAGGAGGTTTTTAACAAGAAAGGAAATCATGATTTCAACAAGGATTGAACCCCCAAAGACCAAGTACGGAGGACCTTCAACTGGTGACGAGGTGTTTAGAGTTTTGTATTTCAGGAATGCTGCCGAAGCCTGATAGTAATAAACCTCTTTAACCCTTCACTTGGACTGGTGGTGTGTGTTTGTATGTGTAAACTCTGCCTTTCAAAGATCTTGGCGCCGAAACCGCCACATTAATCAAGAAAGTGTATATATGACAGAGGAAGATGGTGGGAGGAGCTATAGTAAGATGGTCTCATTGTAATGGCTGGAATGGAATCAATGGAATGGGAGCAAACACATGGAATCAACCTGCTTGACTCCGTCCTATTCATTCCATTCCAGCCATCGCAATGAGCACATCCTCCTATAGCTTCTCTCACCAGCCTCCTCTGACATACTTTAGGACATACAGTGCATTCAGAATGTATTTAGCCCCTTGAAAAAGTGTCTGAATACTTATGTAAATAAGGTATGTTTATTTTTAATACATTTGTTAATTTCTAAAAACACGTTTTCCCTTTGTCATTTGGGGTATTGTTTGTAGATTGAGACAAAACATTTATTTAATCAATTTTAGTATAAAGCTGTAATGTAACAATGTGGAAAAGGGAAAGGGGTCTGAATACTTTCAAATGCACTGTATTCAGGCCCATTATCCACCTTTCACAGAAAAATGCATTGAAAGTAACGGGAGCGTAACCTTTTTCACCTCAACTGGCTATCGGAGTTTACCCACCAATTTATTTTACTACATCACTGCAGACAACCAATCAGTGCCACTCCATATCACCCTGTGACAGTTTACCTGTTTGTCCCAGTTTGTTCGCTAGTCAACCATGTCTGTCGTCTCTGGAGAAACAGAGGTAGCGCCTTATTTGTTATTAAGTGCACTACCTTTGACCAGGCCAAAAGCAGCGCTAGATAGGGAATAGGGTGCCACTTGCGACACACACACAGTTTAATCCAGCCGTGAGACAGAATGCTGCCTCGGCCCGGTCCTCGATCGATACCTGCCGTCAGAAGAGGAAAAAGGGAGTCCTGACAAATTCTCAAACTCAATTACTTCACTTAGCACAACATGACAAATTATTCAGGCAGGCAATGACACAGCAAGGCGACCACACACAAACAGATAAAAACAATGGAAATAAAAACGGAAATACTTACTACACAACATATATAAGAGGACAAAAAAACAACTGAACTAAAAAGCACCCCAAAGAAAAGCAAAGATAAAAACACACACTGCTCAGTGGCCCTACGCTCCCTCTCACAAAGCTATAAGCACACCCCTAAACACAACACACAAACAAATGTACACCCCATTGATATAAAACTCACCCACATATAGTAACTGTACATAATCAAGCGGTACATTAAAGGCTCATGGTCCCACATGACCCACTCAATCTCGTTTTTTTGTTTCTCTCTCCCTTTCTTGCTCTCTATTACTCGTTCCCTCCTTCCAGTGCTTCAGCTGGCCTCCTATGACCTAGAAAAGAGGCATAGAAAGCAGGCCATTGAGGCCAGGGACACTAACTAGCACAGGCAGGTCGATCGCCTCCAAATGCGTTTTTTGACATTTGTCCAATGATAGATATACAGCGATGTTTGTAGCAGTTGAATAAACTTCTAATATCAACCGAATCTCCTGAGATCATGTTGAACTAGTAGCAGTCTACCAGAAGTCAGGCCATCATCTCTCACTGAGCAGCTGAGACACTGGATGTGCCTCCTATGGGCCCTGGTCAAAAGTAGTGCACTACTGTAGGGAATAGGGGGCCATTTGGGACGAAGGCCCCTGCTTCATTGGTCCTCTCCGTTCCCCACTCTACACACTGAATCTAGAGTTTTGTTTTCAAATGAGATGCGCTCTCTCTCTCTTATTAATAGTGTGTATATTCATTCGGAGGATGCTACACGAGGACAGAAATAATGTAGCCTTCATTGCATTATTTTGAACACAAATTTTAAAGGAAAAATTATCTCAGTGGAAGAAAAACTGCTTTGGATTCAGCGCAGCCCTACAATCTGCATGTAGTCTACTGTGGTATTTCATACACACTGTGTGTGTGTGAGACCTAAATAAGTAGGGCATCATTCTGAATTACAATGGGCCTACCCACTGTGTAATCTAACCTGATCATACTGAGGAGCACAGCATTAAAAAAGCATAAGATCCCAACTGACTACTGATACACTATTCAGTAGTCAGAAAGTATTCAGACCCCTTGACTTTTTCCACATTTGTTACTTTACAGCCTTATTCTAAAATGGATTATAATGGGCTTTTTTCCCCTTCATCAAGCTACACACAATACCCCATAATGACAAATGTATTAAAAAATGTTTTTGATAAACTTGTTATCGCTTTGTCATTATGGGGTATTGTGTGTAGATTGATGAGGAAAATCTTTAATTCAATCCGTTTTAGAATAAGGCCTGTATGGTAGAAAATGACAAGATTATGTTTTAATACTGTTTATGCATCAAATAAGCCATGCAATCTCCAATCCCCATAGACAAACATTGGAATGGCCTTACTGAAGAGCTTAGTGACTTTCAACGTGACACCGTCATAGGATGCCACCTTTCCAACAAGTCAGTTTGTTAAATTTCTGCCCTGCTAGAGCTGCCCCAGTCAACTGAAAGTGTTGTTATTGTGAAGTGGAAACATCTAAAAACAAAATAAATAAATACACACACATACATTTATATACATAGTTTGAACAGACTGTAGTAGGCTACTAGTGGTACTGCAGGGATAAGGGGCCCCTTATGCTACAAAGTACTGGAAAATATCAAAACAACGAAGGCTTCATTAAAAAGTGTCAAATTAGAGGCCCAACATACTTATAATTCTGAAAAGTTGTTGCAACAACAACAACCACCATTTCCCTTCTCATATATGAACTGCTAATTCCTGCAAATATAAAACTGTATGCCAAATGGCATACTGCTCCCTACAGTACATTACTTTTGACCAGAGCCCTGGGCAAAAGTAGGGTCCCTGGGCAAAAGTGGTGCGCTACATAGGGAATGCAATTGGGATGCATTTAAAATGCAACCTAGTTTTACAGTATTTCAACACAGTACCCCTTATAATACATAGACAAGACCAGCAGCTCTGTCAGCCTGAAAGTGTCTCCTGAACTAACAGAGTGACGGCTGGGCCATCACTAATTAGGCATTGCTCCTGTCCTGGTCAAAGCCCCACTGGGTCTCCACTGGGCTTTGTTAGCACTAAGGGGAGAGGAGAGGTATTGGTCTCCTCTGGGCTTTGTTAGCACTAAGGGGAGAGGAGAGGTCTTGGTCTCCACTGGGCTTTGTTAGCACTAAGGGGAGAGGAGAGGTCTTGGTCTCCTCTGGGCTTTGTTAGCACTAAGGGGAGAGGAGAGATCTTGGTCTCCACTGGGCTTTGTTAGCACTAAGGGGAGAGGAGAGGTCTTGGTCTCCTCTGGGCTTTGTTAGCACTAAGGGGAGAGGAGAGGTCTTGGTCTCCACTGGGCTTTGTTATCACTAAGGGGAGAGGAGAGGTCTTGGTCTCCTCTGGGCTTTGTTAGCACTAAGGGGAGAGGAGAGATCTTGGTCTCCACTGGGCTTTGTTAGCACTAAGGGGAGAGGAGAGGTCTTGGTCTCCACTGGGCTTTGTTAGCACTAAGGGGAGAGGAGAGGTCTTGGTCTCCACTGGGCTCTGTTAGCACTAAGGGGAGAGGAGAGATCTTGGTCTCCACTGGGCTTTGTTAGCACTTAAGGGGAGAGGAGAGGAGAGGTCTTGGTCTCCTCTGAGCTTTGTTAGCACTAAGGGGAGAGGAGAGGTCTTGGTCTCCTCTGGGCTTTGTTAGCACTAAGGGGAGAGGAGAGATCTTGGTCTCCACTGGGCTTCGTTAGCACTAAGGGGAGAGGAGAGATCTTGGTCTCCACTGGGCTTTGTTAGCACAAAGGGGAGAGGAAAATTGTACTGAGCACACAGCTATTTTTTCATACAATGCAACAAATTGTATCAGAAACATGCCTAAGACATGCTTAAGACGTCACAGTGCAGTTAAATCAAAGCAAGCAGGATGTCTTGGTAATAACAAGTGATAATGCAAGTGAAGCCATGGTTTACAATATATGTGTAATTATAAAACCTATTGCCTTTCTGTTTATGTGACTAGTCTTTGTGTACATCACAAATGGCACCCTTTTCCCTACATACAGTAGTGTACTAGTTTTGACAGCCCCAGTGATGGTCTATAATTAGAGTGGTGATAACAGACTGAAGTCAAAAGTGGAATGTAAACTACAGTACATAATGCTTTATTTGTGTTGATGGATGGTGAAGTGAACATCTTGCCAAAAGACATCACACACACACACACACACACACACACACACACACACACACACACACACACACAAAGCCGTATCTGTGATTCTGGCCTCAGGGTGAACACTACACTGTATAACAAGCAGGCCCCCTGCCAGATAATAAACTAATGACTTTGTGCTTCTATGGGTGTTTGTTTTCTGACAGGGTGGGCCAGGGCCATGTACTGTATATATAATACATATTGTATACAGAAATATGCCATATCTAGAGTAGGCAGGGCTTTACTATTACTAATGCCAGGAAGATCATTTCTCACTCTCGTGTCACAATGATTGATGGTGGCCCATGCCAACTGCAAAGAGCTGGATAGACTGACACTGAACCTGGCAGAGATTGGGGATGAGGTAAGCTTCTATGATGAAGGATTTTAGATATAAGAAATAACATATTTGCTGTTGTGCCTGAGAGTTTGAGTTTAAAATGTGATTAAGTCTGCATCTATGAGTGTACGTTCATCTAGGTGTGTGTGTGTGTGTGTGTGTGTGTGTGTGTGTGTGTGTGTGTGTGTGTGTGTGTGTGTTTAAGAGAGTCTGTGTGTGCATGCGAGTAGCATATAAGACAGGTGCGGTGACAATAAAACAGCACTTGTTCAGTCTTTATACTGAATGAGTTATGGGGAGTGACATAGTAGATTTGGCTTTCTGTGAGTGGAGTTATTACTTTTTCTCTAAAATATCCACCTAATTTTCGAACGCTTTTAAAACACAGAAGAAAAAATGGGGAATCTTCCTCTGCGCATTATCATAATTCATATGCATTCCACTAGAAAACCCTGCATTAGAATGTTTCTGTTAGACGATATTTCCTGACAAAATACCATACTATTGGCCTGCTAATATGGCTGGACCTTATAGGCTCAACTGCTGTGAAAATACCCATAACTGATCCAAATGGTTGCCCAATCAGGAAGGCTAGATGCAGTCATTTCAAAATGATCATGCATTCAAAACGCCAGGCATTTGAGCAGATATTCTAATGGCCTATTAACTGCAGTTTACAGCCTAGACTAGAGATTTGTACTCACTAGAAAACAAAACATTCATAACATTGTGTTGGGGGGTTAGGCATCTAAAGCTCATTTCCTGCATTTGTACACAATCCAATATCATTCATATCATATCATATCATTCATTTAGAACAAAAAGTAAGCAAAAATGCCCACAGTCATCAAGCTAGGTAAGAAGTCATTATTAAATATGTTTAAGTGGTTAATAAGGCTGAACTAGATCAAAGGTAATTCAATAATAAATATTGTGTTCCTCCCTTAACCCATAGCCTAACAAATGAACAACTCTTGAAAAAATACTAAGGATTTTGTCTTTATTAAGACATCCTCTATATAACATTTCAGCCAGACCGACCAGCCAGCCTGAGCCGCCTTCACGCCCGACCCCCAGCAGTCTAGTCAACAGCTTAACTCTCTCCCAACAATTTCCTTCCCAGTTCACACCTTGCATTTCTTTAGTTCCCAAGGGAAAGGTTTGGAACAAAAAACAAAACATATACATTAACACACAGAAACAGCAAATCCTCCATATAATTAATCTCATAGGATTAATAGTACTGTAGAGCTCTTTTTACTTGCACACGATATGGCTGGGTCGCCCTGTCCTGTCCCTAGTGGTCCACCACTCTGCAGCACCCCAACCCAACACACCCCGGTCAGCTTTAGGATCTTAGTGAAACATAGATTATTGGTTTTGGGTGTGTTAGGCCAAGGCCAGAGTGACAACCCACAGGACGGCAGACCCCTAGGGCCAGGACTGAGCAGCCCAGCAGCTAGGAATTGCCTAAACAGGTATCTCCCTTGACGAGGGCATGTTTTCAATACAGACTCCTTTAGTCATACTGTATTCCATATAAAGCATCCAGACCTTATGGAAGTTTCCTAGTATACCCTCAGTGGTGGAAAAAGTACCCAACTGTCATACTTGAGTAAAAGTAACGATACCTTAATAGAAAATGACTCAAGTAAAAGTCACCCAGTAAAATACTCCTTGAGTAAAAGTCTAAAAGTGTTTGGTTTTAAATATACTTAAGTATCAAAAGTAAATGTAATTGCAAAAAATATACTCAAGTATCAAGTTCCTTATATTTCAAATTCCTTATATTAAGCAAACCAGAGTGCACCATTTTCTTGTTTTTGTTATTTACGGATAGCCAGGGGCATGCTCAGATACTCAGACATCTTTACAAACTATGCATTTGTGTTTAGTGAGTGGGCCAGATCAGAGGCAGTAGGGATGACCAGGGATGTTTTCTTGATACACTACATGTCCAACAGTATGTGGACACCTGCTCGTTGAACATCTTATTCCAAAATCTTTGGCATTAATATGGAGTTGGTCCCCCCTTTGCTGCTATAACAGCCTCCACTCTTCTAGGAAGGCTTTCCACTAGATGTTGGAACATTGCTGCGGGGACTTGCTTCCAATCAGCCATAGGCTTGCAGTCGGTGTTTCAATGAAGTTGCTTCCAGAGGCAGTTTGGAACTCGGTAGTGAGTGTTGCAACCGAGGACAGATGATGTATACACACACTCCGCACTTCAGCACTCGGCAGTCCCGTTCTGTGAGCTTGCGTGGCCTACCACTTCGCAGCTGAGCCGTTGTTGCTCCTAGACATTTCCACTTCACAATGACAGCACCTACAGCACGAACTGACTTGTTGGAAAGGTGGCATCCTATGACGGTGCAAAGTCACTGAGCTCTTCAGTAAGGCCATTCTACTACCAATGTGTCTCTATGGAGACTGCATGGCTGTGTGCTCAATGTTATACACCTGCCAGCAACGGATGTGGCTGAAATAGACTAATCCACTAATTTGAAGGGTTATCCACATACTTTTGTATATATAGTGTAAGTGTGAATTGGATCATTTTCCAGTACTTTTGGGTGTCAGGGAAATGTATGGTGTAAAAAGTACATGATTTTCTTTAGGAATTTAGGGAAGTAAAAGTAAAAGTTGACCAAATCTAAATAGTGAAGTACAGATACCCCAAAAAACGACTTAAAAAGGAAAGATTCACCGATTTTAAATGTTACATTGTTTTTGTACATCTCTGAGCAATGTTCTATTGATTCCCTGGGTCATTTCATGTGTATCTGAGTTGTTGGCGTTCAAGCAGGCAGAAATCTGGCAGGTATGACGTAGCATTGTGATAAAGTCGTTCTCATTACACTGGAAGTTAATAGGAATATGACTTTTAGATCGCTAAAACGTCTATCATACATCACATTTCAATACTGGCTGATGTCATAACTTCGGAGGATGTCTTCTCTCGAATAAGCCTTTGATCATATTTTTGCGATATTCCTTCCTCAAGAAATGTGCAATCTAACAAAGGGTCAAGCACATTTTTCTCCTTCTTCTATGATATAATGGCAGTCCGCAAACAAACATTAAAGGTGCACCCTGCCACCTACTGTGCTGGAGTGTGTTGTCAATCACAGTTTACAACATTAGCTCCACATTTCTAAATCCTCCTACCTAACTCAGTACTTCTGAGAAAATAAAGAGCCCTACTAACTTCTAATAAACCCTCCCCATCCCCAAAATCCCATCCAACCTCAATGACCGTACACTTCAATCTTTCCCTCTCTTCAACATACAACAATATAAGCACATTTCTCCTATTTGTCTGCCTCTTTAGTCCAGGGTGCCATTGCCAGAGATATTCGAGGAAGGAGATAGGAATCCAATGAATGACGAACGTATAACGCCCCAACCAGTAGACTGTTGACCGATCGTGTTCATGTTCATGTTGACAATTAATCTTGATGGTTGTATAGTCGTCTCAAATAAAGCTGTGAAGGACCTCGGTGTTACTCTGGACCCTGATCTCTCTTTTGACAAACATATCAAGACTGTTTCAAGGACAGCTTTTTTCCATCTCCGTAACATTGCAAAAATCTGAAACTTTCTGTATAAAAATTATGCAGAAAAATTAATCCATGCTTTTGACACTTCTAGGTTAGACTACTACAATGCTCTACTTTCCGGCTACCCGGATAAAGCACTAAATAAACTTCAGTTAGTGCTAAACACAGGTGCTAGAATCTTGACTAGAACCAAACAATTTGATCATATTACTCCAGTGCTAGCATCTCTACACTGGCTTACTGTTAAGGCAAGGGCTGATTTTAAGGTTTTACTGTTAACCTACAAAGCATTACATGGGCTTGCTCCTACCTATCTTTCCGATTTGGTCCTGCCGTACATACCTACACGTACGCTACGGTCACAAGACGCAGACCTCCTTATTGTCCCTTGAATTTCTAAGCAAACAGCTGAAGGCAGGGCTTTCTCCTTTAGAGCTCCATTTTTATGGAATGGTCTGCCTATCCATGTGAGAGACGCAGACTCGGTCTCAACCTTTAAGTCTTTATTGAAGACTCATCTCTTCAGTAGGTCCCTATGATTGAGTGTAGTCTGGCCCAGGAGTGTGAAGGTGAACGGAAAGGCACTGGAGCAACGAACCGCCCTTGCGGTCTCTGCCTGGCCGGTTCCCCTCTTTCCACTGGGATTCTCTGCCTCTAACCTATTACAGGGGCTGAGTCACTGGCTTACTGGTGCTCTTCCATGCCCCTAGGTGGGGTGCGTCACTTGAGTGGGTTGAGTCAGTGACGTGATCTTCCTGTCCGGGTTGGCGCCCCCCCCCTTGGGTTGTGCCATGACGGAGATCTTCGTGGGCTATACTCGGGCTTGTCTCAGGATGGTAAATTGGTGGTTAAAGATATCCCTCTAGTGGTGTGGGGGCTGTGCTTTGGCAAAGTGGATGGGGTTATATCCTGCCTGTTTGGCCCTGTCCGGGGGTATCGTCGGACGGGGCCACAGTGTCTCCTGACCTCTTCTGTCTCAGCCTCCAGTATTTATACTTCAGTAGTTTATATGTCGGGGGGCTAGGGTCAGTCTATTATATCTGGAGTATTTCTCCTGTCTTATCCGGTGTCCTGTGTGAATTTAAGTATGCTCTCTCTAATTCTCGTTCTCTATCTCTCTTTCTTTCTCTCTCAGAGGACCTGAGCCCTAGGACCATGCCTCAGGACTACCTGGCCTGATGACTCCTTGCTGTCCCCAGTCCACCTGGCCGTGCTGCTGTTCCAGTTTCAACTGTTCTGCCTGCGGCTATGGAACCCTGACCTGTTCACCGGACGTGCTACTTGTCCCGGACCTGCTGTTTTCAACTCTCTAGAGACAGCAGGAGTGGTAGAGATACTCTGAATGATTGGCTATGAAAAGCCAACTGACATTTACTTCTGAGGTGCTGACCTGTTGCACCCTCAACAACCACTGTGATTATTATTATTTGACCCTGCTGGTCATCTATGAACATTTGAACATCTTGGCTATGTTCTGTTATAATCTGCACCCGGCACAGCCAGAAGAGGACTGGCCACCCCTCATAGCCTGGTTCCTCTCTAGGTTTCTTCCTAGGTTTTGGCCTTTCTAGGGAGTTTTTCCTAGCCACCGTGCTTCTACATCTGCATTGCTTGCTGTTTGGGGTTTTAGACTGGGTTTCTGTACAGCACTTTGTGACATTAGCTGATGTAAGTAAATAAATACATTTGATTGATTGATGAAGTCATGTTGCATCACGCGGTTGTTAAGTTAATTGTCATGCAATCCCTTCTCAAAGTGACGATTTTCCTCAAAAGTACGTAATATCACGATTCCAAAGCTATACAATTTTACAGATAGCAAGTTACTTATCTCACATTTTGTAAAAGATTTGTAATATTGTACTTCTTGTTGACGAATTTCGTGCTAATTTGCGTTTTTGAGCTGGCGCCCAATAGACTCCTATTCACTCCTTGAAGGAGAGCGATCCTTGTCCCACAATCACCCAAATTGCACCGAGCGGCCCATTGACGTATCATGGGAAATGTTTCCCATCTCCTCAAAAGTATATATGCCGTTGCAAATGTCAGTCTCCACTCTGAGGCACATCAATCTGCAGGTTGAACATGGTAAGATTGTAGACTCCTAAATTGATAGTGCATATTTTTTAGGCGATTTTACAACTACATACTTTACATGCTGATATTGTTTTTGCTACGTTTGCTAGCTAGCTAGCCACCCATCTAGCAGTTGTCATACTTAAGTAAAAGTAAATACTAGACATACAATTCCTTATTTTAACCAGCACTCCCCCCCCTACACATTTAGCTTGACATTAAATTACTTCACCAATCAGTGCGGATATACTGTAGCAGCTATGGAGCGGGTAAGCGGTTTAATCAGTATAGGAAAGTCATTAAGAGCAAATTGTATTTTGCCGTAACAGCATCGTTTAATCATAATGAAAGACAAACATACACACCCACGGTATACGGCACGAGGCAACTGAAATTTTGTGGGTGAGGAGAGAGCGAGAGTCAGAGAGGATAGAGGAAGCTTGCCTTGAAGCGCTGAGCATCTTGTTATGACATGCATTATCTGTTGGTTTGACGTTGGACCAGATCAAACGTTAGCTTGTCTGTGCAGAGCAGCCCTAGAATTAAAAACGTCTTACCTTTTTGTAGTTAATAAAATCAATGGGAAATGTGATGACTATAGTACCCTTAAACCCTGAAGGCATCCCTATTCCTTAAAGTGCACTATATGGGCCCTGGTCACCTATGGGCCCTGGTCACCTATGGGCCCTGGTCACCTATGGGCCCTGGTCACCTATGGGCCCTGGTCACCTATGGGCCCTGGTTGATCAAAAGTAGTGAACTATATATGGAATATTGTGTCATTTGGGGCCCAGTCCAGTCTTCGCTCCCGTCTTTTTCCTTGAAAATTACCAAGACAACCCAAGTTTAGTAACTGGCAGTGGTGCAAAGTAACTAAAAATACTTTTAAGTACTACTGCCTGCTTCAAATCAAGGGTTGGAACTGGTTCAGGGAACAGAAAAACGGAAAATAAATACATTATTTGAGGAACAGAACTCGAACCGGGAAACGAAAGTGATCTATTCAGTTCCGGATCAGAACCGTTATTTTAAAAGCATGGGAGGACATTGTTTTCCAGTTCCACAAAAATCGCAACAAAGCGCTTATGCAAAGCCCTCACTCTGTCACTCAGAAACTTATTCCAGCATCTTCCTGCAAGCTGGAAATCTTTGCCAGTGGGTGGGTGTGTGTGTGTGTGTGTAGGCTACCTGCCGCTCCCCTTTGAAGGATAGGTTACTGTAGCCTACTGACGATGTTACAAGTATTATTCCGAAATTAGGAAGAGATTTTTAAAAGAATGGATTCTTTTTCCAATGCTAGTTAAGGGTGAAGATGCTAAGATTTCTCCATTATTTCAATGTAATTTCCAGAGATAGCGGGAGATCAGGGTCAACGTCTCTAATTGCCATGGGGGATGAGATCTGCAGGGCATCAGAGGAGAAGAAAAGATAGAGAGATGGTGGAAAGAAAAGGAGAGTTGAGCAAGGGAGGAAAATAAAAAGAAAGCTCTCCGGGAGCAATCAGGGACTTCCCTGAAAGGCTGCCTAAAGGGACCGAGTGTCACGCCCTGGCCTTAGTATTCTTTGTTTTCTTAATTATTTTAGTTAGGTCAGGGTGTGACATGGGGAATGTATGTGTTTTTTGTAGTGTCTAGGGTGGTTGTAAGGTTTAGGGGGTTTATTAGAGTAGTTGGGTTTCTGTTTAGTATAGTAGTCTAGCTGTGTCTATGGTTGAGTGTAGGTATCTAGGAAAGTCTATGGTTGCCTGAATTGGGTCTCAATTAGAGACAGCTGGTTATTGTTGTCTCTGATTGGGAGCCATATTTAAGGCAACCATAGGCTTTAGCTGTTTGTGGGGAATTGTCTATGTCGAAGTGTTTTGTCAGCACTGATGTTTGTATAGCTTCACGGTCGTTTGTTGTTTTGTTTTTTCCTTCTTTAAAATAAAAGAAGATGTACTTTCCACGCGCTGCGCCTTGGTCCTCTCTCAGTCCCGTTGACGATCGTGACACCGAGGGACACCTGCACACACCGCACGCCTTCTTTAATCCCTTGCTTTACACCGCCCACTGTATGAGCATAGAGACACATGGAACAGGCCCCCAGTAATAGCTTTGCGGGAAGGAGAGAGGGGAAGCAAGAGAGGAGAGCAGAGGAGGAGAGATCAGTCTAATCCACTGATGCTTTCCAATCATGCCAACAGAGACTAGAGAGATGCAGGGGCCATACTTGCGAACATTAGAAACAGTTTAAATTAAAAGTTAAGCCGTCTAAAAATGCGCATCAGACAATTAAAATAGTTGATTTACTTACATATGCTAGAACGCAATTAGTGTAGGCCTAATATGTAAGCCTACAGTGTGCCACCCCACCAAGCCATTTGAAGTGAGTGATTTAAGTTGCATCTATCAGGGTTCCAGTTAAGACCCAAGTTCAGACTGTGTCAAGTAACAATGTTTATTGTAACATGGGCAGGCAAACGACAGGTCAAGGCAGGCAGGGGTCGATAATCCAGAGTAGAGGCCAAGGTACAGGACGACCGGCAGGCTCAGGGTCAGGTCAGGCAGTCAGTAATCCAGATGTGGAGCAAAGGCTCAGGCGGCGTGGTCAGGCAGGCGGGTACAGGGTCAGGACAGGCATGGGTCAAAAACCAGGATGCTGAGAAAAGAGCGACTAGGGAAAACCAGGCACTGAGACAAACCACTGGTAGGCTTGAACAAACAAGACGAACTGGCACAGACAGACAGGAAACACAGGTATAGATACCAAGAGGATAAGTGGGGAAGATGGGCGACACATGGAGGAGGTGGAGACAAGCACAACGACAGGTGAAGCAGATCAGGGTGTGACAGTTTCGCAAATATGGTTTTGCATAGGCTATTACAGTGTTCGTTATAGACTATTTGAGGTAGCAGGCTTGCTCTTATTAATTGCTCTATGTAAAACAGGCCTACAGCATAAGCCAAATTAACTGTAGGGGAAAGTTGAGAGAAAGTGAGTTGGTGTGATGACTTTGGCCGGTTATGATAACATTGTTGCACTGATGCATTGCACATAGTTGCACAGGACAGACAGAGATGAGCACAGTGAACAAGAAGACAAAGGAATTGGCAACTATTAGAGAAATGGAAATCACTTGGAAACCACTTGAGCAATGAGGCAAGGACATTTTGTAAATGATGTGCAGGCTAAACTTGGTTTGCTGTTGAATTGCTACAGTTAAATATTTCTTGTATATTATTTTTCATTATATGTAGCCTACATTGAGTATTATTTGCAGTTGTTACTATGACAATGCACACACCCTGAAAGCACTGAATGGTCTGTGTTAGCAACTCTGTGTGCAGTAGGATGGGTTGATTGACAGGCATACTGTAGAATGATAAACTTTCCTCTAGTGTGGATCTTCGCCAATGTGGGTTCCAGTCCGGACTCACGATAAACTGCTTTAAAATAACTAACACTGTTACTGCAATACTGCCATCTGTAGGATGATAACGAGAGTGCTTGATTTTGTTAAGGACGGTCTTATTGAAAACTGTTTGTTCATATCCATCTACGTCAACATGTGTAATTGACTGATGCAGAACTTGTTCAAGGAAATAATCACTGTCATCTGGTGAGGTCAGCATACACTCTTAGAAAGAAAAGTTCCAAACGGGTTCTTCAGCTGTCCCCATAGGAGAACCCTTTTTGGTTCCAGGTAGATCTCTTTCGGATTCCAAGTACAACCTTCTGTATAAAGGGTTCTACCTGGAACCAAAGGGTTTCTGCCTGGAACGATTATTTTTAGGTTCTTCGAAGAGTGTAGGGCTTACGTGTGCCAGGTTATCTCATGGGACCAGCTACAATGTAGCGTTCTATCACATGCAAGTAAATCAATGATATTAATTGGCTGATGCGCATTTTGAGACAGAAACACTGTGTAATTATAGTTGCACAAGACTCATTGACCCTCAGACCATCTATGGCTGGACAGAGGATCCTCTGGGTCCTGGAGAAGTGCCAGGGACCCGCAAGTTATGGTCCTTGCTCCTGTGAGGTCAGCTTTGTCTAAAACCAATACTTGAGAACTGACTTTTAAATCAGTGCCAGCTAAATATCTGCAGGACCGATCAGCAACATCCCAGTTACTGACACTGGTGCACAGATAATAAACATTGCTGTAGGCTACCCAAGTGGCTCAGCAGTCTAAGGCACTGCATTACAGTGCTTGAGGCGTCACTACATAACCGGGTTCGATCCCAGGCTGTGTCACAACCGGTCGTGAACGGGAGTCCCATAGGGCGGAACACAATTGGCCCAGCGTTGTCCGGGTTAGGGAAGGGTTTTAGCCGAGGGGATCTTGTGGTGGGCTGGGCACCTGCAGGCTGACTTTGGTTGTCTGTTGAATGGTGTTTCCTCCAACACATTGGTGCTTCAGTGTTAAGCGGGCGGGTGTTAAGAAGTGCGGTTTGGCGGGTCATGTTTCAGAGGACACATGACTCGACCTTTGCCTCTCCAGACCCAGTTGGGGAGTTGCAGGGAATGAGACAAGATCATAATTGGATCGCAATTGGATATTACGAAATTGGGGAGAATTTTTTTTTTTTAAATACATCAACAAAAAATAAACATTGCTGTAGTGTTGAGGATAAACAGTCTGTCCAGTTAACACCTGATAACCTGCAAGATTACAGAATCTACATTATCTACTAACCCCCCAAACTAAGTCTGCTTCTATGTCAGAGCCATAATAAAGTTGTTAGGCTATATTGAATCCTAGCAGAAAAAGTGGATTGTGTTTTAAGCTTGTACTCTATTCCATGGTCAACTATTGAGTATCTACTAACTGCTTCAATAGAGGCCCACAGTGGAGGCTGTATAGACAGCAGCTATTGGAGGGGAGCTATTATTTATTATTTATTTACAATTATTTATTAAAGAAACAATATAAAACAAAGGCAATTTCAAACAACGTTTTCAATCGTGAAAAATATTGTCAGCAACAATTTATCGTTATGCTCCCCTCCAATAGCTGCTGTCTATAGAAGCAGCTCCCCAGTTCCCCCCCATAACTGCTGTCTATAGAAGCAGCTCCCTAGCTCCCCCCCCCCAATAACTGCTGTCATAACAGCAGTTATTGGGGGGGGGGGGGGAACTGGGGAGCTGCTTCTATAGACAGCAGCTATTGGAGGGGAGCATAACGATAAATTGTTGCTGACAATATTTTTCACGATTGAAAACGTTGTTTGAAATTGCCTTTGTTTTATATTGTTTCTTTAATAAATAATCTACCATAGATGATTGATGCAATCCGAGGGTAATGTCGCTGAGACAGTTTTGATGGGATTGTGGAGAGAATATAAAGAATCAACTTAGTGTTGAATAATTGCGCTAGAGTAACTCAGACTAAAAATGCAGTACTTTTGGAGCTGGCTGTGTGTGAGCAAGAAAGAGGTTTCAGACAAAAGGGTTTCAAACTATAATTTAGTCACTGCAGTCAACTCAAGGGCTCAACTGCAGACTCTTCTGTTTGCTGTTTAGATGCATCTCACATTGATCTAAACAGGCATATATTCCGCTACATAGAACAATGAAAGACTGCTTTAATCTATCAAAAATAATGCCTATTCTATAGTCTGGCAACATGATTAAGATCAGACTGGGTAATTGAAGGCAAAGTGAATTCACACTGACGGGGGGGTGAGAAATAGTGAGAATTAAGCGATAAAGAGAGATGTTAGTTAATCTACATGTAACAGTGCTGATAAGTCTGCTTCCCTAGATAACCACTGATGAGATGACATCAATCATCAACTCCTTTACGAAGTACCAATCTCTCTATTGACTGGCTAAAGCAGAATCTACACGGTCATGCACACAATGGGACATCTGTGTTAAGTTAGCGTTGTTAATTGCAAAGCATACTGTATACTGAATGTCCTCAGTCTCAACAACTTTATGGGGCCGTCTCCCTGCTCATTATCAACCTATTTATCAATTGTGTTGTGTCAGTAAGGGGTAGGGATGCTACTGTATGTAATAGCTTGGTCCACATTATATCACATCTTACAAATTATGGGGTTGACTAAGCCTAAAATTGAAGACAAGGAAATTGTTTTATTCTCACTGCGCAACTTGAATGCTCAATATTATCAAGACAATATCTCTGCCAGCTCGGTCACCGTCCCTGCTGATTAATTTGTGTTTCAAATCAATTTAAGCAGGGACAGAATACCCTGAAGTGTTTCTTTTATCCCTGTGTGTCTGACGCCCGCACCGCAAAAAACCCTGCCTAACAATATCCTTTCCATTTTATTCACGTTAACGTTCACTTTGCACTATACACATGGCGATAACTATATATAAATGAGCTGTGTTTTTTATATCCCATACATAACTTTATTGCAGAAATGCAGTTTGACATTTGCTATTTTTGTTTTCTGTTGAGTGAACACTTCATAGTTTACGTGATAACAGTCATTGGTATAATTTAACTCAAACTTTTTTCACATGAGTTTAAAATAGCGAAGTACATTGATATTGTGTATGGTTATTGCGAAAATAATGCTTGTCTTTAAGAACATGATCCGTATATCTAAACATTATAACATTGTCTAAATGTAAAACTTGATGGTTTGCAGACTCCCCTTGGAGCATGGAATGGAACTGGCCACTCCCCTTAGTCTCTGTGGAACACCATTTCAGTTGGTTGGTTTATGTACATTCTCTTCCTGCACGTTTGATCTTAGTTATTTTTTAAGTTAAGATTTTATAGGACGGTCCAATTTCTCATTTCAATTAATTTAGTATATTTTAAAGCGCTGGTTTATTTCATTATCGTTATTTGTACTTTCTATGTTGAGGAATAAAACCCTTACATGGTTTGCAACCTACTCCGTTGTCTCTCGTTGCCTGCTAGGTCATCCCTGACAGTGTGTCACTTCTTCCCTACCCTCTTCAACTCCAGGAATACATTTGTCATCCAGCGTCATCATAAAAATTCTGGAAAGTTAGTTTAACACGGCGACACTTCATCTTAAAGTTTTTAACCGTGAGACAAACATTTCTTGAAGAGAAGAGGGAGGAAACACTAATTTGGGTACTCAAGTGTCGCCATCTCTACAGGGATTGTTATTGTAGTGGGGGGAAAATATGACACAGTACATCAGCTTGTCTGTCTCAGACTTCAATTGAGATCCAAATATAGGCCTGTAGTCTTTCTCCTTAAACTGAGTCACATCTCAATATACCAGACACATTGCTATTGTGGAAGAGAATCAGGAGATGATGTAGACAGCAGAGTTATACTACATAGAGTTTGGTCAGCAGCTGAATCTCCTTCCATCTACCTGCACTGATACAGCATCCTCAATCCACACTTACACAATGTCCAACACATACATCAGGGCGAGACAGGGAGAAATGATTACAGAAGTGCAATTACCACAGACACGCTCATCACACACAGGGCATTGAGAGCAGCTGAATTATTGTACAGCTACAGCATCCTCAATCAATAACAATGCATGCACACACTACCACCCCCCCCCCACATTGTTCTCTCTGCAGTCTCACAATATACATGATTGGATCCCCATGATCAGATTCCCAAGTGTCCATTTTAGCTGGGTTTGTACACATTGTACAAACCACTGTTCCTAATTACCTCTTTCCATGACAGACTGACCAGGTGAAAGCTATGATCCCTTATTGTCACTCGTTAAATCCACTTCAGTGTAGGTGAAGTGCTGGTTAAGGATTTGTAAGCCTTGAGACATTGATTGTGTACAGTATGTGCCATTCAGAGTGTGAATGGGCACGAAAAAAGATAAGTGCCTTTGAACGGGGTATAGTAGATGACAGGCGCACCAGTTTGTCTGAACTGCAACACTTCTGGCTTCACGCACAACAGTTTACCCATGTGTATCAAGAATGATCCACCACCCAAAGAACATCCAGCCAACTTGACAACTGTGGGAAGCATTGGAGTCAACATGGGCCAGTGGAACGCTTGCGACATTGTAAAGTCAATGCCCAGACGAATTGAGGCTGTTCTGAGGCCAAACGGTGGTGCAACTCATCTGGAAGGTCTTCTTAATGTTTTGTACACTCTATGTACTACAGTCGTGACATGTGCCGAGTTTGACAGACAAGATTAAGACGGCATATGTAATCAAATATTATTAGTCACATGCGCCGAATACAACAGGTGTAGACCTTACAGTGAAAAGCTTACTTACGAGCCCCTAACCAACAATGCAGTTTAAAAAAATACGCATAAGAATAAGAAATAAAAGTAATTGAAGAGCAGCAGTAAAATAACAAGACTATATACAGGGGGGTACCGGTACAGAGTCAATGTGCGGGGGCACCGGTTAGTTGAAGTAATATGTACATGTAGGTAGAGTTATTAAAGTGACTATGCATAGATGATAACAGAGTAGCAGCGGTGTAAAAGAGGGGAAGAGAAGGGGGGGGGGCAGTGCAAATAGCCTGGGTAGCCATTTGATTAGATGTTCAGGAGTCTTATGGCTTGAGAGTAGAAGCTGTTAACAAGCCTCTTGGACCTAGACTTGGCGCTCCGGTACTGCTTGCAGTGCAGTAGCAGAGAAAACGGTCTATGACTAGGGTAGCTGGAGTCTTTGACAATTTTTAGGGCCTTCCTCTTACACCGCCTGGTATAGAGGTCCTGGATGGCAGGAAGCTTGGCCCCAGTTATGTACTGGGCCGTACGCACTACCCTCTGTAGTGCCTTGCGGTCGGAGGGCCCGAGCAGTTGCCATAACAGGCAGTGATGCAACCAGTCAGGATGCTGTTGCTGGTGATGTGGACACCAAGGAACTTGAAGCTCTCAACCTGCTCCACTACAGCCCCGTCGATGAGAATGGGGACGTGCTCGGTCCTCCTTTTCCTGTAGTCCACAATCATCTCCTTTGTCTTGCTCACACTGAGGGAGAGGTTGTTGTCCTGGCACCACACTGCCAGGTCTCTGACCTCCCCCCTATAGGCTGTCTCATCGTTGTCGGTGATCAGGCCTACCACTGTTGTGTCATCGGCAAACTTAATGGTGTTGGAGTCATGCCTGGTCATGCAGTCATTAGTGAACAGGGAGTACAGGAGTGGACTGAGCACGCACCCCTGAGGAGCCCCTGTGTTGAGGATCAGTGTGGCGGATGTGTTGTTACCTACCCTAATGTGGGGGATTTAACAATAATTAGAAACTGGGTGGGTTGAGCCCTGAATGCTGATTGGCTGAAAGCCGTGGTATATCAGAGCGTATACCACAGGTATGACAAAACATTTATTTTTACTGCTTTAAATTACATTATATCCAGTGTATAATAGCAATAAGGCACCTCAGGGGTGTGTGGTATATGGCCAGTATACCACAGCTAAGGGCTGTATCCAGGTACTCCACGTTGCATCATTTCTAAGAACAGCCATATACCACACCACCTCTGGCCTTATTACTTAAATAGCCTACTCTTGTAGCCGTAATATACCATATTTTATACGCGAGGTGAAGTCCTCAGGACTAAGCTAAACATAACGTTCTTTGTGACAAGGACTGGAGCATGGGAATCAGACAATGTCAGGGTGCAACCATATATTCTCAGAGTCACAAGAAAGGCAATCCCCATAGGCCTACATCATGTCCATACGTGCTCTCCAGCTCCAGGAGCGTCTTACAACTGTCCTACAAGAGACTTCAACAGATAGCAACATGAGAGCTCAAACAAATATTCCAGGTTTATTCACATAGTCAAACAGACAGTAATGTGTTGCAACACTCAGAGGGCGTGCCCAGGGAGAATGAGAGCAGGTCTAGGTGGAATATAGGCACCAAGGCCTAAAAACACCACATATACAAGCATTCCTATTTCTCACACTTACTTTGTTTCAAAAACCGCCGTCACCACTCCCATCCTCCCAAGGCCCACTGACCAGCACATAGTAAGGGGATCCCCCAAATGAAACAAACAGGACGGCTTTTATACAAAAGGCTACACCCTTAATTAACAATCACATACACCTGGCACAGGCAGACAAAAGAGTGCGTTCAATATAGGTTGACGGTTCTACCCCGTTACACATGCATGTGTGCATCAGTGGATGCTGCTGAGGGGAGACGGGCTCATAATAACGGCTGGAATGGAGTGAATGGAATGGTATTAAACCCATGAAAACCATGTACGTTTGATACCATTCCATTTACTCCATTCCAACCATTGTTATGAGCCGTCCTCCCCTCAGCACCCTCCACTTGTGTGCATGATTATGCGAGCATATGTGAATGTGTGTGTGTGGGCCTTACATTCCTAATATCACCCAGAGGATTG